>NC_029785.2:56854496-56899336 GCF_000816755.2 Arachis ipaensis
GCACTTGAGCAAATGCCCCTGTACGCAAAGTTCTTGAAGGAACTTATCAACAAGAAGAGGAGTTGGCAAGTTAATGAAACTATACTGCTCACTGAGGAATGCAGAGCACTAATCCAGAAGGGACTTCCTCCCAAACTTGAGGACCCTGGGAGTTTCTTTCTACCCTGCGCCATTGGCAGTATGACTATCAAGAAGGCGATGTGTGACTTGGGAGCTAGTATCAATCTGATACCTGCCTCTCTAGTGAAAAAGTTAGGCATAAAAAAGGTAAAACCAGTGCTCAAGAACCAAACGACGAAAAGGAAAAGATCCAATAGTAGAGGAAGAAACACATGAGTATGACCAATGGAAGTTCAAGTCTTGGTCTCATCAAATGCAAATTCAATGGATGAACGAGAAAAAAATTTATCCTGAGATTCCATTCATGTTGCCGGATGATGGGTGTCAAGAAATAAAGAACAAGATCCGGAAGAGGAGATGGGAGGAACTTACATCACCAATCTCTCGAATTAATGCCAACATCATAAGAGAGTTTTATGCAAATGTCCCAAGGATTAACATGCTCTGCAGTGGAGGGAGGAAATCAACAAGACAAACAACAACTGCCCTCCCAAGCAAGAGATAGATGATACAGCAGGCCAAAAAGAGAAAGAGACTGTGCAAAGTAATGAAGAAGCTCAAGGGAACATTGTAGTATTGGCAACTAAGAAAAGGAGTTTCAATAGGGAGCCTGTTTTCAAAGAAGAAGAATTAACAAGAGGAAGGAAGAAAAACAAAAACAGAATCAAAAAGGGGTGGAAGAACAAAAAAATTCCAACAGAAGGGCTCTCCAAAGGTGACAAAGTGCAGTTAGTCTATCAACAACTGGGAACAAACCAACAGACTAACGATTACTATACTGTGAGCAAAGTGGCAAAACAAAAGAAAAACAAAAAGAAACAAAGCTGGACACCAATAGCTTGAACTCTGAAATATATGCCTGTGATGTTTTTGTACTAGGATCTGCTTGGATTAGTAAGCTCTTAGGAGTGCCTCAACACTTGGTGACTTGGGTTAACTAACCCGGGATCATCAGCTGAAAATCCATTATCAAGAGCAACCTAACTACAAAGCATTTAGTAGCCCAAAGAGGTGCTGGGCATCAATGTTTTAAGAAGAAATGTGAGCCAAGTGTCTATGGTGAATAATGTGTCAAGTATAAAGAAAAGAAAATGAACTTGCTACACATGACACTCAAACAAAGCTTTTGAATAAAGTAATGACCAAGGATAAAGGAATAATGAGAGGTCATAGCAATATGTCACTTGAAGCTTGAAGGAGACCTTCTAGGCCTAAGAGTCAATAAGAAGTGAGCATTTGCATATCCACATAAAACCCCATGAACTATCAATAACACTCTGCTAGCATGAACTTCCTTTTCCATTTCATTCTTTCTTCTTAATAATTCAATTCTTGCTTGGGGACAAGCAAGCTTTAAGTTTGGTGTTGTGATGACAAGTCATGTGAACCCATTTTAGCTAGTCTTTTTCTTTAGTTTTCATTAGAATTATGCACTTTCTTGAGCTACAAGCAAGCTAATTGAGTAGAATTTCATGTTTCCCTTGATTGAACCAACCATATGTGAATTCATGCCATCTCATGAGGTTTTGAGCTATAATTGTTGCATATTGTGGAAGATTGAATACCTCATGATTTTGAGCAAAGAGCATTGAAGGGGATTGATTGGACAATTAAATGAGGAAGGTTCGGACACCACAAGAGGAGGGTACTACACACGTGCATCAAGGAGGGATGCATTGGAAAATGTTGCCATGCAACATTGAAAAGAATGAGACCCTTGAAGACCGAACCAAGCCCCCTCATAAAGTTGATGATCCTTGTCCTTTCTCCATGCTGAATCCCATCCGTCCATCTCACACTCAAATCATCTATCCAAACCCTTCATTTGCCCATCACTTCCATATATAAGTAGCTCTCCCTCCATACCCCCTTCACATTCCAAACGCCCAGCTTAACATCTTCCTCTCAAAACCAAACCATTCTTACCACATTAAAAACATTCTCCCTCACTCCCTTCATTGCACTCAATTCTAAACACCCAAAAGTCTCCACACCCTTACCACCTTCACACATTAACTCCCATTCATGGCATCTTCGAGCTCTAAAAGAAGGAAGAAAAAGGAACCTATGGAGCAACACCCGTATGATGAAAAGAATTTTAGAAGCTTGCACCATGCATTGTAGTTCGAGTGGATGGTTGATAAGGAAATAATTTATGAACTTGGATTTCAAGTCAGAAAGAATGAGTGCCCGGAAATCACGACGAAGGTAGAAAAGAGGCGATGGGAGCTCCTCACTGATCCGGTGGTTAAGGTAAATGCAAATCTTATAAGAGAATTCTATGCAAATGCAGTCCGATATGATAAGGCAGATGAGTCATATACAAGCTTTGTGAGAGGAAAGATTGTGGATTTCAGTCCCGTGAGTGTCATGAGAGCATTAAAGCTACGGTCCATACCGTTTGAAGAAGAGAGTTATCATTCAAGAATGGACAACAGCCCCAATTATGACCAGATTGTGCAAGATATTTGTGTACCCAGAGCTGACTGGGAATGATATGTGGATAGGAGACCAAGGTTCATCAAGAGAGCAGACCTCACTCCGGAAGCAAATGGGTGGTTCAAAATTGTAAGGAGTTCCATCCTCCTAGCAGGGAACAACTCGGAGGTGAATCTCAAGAGAGCCACAATGGTGCACTGTATACTCAAAGAAGGAGAGATCAAGGTACATGAACTCATAGCCGCAGGCATTAGAAAGATGGCAGAGAAAAGCGACTCAAGAGGAAAGTTAGGTTACCCCAGCACTATTTACCGACTATGCAAGAAAGCTGGGGTGGTGTTTGAAGATGAGGACCTCGTGTGGATAAAAGACGGCATTCCAATAATCGTTCGACGGATGCATACTGCTGCATCCCCCCTGCCTCAACGGAAGCAAGCAAGATTGGCACGGATGCGAGGAAATGCAAGAGGACACAAGGAAGACAAACAAGGAGGAGAGCATGGGCAACCACATGAGTAAAAGGTGGTGGAGTTCCTTCTTTGGTCCATCTTTTTCTATGCTTTAAATAAGGAAGATCTTGTATGAAATAGAACATGCTTGATGAGCAGATAATTTATACGCTTTTTGGCATTATTTTTAGTATGTTTTTAGTATATTTTAATTACTTTTTATTATATTTTTATTAGTTTTTAAATAAAAATCACTCTTCTGGACTTTACTATGAGTTTGTGTGTTTTTCTGTGATTTCAAGTATTTTCTGGCTGAAATTGAGGGACCTGAGCAAAAATCTGATTCAGAGGCTGAAAAAGGACTGCAGATGCTGTTGGATTCTGACCTTCCTGCACTCAAAGTAGATTTTCTGGAGCTACAGAAGTCCAATTAATGCGCTTTCAATTGCGTTGGAAATTAGACATCCTGGACTTTCCAGCAATATATAATAGTCTATACTTTACCCGAGATTTGATGGCCCAAATAGGCGTTCCAATTCAGCTCAAGAATTCTGGCGTTTAACTCCAAAACTGGCACAAAAGTTGGAGTTAAACGCCCAAACTGGCACAAAAGCTGGCGTTTAACTCCAAGAAAAGTATCTACACGAAAATACTTCAATGATCAGCCCAAGCACACATCAAGTGGGCCCAGAAGAAGATTTCTGCATTAATTACTTATTTCTGTAAACTCTAGGCTACTAGTTCTCTATAAATAGGACCTTTTACTATTGTATTTTCATCTTGGTTCTTCTAGTTCCCTCTCTGGGGCCGAAGCCAATGACCACCATTATCACTTTTGTATTTTCAACGGTGGAGTTTCTACACACCATAGATTAAGGTGTGGAGCTCTGCTGTTCTTCATGAATTAATACAAGTACTATTGTTTTTCTATTCAACTCAAGTCTATTTCTTCTCCAAGATATTCATTCGTTCTTCAACTTGATGAATGTGATGATCCGTGACACTCATCATCATTCTCACCTATGAACATGTGCCTGACAACCACATCTGTTCTACTAGCAATGGCTTGAATGCGTATCTCTTGGGTTTCTAATCTAAGATTGGAACCTTCGTGGTATAGGCTAGAATTAATGGCAGCCATTCCTGAGATCCAGAAAGTCTAAACTTTGTCTGTGGTATTCCGAGTAGGATCTGGGAAGGGATGACTGTGATGAGCTTCAAACTCGCGATTGTGAGGCGTGTGACAGACGCAAAAAGATCAATGGATCCTATTCCGACATGATTGAGAACCGACAGCTGATTAGCCGATGTTGTGACAGAGCATCAGGACCATTTTCACTGAGAGGATGGGATGTAGCCATTGACAACGGTGATGCCCAACATAAAGCTTGCCATGGAAAGGAGTATGAATGATTGGAAGAAGGCAATAGGAAAGCAGAGGTTCAAGGGGAACAAAGCATCTTGATACGCTTATCTGAAATCCACCAATGAATTACATAAGTCTCTCTATCTTTATTTTATGTTTATTTTCATCACCTTAAACTCCATAACCATTTGAATCCACCTGACTGAGATTTACGAGATGACCATAGCTTGCTTCAAGCCGACAATCTCCGTGGGATCGACCCTTACTCACGTAAGGTTTATTACTTGGACGACCCAGTGCACTTGCTGGTTAGTTGTGCGGAATTGTGACAAAGTGTGATTCACGTTTGAGAGCTCCAAGTCTTTGGCGCCATTGTTGATGATTACAATTTCGTGCACCAAGTTTTTGGCGCCGTTGCCGGGGATTGTTCGAGTTTATGCCTTCTTGGCAAAGTTCTTTCCACCTCAAAAACTGAGTAAGCTTAGAGTGGAAGTCCAAACCTTCAGACAGAAGGAAGGAGAATCCCTCTATAAAGCTTGGGAGAGATACAAGCAATTGATCAGAAGGTGCCCTTCTGACATGCTTTCAGAATAGAACATCATAGGAATCTTCTATGATGGTCTGTTTGAACTATCCAAGATGTCATTGGATAACTCTGCTGGAGGATCTCTTCATCTGAAGAAGATCCCTGCAGAAGCTCAAGAACTCATTGAAATGGTTGCAAATAACCAATTCATATACACATCTGAAAGGAATCCTGTGAATAATGGGACAACTCAGAAGAAGGGAGTTCTTGAGATTGATACTCTAAATGCCATATTGGCTCAGAATAAAATATTGACCCAACAAGTCAATATGATTTCTCAGAGTCTGTTTGGAATGCAAGCAGCAACAGGCAGTACTAAGGAAGCTTCCTCTGAAGAAGAAGCTTATGATCCTGAGAACCCAGCAATGGAAGAGGTGAATTACATGGGAGAACCCTATGGAAATACCTATAATCCTTCATGGAGAAATCATCCAAATCTCTCATGGAAGGATCAACAGAGACCTCAACAAAGTTTCAACAACAATAATGGTGGAAGAAACAGGTTTAGAAATAACAAGCCTTTTCCATCATCTTCTCAACAACAGACAGAAAATTCTAAGCAGAACCACTCTGACTTAGCAACTATTGTCTCTGATCTAATCAAAACCACTCAAAGTTTCATGACTGAAACAAAGTCCTCCATTAGAAATTTGGAGGCACAATTGGGCTAGCTGAGTAAGAAAATTACTGAACTCCCTCGTAGCACTCTTCCAAGCAATACAGAAGAGAATCCAAAGAGAGAGTGTAAGGCCATAAACACATCTCACATGGCCGAACTTGGAGAAGAGGAAGAGGCAGTGACTCCCACTGAGGAAGACCTCAATGGACTCCCACTGAGGAAGACCTCAATGGACGCCCACTGACCTCCATGGAGTTTCCGAATGAGGAACCATGGGAATCTGAGGCTCACACTGAGACCATGGAGATTCCATTGAATTTACTTCTGCCATTCATGAGCTCTGATGAGTATTCTTCCTCTGAAGAGGATGAAGATGTTACTGAAGAGCAAGTTGCTAAATACCTTGGAGCAATCATGAAGCTAAATGCCAGGTTATTTGGTAATGAGACTTGGGAGGATGAACCTCCATTGCTCATCAAAGAACTGGATAACTTGACTAGGCAGAGATTACCTCAAAAGAGACAAGACCCTGGAAAGTTCTCAATCCCTTGTACCATAGGCACCATGACCTTTGAGAAGGCTCTGTGTGACCTAGGGTCAAGCATAAACCTTATGCCTCTCTTTGTAATGGAGAAGCTAGGGATCATTGAGGTACAAGCTACAATAATCTCACTAGAGATGGCAGACAATTCAAGGAAACAGGATTATGGACTTGTAGAGGATGTCTTGGTAAAGGTTGAAGACCATTACATCCCTGCTGATTTCATAATCCTAGAAACTGGGAAGTGTATGGATGAATCCATCATCCTTGGCAGACCTTTCCTAGCCACAGCAAAGGCTGTGATTGATGTTGACAGAGGAGAATTGATCATTCAAGTAAATGAAGACTCCCTTGTGTTTAAAGCTCAAGGATATCCTTCTGTAACCATGGAGAGGAAGCATGAAGAGCTTCTCTCAATACAAAGTCAAACAGAGCCCCCAGAGTCAAACTCTAAGTTTGGTGTTGGGAGACCACAACCAAACTTTAAGTTTGGTGTTGAACCCCCACATTCAAACTCTAAGTTTAGTGTTGGGAGGTTCCAACATTGCTCTGAACATCTGTAAGGCTCCATGAGAGCCACTGTCAAGCTATTGACATTAAAGAAGCGCTTGTTGGGAGGCAACCCAATTTTTACTTATCTATGTTAAATTTCTATTTTCTATTGTTATTTTATGTTTTCTGTAGGTTGATGATCATGTGAAGTCACAAAAACAATTGAAAAAGCAAAAACAAAGTGAAAAACAGAATGAAAAATAGAACACCTTGGAGGAGACAGTCACTGG
This sequence comes from Arachis ipaensis, assembly GCF_000816755.2. Lineage (NCBI taxonomy): Eukaryota > Viridiplantae > Streptophyta > Magnoliopsida > Fabales > Fabaceae > Arachis > Arachis ipaensis. The sequence goes on from NC_029785.2 coordinate 56,861,399, forward strand.
CGTTTAAACGCCAGTAAAGATAGCAGAATGGGCGTTAAACGCCCAGTCTGGCACCATTCTGGGTGTTTAACGCTAGGAATGGGCAAGAAGCTGGCGTTAAACGCCAGGATTGGCAGAAAGGTGTGTTTTGCACGCCACTTGGTGCAGGGATGAGATATCCTTGACACCTCAGGATCTGTGGACCCCACAGGATCCCCACCTACCCCACCACTCTCTCTCTTCTTCACCCATTCACCAATCACCTCAATACCTCTTCCCCAAAAATCCCTAACCTATCAAATCCCACCATTCTCTTCACTCACATCCATCCTTCATAAAACCCCACCTACCTCACCATTCAAATTCAAACCACTTTTCCTCCCAAACCCACCCTCTATAGCCGAACCATACACACCCCTCTCACCCCTATATAAACCCATCTTCACTCCTTCATTTTCACACAACATAAACACCACTTCTCCCCCTTGGCCGAAACACAAAGCCCACTCCATCTCCTCTATTTCTTCTTCTTCTACTCTTTTCTTTCTTCTTTTGCTCGAGGACGAGTAACCTTCTAAGTTTGGTGTGGTAAAAGCTAAAGCTTTTTGTTTTTCCATAACCATTTATGGCACCAAAGGCCGGAGAAACCTCTAGAAAGAGGAAAGGGAAGGCAAAAGCTTCCACCTCCGAGTCATGGAAGATGGAGAGATTCCTCTCAAGGGTGCATCAAGACCACTTCTATGAAGTTGTGGCCAAGAAGAAAGTGATCCCCGAGGACCCTTTCAAACTCAAAAAGAATGAGTATCCAGAGATCCGACATGAGATCCGAAGAAGAGGTTGGGAAGTTCTCACCAACCCCATTCAACAAGTCGGAATCTTAATGGTTCAAGAATTCTATGCCAATACATGGATCACCAAGAACCATGATCAAAGTGTGAACTCGGACCCTAAGAATTGGCATACAATGGTTCGGGGGAATTACTTAGATTTTAGTCCGGAAAATGTAAGGTTGGCATTCAACTTGCCTATGATGCAAGGAGATGCACACCCCTACACTAGAAGGGTCAACTTTGATCAAAGGTTGGACCAAGTCCTCATGGACATATGTGAAGAGGGCACTCAATGGAAGAGAGATTCAAGAGGGAAGCCGGTTCAACTAAGAAGGCATGCCCTCAAGCCCGTGGCTAGGGGATGGTTAGAGTTCATCCAACGCTCAATCATTCCCACTAGCAACCGGTCCGAAGCTACTATAGACCGGGCTATCATGATACATAGCATCATGATTGGAGAGGAAGTGGAAGTTCATGAGGTTATATCCCAAGAACTCTACAAAGTGGCGGACAAGTCCTCTCCTTTGGCAAGGTTAGGCTTCCCTCATCTCATTTGTCACCTTTGCAATTTGGTTGGAATTGACATAGAGGGAGACATTCTCATTGATGAAGATAAACCCATCACTAAGAAAAGGATGGAGCAAGTGAGAGAACCTCACCAAGAGCATGAGGAAATTCCTCATCATGAAATCCCTGAGACACCTCAAGGGATGCATCTTCCTCCACAAAACTATTGGGAGCAAATCAACACCTCCCTAGGAGAATTAAGTTCCAACATGGGACAACTAAGGGTGGAGCACTAAGAGCATTCCATCCTCCTCCATGAAATTAGAGAAGATCAAAGAACCATGAGAGAGGAGCAACAAAGGCAAGGAAGAGACATTGAGGAGCTCAAGCACTCCATAAGATCTTCAAGAGGAAAAACAAGCCGCCATCACTAAGGTGGACCCGTTCTTGAATTTCCTTGTTCTTTATTTTCTGTTTTTCAAAAATTATGCTTTATGTTTATCTATGTTTGTGTCTTTATTACATGATCATTAGTGTCTATGCCTTAAAGCTATGAAAATGAATCCATCACCTTTCTTAAATGAAAAATGTTTTTAATTGAAAAAGAAAAAGAAGTACATGAATTTTGAATTTTAAAACAGTTTAATTATTTTGATGTGGTGGCAATGCTATTGTTTTTCTGAATGAATGCTTGAACAGTGCATATTTTTGAATTTGATTGTTTATGAATGTCAAAATTGTTGGCTTTTGAAAGAATGAAAGGAAAAGGAGAAATGTTATCTGATGATCTGAAAAATCATAAAATTGATTCTTGAAGCAAAAAAAAGCAGTGAAAAGCCTGCAAAAAAAAAAAGAGCAAGCAGAAAAAGCCAATACCCCTATAAACCAAAAGGCAAGGGTGATAAATATATTCTCTTCTTTTTATCCTATTTGATTTTCAGTTGCTTGGGGACAAGCAAGAATTTAAGTTTGGTGTTGTGATGAGCGGATAATTTATACGCTTTTTGGCATTGTTTTTAGTATGTTTTTAGTATATTTTAATTAGTTTTTATTATATTTTTATTAGTTTTTAAATAAAAATCACTCTTTTAGGCTTTACTATGAGTTTGTGTGTTTTTCTGTGATTTCAGGTATTTTCTGGTTGAAATTGAGGGACATGAGCAAAAATCTGATTCAGAGGCTAAAAAAGAACTGCAGATGCTGTTGGATTCTGACCTCCCTGCACTCAAAGTGGATTTTCTGGAGCTACAGAAGTCCAATTGGCGCGCTCTCAATTGCGTTGGAAAGTAGACATCCTGGGATTTCCAGGAATAAATAATAGTTCATACTTTGCCCGAGATTTGATGGCCCAAACAGGCATTCCAAGTCAGCTCAAGAATTTTGGCGTTTAACTCCAAAACTGGCACAAAAGTTGGAGTTAAATGCCCAAACTGGCACAAAAGCTGGCGTTTAACTGCAAGAAAAGTATCTACACGAAAATGCTTCAATGCTCAGCCCAAGCACACACCAAGTGGGCCCGGAAGAAGATTTCTTCATTAATTACTTATTTCTGTAAACCCTAGGCTACTAGTTCTCTATAAATAGGATCTTTTACTATTGTATTTTCATCTTGGTTCTTCTGGTTCCCTCTCTGGGGCCGAAGCCAATGCCCACCATTATCACTTTTGTATTTTCAACGGTGGAGTTTCTACACACCATAGATTAAGGTGTGGAGCTCTGCTGTTCTTCATGAATTAATACAAGTACTACTGTTTTTCTATTCAACTCAAGTCTATTTCTTTTCCAAGATATTCATTCGTTCTTAAACTTGATGAATGTGATGATCCGTGACACTCATCATTATTCTCACCTATGAACATGTGCCTGACAACCACATCTGTTCTACTAGTAATCGCTTGAATGCGTATCTCTTGGGTTTCTAATCTAAGATTGGAACCTTCGTGGTATAGGCTAGAATTAATGGCAGCCATTCCTGAGATCCAGAAAGTCTAAACCTTGTCTGTGGTATTCCGAGTAGGATCTGGGAAGGGATGAATGTGACGAGCTTTAAACTCGCAATTGTGGGGCGTGTGACAGATGCAAAAGGATCAATGGATCCTATTCCGACATGATCGAGAACCGATAGCTGATTAGCCGATGTTGTGACAGAGCATCAGGACCATTTTCACTGAGAGGACGGGATGTAGCCATTGACAACGGTGATGCCCAACATAAAGCTTGCCATGGAAAGGAGTATGAATGATTGGAAGAAGGCAATAGGAAAGCAGATGTTCAAGGGGAACAAAGCATCTTGATACGCTTATCTGAAATCCACCAATGAATTACATAAGTCTCTCTATCTTTATTTTATGTTTATTTTCATCACCTTAAACTCCATAACCATTTGAATCCGCCTGACTGAGATTTACAAGATGACCATAGCTTGCTTCAAGCCGACAATCTCCGTGGGATCGACCCTTACTCACGTAAGGTTTATTACTTGGACGACCCAGTGCACTTGCTGGTTTGTTGTGCAGAATTGTGACAAAGTGTGATTCACGTTTGAGAGCACCAAGTCTTTGGCGCCATTGTTGATGATCACAATTTTGTGCACCAATGCTTCCATGTTAGTTTGAACCTTTTTCAATTCTGTCTTTTAAACTTTTTGTTGATTAGGGCTGTGTTTGCTAGTCTGAATGTCATTACTGCATCATTTCCTTACTTACTTGTATGCTTGTCCTTTTGAATCAAATGAAAAGAGAATGAGTGTTTTATAAAAGACCAGAGTGGAGTTCATACTATGGAGTAAGTTCCTGAGTTTGTGGTGTAGTCATAAGTTAGCTATGTTGGTTCAACCACAAGGTGGGAAGACAACTATCTGTCATGAATCATATGCTTGAACACACCCCATGAGACTAGCTAAATAACAAGATCCTAATAAGAAAAAGGGAAAGAACAATCAAAGTTGAAGAATAAAAGAAAAATAGCAAGAAAAGAGGCTAGGCACCAAGGGTTTAAGTCTTGAGGGATGTGTCTGTGGTGTTCCTGTACCAAGGATCTGCTTGGATTACTAAGCTCTCAGGGGTGCTTTATCACCTGGTAACTTGGGTTAACTAACCCGGGATTATCAGCCAAAAGTCCACTATCAAGAGCAATCTTTGCTACAGAACATTTAGTAACCCAAAGAGGTGCTGGACACCAAGACCTCAAGGAAAGAAAATAAACAAACCATGTGCCTGTGGTGTGTATGTATGGGGGAGAGACTTGAGAAAGTAAGTCCTTAGGGGTGCTTCAACACCTAGCACCTTGAACCAACTGGTTCGGGAGTGTTGGCTGAAAGCTTATTCTAAAGAGTTGCCCCCTTACAGAGCACTTAGCCTAAGAACACAAATAAGCCCTGAAATGACAACAAAAGGATCAATGAATAAAAGTCTCATGGGATGCAATCAAGTGAGTATTCTAGAACATGATAAAGGTCTGAAAGCCAGTGAAGGAATGAACCTAAGTTGCTATGCATGAAACCACCATAAAACCAGGGACATGACTTCCACAAGAATGACTTATTTTCTCTTGGCATTCCATTCATCATTCTCTTGTTCTAGTACTTTCTTAGGGACAAGCAAGCTTTAAGTTTGGTGTTGTGATGTCAGGGCATTTTGGCCAGTTTCACTGACCTTTTCTTTACTGTTTTTAAGGTAGTTTCATGCATTTTCTTAGAAAATAAGCTAGTTTTGGGTAGATATTCACTTACATCTTGATTCAAGTACACATTGTGCACTTTACATGATTTCATGAGAATTTTGCATGAATTATAAGACAAATTAGAGGATGCATGTCTCATGATTTGGATTAGAACTTTGATGCACTTTATTGCTTGATTTTAGGACAAAGGAAGCAAGGAAGAACCACGTTAGCAGCCACGTTAGTCTAACTAACGTGACCACTAACATGGAATGGGAGCTAGCTTGCAACGTTAATGAGAAAAGTAATCGCCAATAACATCCTCGAAGCCATCATAACCCACGTTAAGAGACACGTTAACGTTGTAATTTGATGGATCAATATTAGTTTTCATTCTCCTTCTTCTATCTTTTCTCTTGATTTTACTAGAAAGCTTTCGATCTTCATCCAATTGGGTAGTTATCTTGGAAAAGAAGCTATTCATACTTGGATCTCTTCTAAACCTTGAAAGAGGAATGAAGAGATCATGCTAGAAATGCTTTCTCATGATGGACCAAATTGGGTTTGGATGGATATGTGACTATAATCCTACCAACACTTGATTTGGGAAATGCATGTGGTATAATCAGTGACCATACTTCATCTCTTCTCATGAGCAATTGACCAAGGAATTGGCTATTGATCAAGATTTGAGAGATTGAATTACCAAGATATTGGAATTCGATCACTTAAGATTGCAAAGGAGATCAATGAATGCATTGATTGAGGAAGAGATGAAAATGAACTTGATTCGGAGAATGCAACATCTCCTGAGCCCAATGAACTCCCCATTTCTGATCTTACCCATTCTCTTTAATTTCTGCCATTTACTTTTATGAGCAATTACCCCATTCCCGTTTAAGATTCTGCAATTTACTTTCCGCCATTTACATTCAGCTCTTCATTTCTAGCATTTACTGTTTCCGCTATTTACTTTCCCGCCATTTAATTTTCTGCAAATCTCAAATCAAATTTTGGTTCGCTCAACTAGAACATTCCTCTAATTAAAGTTGCTTGATCAATCAATCTCTGTGGGATTCGACCTCACTCTATTGTGAGTTTTTACTTGACGACAAATTCGGTACACTTGCCGAAGAAAATTTTTTGAGAGACAAGTTTTGTGCGTATCAATCAGAAATGGGGAATTCATTGGGCTTAGGAGATGTTGCATTCTCCGGATCAAGTTCATTTTCATCTCTTCCTCAATCAATGCGTTCGTTGATCTCCTTGGCAATCTTAAGTGATTGAATTACAATTCCTTGTAATTCAATCTCTCAAATCTTGATCAATAGCCAATTCCTTGGTCAATTGCTCATGAGAAGAGATGAAGTATGGTCACTGATTATACCACATGCATTCCCAAATCAAGTATTGGTAGAATTATAGTCACCATATCCATCCAACCCCAATTTGGTCCGACATTAGAAAGCATTTCTAGCATGATCTCTTCATTCCTCTTCCAAGGTTCAGAAGAGATCCAAGTATGAAAAGCTTCTTTTCCAAGATAACTACCCAATTGGATGAAGATTGAAAGCTTTCTAGTAAAATCAAGAGAAAAGATAGAAGAAGAATAATGAAAACTAATATTGATCCATCAAATCACAACAGAGCTCCCTAACCCAATGAAAGGGGTTTAGTTGTTCATAGCTCTGGAAATCGAAAATAAAGATGGAAAATACATTATGAAAAGTAAAACTAGAAGTGCAGAGAAAGTAAAATATTATAGAGAATAGTTCTCAAAATTCCTCACTCTCCAAAGCTGCTTTCTAATTCAAAACTACCCCTATATATATTACTCTTTTGATCTTCTAGTTGATTCTTCAAGTCTTGGATATGGGCCTTTGGATCTTGAGTTTGAAGCAGTTATCTTCCGCAGTGGGCTTAGCTTTACTTGTAGAGAGAAAGTGTGAAGTAGGCAGGGTCTTTAGCTCAGGACGTTAGTGGTGTTAACGTTAAGTGAGAATGTGGGTTCGAGAACGTTAGTGACAATCACCTTTTTCACTAACGTTCCTCACCCAGGGATGATCCACGTTAACTTCAATGTTAGTGGCATCAATGTGACCACTAACGTTGCCTCTTGATCCTTCACACACGTTATTGGGACTCACCTTTTCCAATAACGTTGAGAGTCCTCCCTCCCCTACGTTAGAGTTCATGTTAACTTAGTTAACGTGGCTCTTAATGTAGGCTTGCCAATTCTTCGAGAATGTTAGTGACACTTACCTTTGTCACTAACATTCCAAGGTGCCCCTACTTCCCACGTTAGAGTCCACGTTAACTAAGTTAACGTGGCTTCTAACGTGGTAATGATAGCCATCTCCAACGTTAGTGACAAAGGTGAGTGTCACTAACGTTGGCTCATCATCCTATTCTCATCCAACGTTAGTGACAATGGTGGGTGTCACAAACGTTGGCCATTCTTTTGCTTCCCAACATTAGAGTCCACGTTAACTAAGTTAACGTGGAAGCTAACGTGGCCAATATGAGCTTGGTCCAACATTAGTGACAAAGGTGAGTGTCACTAACGTTGGCTCCAATTTCTTTCTTTCACGTTAGAGTTCATGTTAACTTAGTTAACGTGACTCTTAACGTGGGCTATGATGGCTTCGAGGATGTTATTGGTGATTACTTTTCTCATTAATGTTGCAAGCTAGCTCCCATTCCACGTTAGTGGTCACGTTAGTGGTCACGTTAGTTAGACTAACGTGGCTGCTAACGTGGTTCTTTCTTGCTTCCTTTGACCTGAAATCTAGCAATAAAGTGCATCAAAGTTCTAATCAACATCATGAGATATGCATCATCCAATTTATCATCTAATTCATGCAAAATTCCCATGAAATCATGTAAAGTGCACAATGTATGCTTAAATCAAGATGTAAGTGAAATTCCACTAAAAACTTGCTTATTTCCTAAGAAAATGCATGAAACTACCCTAAAACAGTAAAGAAAAGGTCAGTGAAATTGGCCAAAATGCCCTGGCATCAATGATCGATCCCCCCTCTAAGTTCAAAACTCTTCCTATTTATACTACTCTTCTGATCTTCAAGTGAGTCTTCAAGTACTTGGATGTGGGCCCTTGGCCTTAGTTGAAGCAAGTTAGAAAACTCTTGGGCCCCTCTCAACTTTCTCGAAGGCATTAGTTGGGCGTTGGCGCTGGCGTTGGTGCTGGCGTTGGTGTGGCTAACATTGCCACTAACGCCAGAAATCATACTTGTCCCATGTTATCGCTGGCGTTAGTATGCTAACGCTACCACTAATGCCAGAATTCTTTCCCTGGTCTGGTGTTATCGCTAGCGTTAGTGAGTTAACGCTGCCACTAACGTTGCCTTAGTGCTTCCCCATCATTGCCCTTGGCATTAGTGTGCCTAACGTCACCACTAATGCCACCATCTTTCTTGGTCCAGCATTATCACTGGCATTAGTGTGATAACGTTGCCACTAACGTCAGAAACCTTCTTGAAGCTGGTATTGATCCTGGTGTTAGTGTGCTAACTTGGCCACTAACGCCACCAATCCTTCCTTGAAGCTGGTGTTAATCCTGGCCTTAGTGTGCTAACTTGGCCACTAACGCCACCAATCCTCCCTTGGCCCACGTTGTTGCTGGCGTTAGTGTGCCTAACGTGGCCACTAATAATGCCTTGTTTTCTGCTTCTTCTTTTCCTATCATCAATCAAACAAGTGCATCAAAGCTTTGCTATAATCACAAGATAATGCATCATTCATTGCATCAAGTAATTCTTGCATAAATCTCATGAAAATGACTATAATTCACTAATGTTTGATGAATCAAGACATGCATAAGTAACTCATCCAAATGCTTGCTTATTGATGAAGATAATGCATGAAACTAACCTAAAATATGCTAAAAATGGCTTGTAAAACTAGCAAAGATGTCCTGGCATTAGTCGGCAAAGCAAGCAAACATATAGAATATGCACATGATGAATGCTTGACCTATTTGGCTGTGATATCACATTGTCGGTTCAACTGTCAACACGACACATTTCCATGGGAATGTCGCCTTTCGGTCACGAATAAAAGTGGAATCCCACCACAGATATAGTGCCGGGTACACTACCCACGGATATAGTGCTGGGCACACTCTTGTGATTCGAAAAGATGCGAGCGGGATACTCTGCCACAGACCTCATGGTGCACGAATTCCCACACTTCGTACAACTGAACCAGCAAGTGCATTGGATCGTCCAAGTAATACCTGAGGTGAGTCAGGGTCGATCCCACGAGGATTGTGATTTCAAGCAAGCTATGGTTATCTTGTAGATTTTAGTCAGGCGGATAGAAGGGTTGTTGGATTTGCTTAAACGCATCAAAGGAAAGTAAGATGGAATTACTATGTTTGACTATAACTAGTAATAAGAAGATGGTTAAGGCTTGGAGATGCTTTGTTCTTCTGGATTAATCTAGTCTTACCGTCTTCTTCAACTATGAATGATTTCTTCTATGGCAGGCTGTATGTGATCAACGCCGGTTGAGAGGTTGCCAATGTTCTTCCAGATCTTAACCCTAGGGTTAGTGTGGATCCATTCTGATTGAGGGTGAAGCTCCTACAGATCTTTCCTCTTAATGATCCTACTCAAAATGCCATAGACAAGGTCGAATCTTCCGAATTAGAGAATGCTGCGCCCGTTGGTTCTAGCCTCTACCACAAAGACTCTAATCTCCCCATACCTCGACTGAACTGGTGTCTCGAGCAGTACCCAATGAATTCGTGGATTAGCTCTCTAAGAGATGTATAATCAAGCTAGTGGTTCATCATTGTCTAATGAAAGACTCACTCTGAACCCATGTAGAATGAGATAATCTTGTGCCAGTTCAACGCATTCATAATAATGAAAAACGAAGATTCATCTTAGAATAGAGAATCAAACACGAATTAAGAAAGAACAGTAGTACTTTATTAATCCATAAAACTCAGCAGAGCTCCTCCCCTCAACCTAGGAGGTTTATAAACTCATACTGATAGAAAATACAGTGATAAATGTGTAAAAGTGGGGGAAGATCGAAAAGTTCTTAACAAAGAGTGATCTTCTACTTTAAATATTAAACTAATGACTAAGGATTACATAAAACAGGTAAAACAGTCTTTTAGTGCTAAAATCCACTTCTGTGGTCCACTTGGTGAGTGTTTGGGCTTAGCTTGATTGAGATCCATGTGATAGGAGGCCTTTAGGGCATTGAACGCTGGCTAGAGGGTCCTTCTTGGGTGTTGAACGCTGGTCTCTTCTCCTTTGGGCGTTGGACGCCTGGACTGGGGTAGATGGCTGGCGTTGAACGCCAGTTTTCAGCCTTCAATTATGAAGTAAAGTATGGACTATTATATATTTATGGAAATCCCTGGATGTTAGCTTTCCATAGCCATTGATAACTCTCTATTTGGGCTTCTATAGCTCTAGAAAAGCTCTTTCGAGTGCAAGGAGGTCAGATTTGGACAGCATCTGTAGTGCTTTCTCTTCCTCTGAATCAGACTTTTGCTCCAGCTCCTCAATTTCAGCCAGAAAATACCTAAAATTGCATAAAAACATACAAACTCATAGTAGAATCCAAAAATGTGAATTTTACACTAAAACCTATGAAAACTTAATAAAACTTAAATAAAACCTACTAAAAACTATATAAAAATGATGGCAAAAAGCGTATGAAATATCCGCTCATCAGAACAGCAAACTTAAACTGTTGCTTGTCCCCAAGCAACTAAAAACAAAGTAGGATAAAAAAGGGTAATATACAATAAATCTCAGAGTTTCCAATGAAGCTCAGTTTCAATTAGATGAGTGGGAATTAGTAGCTTTTTATTTTTGAATAGTTTTGGCATCTCAATATCCATTAAAACTCAGAAGTGTTGGCATCTTTAGGAACTTAGAATCCAGATGATATTATTGACTCTCCTAGTTTAGTTCTTTTTGATTCTTGAGCACAGCTTTTTAGAGTCTTGGTCGTGGCCCTAAGCACTTTGTTTTCCAGTATTACCACCAGGTATATAAATGCCACAGACACTTAATTGGGTGAGCCTTTTTGGATTGTGATTCAGCTTTGCTAGAATCCCAAGATAGAGGTTGATAAGAAGATTTATACCGGTTTGGAATTTAGCAAAATAATTTTGTTGTGAGCATAGCCAAAACCAATAGTCAATCCTCAAATTAAATTTTAATTGATTTGGTTGTCACAAGTACAAACCCCAGTGAAAATTAACCGAAGTATTCAAACCTCAGGTCGTCTCACAAGGAATTGTAATGAAGTGATCAATTATTGGCTATGAAGAACAAGGGGGTTTGATTTTGATAATTGACAAGAAAATATAAGCACAAGAAAGTAAATGACAATTAACTAATAAAAATAAAGGAAAGAACTCTTGGCTAAGACATGGAAATTGGGATCACCATCCTTGTCTACAAACTATATATTGATAATTATGAGGGACCAACCCATTATGTCTACTTCTAAGCTTTAAGTACATATAATGTTTACTCCTAAGCTTTAAGTACGTCAAATAGGCTTGATCAACATCAACCCATAAGTCCTAACCTACCTACCAATTAGTTTTGTAGTGGGTTAGCGTCAATGGGTATCAAATTGACCACATAGGGTTCTCAAATCACCAATTCAATGAGACCCAATGACTCAAGGTCACTCAATTCCCTTAGCCTAGGCCAAGAGTAAAGAAAACTACTTAAAAACTAGTAAAAATATTTTATCAAACACCTAGTGTGCAATAAAAGTAAACATCACAAAATGCAAGAATTAATAAAAGCTACAACTACCCAATGTAAGAAAGCAATCATAACAACTCAATTAAACAGTAAGAACAAGAAAACATAAATTGCATTAATAGAAATTAGAACTAACAAGAGTGTATCAACATAAAAATAACAAGAAAGGGAAATTAACAACAAGAACTAGAATAGCAAATATGTAATAACAAGAAATTAAAAGGGAAAACTAAATCAAAACAAGAATTAAAAGTTGAATCTAAGAGAATTTAAACTAAACTACCCTAAATTCTAGAGAGAAGGGAGAGCTTCTCTCTTTAGAATCCTAACCTACAACATGATGAAAAACTACACTATGAGTCCCCCCATTCCCTTGCCATCCTTGGGTTCAAAAGCATCAGAAATGAGTTGGATTAGGCTTTAGCAGGTCCAGAAATCGCCCCCAGCATTTTCTGTTAAGTTGGTCACGTGCTGCTTGTCACGCGTATGCATCGGTCACGCATACGCGTCGCCTAGCAGATTTCCTTCCCACGCACACGCGTGGGCCACGTATACGCGTCATTTGGCAGATTTCTGCAAATCCTCATTTCTTCATGAATTCTCCATTTTGCATGCTTTTCTTTTCACTCCTTCCATCCAATCCTTGCCTTATGAACCTGAAATCACTCAATAAACATATTAAGGCATCGAATGGAATTAAAGTAAACTAAAATTAGCAATTTCAAGGCCTAAAAAGCATGTTTTTACTCTTAAGCACAAATTAGGAGCAATTCACAAAACCATGTTATTTCATTGAATAAATGTGAGAAAAGTTGATAAAATACCCTAAAATCAACACAAGATAAACCAAAAAATTTGGGTTTATCAGAGGTGTCCATAGTTCTTAAGCACACTCTTTTTGCTTTGGATCATGACTTTAACTGCCCAGTCTCAAGCTTTTCACTTGATACCTTCACACCACAAGCATATCGTTAGGGACACTATTCTTTTAGAGTGCTTAGGCCAATATTTTTTTTCTTGTAGGCCGTCCTAACCATTGATGCTCAAAGCCTTGGATCCTTTTGCCCTTACCTTTTGGTTTAAAGGGTTATTGGTTTTTTCTGCTTTGTATTCATTTAATTTTTTTTCACATGCATATATATATATATATATATATATATATATATATATTTTTTTCTTTTTTCTTTTGCAACATGCTTTTTCTTTTTCTTTTTGCTGCTTTTTCTTGCTTCAAGAATCAATTTATTTAGATTTTTCAGATTACCAATAATACTTCTCCTTTTTCGTAATTCTTTCAAGAGCCAACATTCATAAACTCCAATTTCAAATATGCACTGTCTATTCATACATTCAGAAAAAAAAGCAATGCCACCACATCAAAATAATTGACTATTCTTATTATGTAACTCGAAATTTATGTATCTCTCAATTCTTTTTCAATTAAAATTTTCTTTTAAGCAAGATGAGGGATATATGAAATACTCTATAGCCTTAAGACATAGATGATCACGCAACAAGAACAGTAGAACATATGATAAAACATAATAGAAAACAGAAAAAATAACATAAGAAAAAGGAATTAAGAGAACGAATCCACCTTAGTGATTGATTTGTGGAAAAATGCCGGATAAGAATTTCTTATAAAATAGTATTGTAGGTACATTTCTTAACCGACAAAGATTCCACTATCGATTCAAAAGTGTGTCACAATTTAAAACAAATAACCAAAAGTAGAATCCTGGGTCGTTTTCCCAAAGAGTTGACCCAATGATGCAAATTATTGATCAGAATTTTTCTGAGTAATTTTTCAAATGGAGAATGGAAAAATAAATGGCTAGAAACTAAAGCAATGAGCAGTAATAAGAGATGTTATGAATTGAAATAAAAGACCTTGGTTAGGAGAGATAATTGGAATTTCTATCCTTGTTGTCTCTCTCAAGTGTAATAGCAAAGGTTTATTGCTTCGACTTAGTTATCCTTCTGCAGTTGCAGGAAAGTCAAGTGGGTATCGCTAACTCTGGATCACAAGTCCTAGTCACTTCAGAGGGAAGGACTAGAGTTAGTAAAAATCGAGTTAGCCAGCAATTTCTAATTACAGATTACACTTGAGTATCACAACTCAAGGGTTTCCAATTAATCAACTCCTAAGCCAAGTTGGGAGCTCTACTCCATTAATATGAATGCCATTTTCAATAACATATAATAGGAATAAATAAAAGACATGATAAAATTTTTGAGAAATTAATCAAATTAAAACTGGTACGGACTATAATCAATACGAATTAAACAAGAAATAAAAATAAATATCAAAATACTTCAATGTATTAATAATAATCAAAAGTAACAAGATCCAAATGTGAATGCAAAATAAACAAAAAGAAAAGAGTAATAGGGAAATTGGAAAAGAAAACAATAGAGATGATGACTTCAATAGAAGGTAGTAGCATCTCTCTCAAGATCAAATCCAAGGCAAAACTAAGAAACCAAAAATGTAGAGGAAAGTAGGTGTTTTTTCTCTCTAGAATTCAAAAACTAAAACTAAAACTAAGTGAAAGTGAAAAAGTGTCCACAGTCTCAGCTTGCCCTTTACCTCTAGTCTGTGTTTTTGGGCTTGAAACTGGGTCCAAATTAGCCCAAAAATTGCCCCCAGCGAGTTCTGTTAAGTGCAGCACGTGACGCTCTGTCACACATACGCGTCGGCCACGCATACGTGTCGCTGAACTCCTGCGCTGGTCACGCGTACGCGTCAGTCACGCGTACGCGTCGCTGTACGATGCTCCAAATCACACGCACGCATCAGCCATGCGTGCGCGTCGCTCCTCGCTTCTCAGCTCCTTAGTTTCTTGTGTTCCTTCCACTTTAACATGCTTCCACTTCATCCTTTAAGCCATTCATTCCCTGTAAACCTGTAGACACTTAACAAACACATCACAACATCGAATGGTACAATGGAGAATTAAAGATTAATAATTTTAAGGCATAGGAAACATGTTTTCATTCATAACACAAAATTAGGAAGGAAATAAAAAACATGAAATTTACATGAATAAGTGTGGGAGAAGTTGACAAAACCCACTCAATTTAGTCCAAAATATATCATAAAACAGTGGTGTATCAGTGATGATGGCTACTACTCCTCCTTGAGGATCCAATATAGTGCTTGATGCCCTTGTCTCTGTTGTTCTTCCCTCATAGCACTTTGATCTTCTCTTATTTCATTGAGGATGGTGGACTGCTCTTGATGCTCCATCCTCAGCTAATTCATGTTAGAGTTTAATTCTCCCATGAAGGTATGCCATTGATCCCAATGGCTTTGAGGAGGAAAATGCATCTCTTGAAGCATCTCAGGGATCTCATGTTGAGGCAGTTGCACAGGCTCTTGTGTATGCTCTCTAGTTTGCTCCATCCTTCTTTTAGTGATGGAATTGTCCTTCTCAATGAGAATGTCTCCTTTTATGACAATTCCAGCTAAATTGCATAAGTGACATATGAGGTGAGGGGAGCGGAAGCAAGTGCCTTTCCCTTCCTCTTCCTTTAGGTTTCACCAGTCTTTGGTGCTATACTTAGGAGTGGTAGAAGTCAAAAAGCAAAGCTTTGGTAACACCAAACTTAAGAGTTTTGCTTGTCCTCGATCAGATATGAACAATGGGGAAGAATAAAGTAGAAGAAGGTGGAGTAGGTGGAGATTCTGTGGGACCTTCTGGTCTTGAGAGGCTAGGGAATTCAAATTCCCTGCCCTCCTTATGGGCATTGAACGCCAGCTTGTGCACCAAAGCTGGCGTTCAACACTAGTTTGCCTCCCATTTGTGGCGTTGAACGCCCAGGAAGAACCTCCTTCTTGGCGTTCAACACCAGGTCTTCTGCATTTTTGGGCATTAAACGCCCAGTCTGGCTCGCTGGCTGGAGTTCAACGCCAGCTTGTTGCTCCCCAGAGGGCGTTGAACGCCCACTCTGGCTCCTTGTCTGGCGTTCAACGCCAGCAAAGTTTCTGCTCCAGGGTGTTCTGTTTCCAGCTCTGACTGTTTCTGTTTCTGTTCTAACTACTGCACATGATCACAAACATTAAAAAGCAAGGAAAAATTCTAAAAATAAACTAAAATAAACTCAAATGAAAATAAACAAAAGAAATAAGAACATAAATACTTTACTTATGGTTGGGTTGCCTCCCAATAAGCACTTCTTTAATGTCATTAGCTTGACGAACAGCTCCTTTCAAGGAGGAAGATAATCATAGAGGAATAAATTCTTACTCCTTACTGGGAGTGTCCTTCCTGTGCTCTCATGGAATAGTGTAATGCGCTCAAGAGACAGGACCTTGTTCACTACCTGAGGCAGGATTGGGCTTACAGCAATATGCTGGTGTCCCTTTTTGTCACTTCCCTCTTCCATGGTGAATACCATGATGAGATAAGTGAATACTACCATCTTCCATGGTGAAAAGCCTTTTGTAGGGATATTTTTGTTTTTTCAGCCCTAGGTATCTTCCTTTTGGGGCCTTCCTCCTTTGTGGATAGTGTACATCGAATACCAAACTTACGTTTGGTCTTAGGAGGGATTGAATTAGTTTTATCCAAGGGAGGAGGCTGGAATGCTGAATCCATTATGCAATTGCCTCCCTTGTCAGGGGGTAATGGAGGGTCAAGAACCTTGAACACCATCCAGTCCTTATGCAAGGTAATCCCTGTTTCTTGTGCCTCTTGGATTCCCAGCTTCTTCATCCCAGATGAAGGTATCAGATTTAAACTCAAGCCAAGATCATAGAGGGCCTTGTCAAAAATGATCATCTCCCTTGGTAGTTCATTCTGGACTAAAGCACTGAACTCTTTGGTTAGTACTACAGTCTCATCTTTCACCTCTTGCATTTCCAGAGAAGAATCAACTTGAGGTTCCTTCTCCTCTGTAGGGGCGTGCTCACTGGCATTCTCAGGATCCTTCTGATCCTTGATTGCCTTAAGTCCCTTAGTAGCATGCTCCTGAGGTTTGGCCTCCTTGGTGAAGACTACTGTCTCACCTTCTTTTAAGGTCTCTTTTCCAGAGAGCATTAGGCTTTCTGTGAAGGCCCTATAGGGATGCACCTCCTCAAATAACTCAGTAAGAGGAATATTAACCTGCTCAGGTGTCCACCGGTCATGGGTGAGAGTGTCTCCTTGAGGGTAGTTACCACTCATATCACTAGGAGCATTATAAACCTCAGTAGGGGGTACGGCTACAGTCTCCATGTCTAGAACTTCTGTCCTAATTGGAGTCTTTTCACAGGAGTATAAGTGTTGGTTATTGGCAGCTATCTTAATGAGCTCATCTGCTTCTTCATGTGTCTTTGTAAAGTACAGAGGGCCGTTTGCAAAGTGATCTACTGTGTTCCTAGCTATCTCAGAGATTGCTTCATAGAAGATCATTGTCTTGCCCCATCTTGAGAACATATGGGGAGGAAAATTCCTGAACATCAGCTTGTACCTCTTCCAAGCATCATGGAGAGACTCACTCTCCTTCTGCTTGAAGGTCTGAATATCGGTCACTAGCTTAGTTAATCTCTATGAGGGAAAGAACCTATTTAGGAAATTGTTAACAACCTTATCCCAGGTGTTCACACTTCCTCTAAGTTCCATATGCCACCATTCATTTGCTTGATCACTCAGAGCAAATGGGAAGAGTTTTAGTCTAGGGACTTTAGGGTCCACTCCATTGGCTTCTACAGTGTCACAGAACTGTAGGAAGTCAGAGATGAACTTATTGGGGTCTTCCTATGGGCGTCCATGAAACTGGTATTTTTGTCGTAACAGCAGGACCTGGTCTAGGTTGACCTTAAAGTCATCTGATTTAATACGAGTGTCAAATGTATAGGAGCCTAGAGGTCTCCGAATTCGTGCATTCCTCTTTGGATCCATAGTGACCCTAGTGTCTCTACATACATAAATAAGAGACAAAGAAAAATAGGAGTCTCTATGTCATAGTATAGGGAACTCCCTGTGAGATTTGAAGAAGAATGAAGATGGAGAGAAGAGAAGAAGAATTTGAATAGAAGAAAGGAAGAATTCAAAAGTTTAGAAGCAAAATTAGAAACTAGAATTAAAATATTTTTGTTTTTATTTATTTATTAATTGAATTAAAAAGTTTTGAAATTAAAGTATGAAATTCGAAAAAGAAGAGAGAGAAATAAGTGGAGAATTTTCGAAAATAGAAGAGAGAAGAATTAGTTAGGAAGTTTTGAAAAAGAAGAGAGAGAAAACAAATAAATAATTAAGAGAGATTTGAAAATAAAATAAGATAGTAGATTAGAGAAGATTTGATTTTGAAATTGAAATTAAAACAAGATAAGATAAGAATTGAAAAGATTTGGAAAAGATTTTAAAATTAAAATTTAAAAGAAGATAAGATAGAAAAGATTTTAAATTGAAAAGAAGATAAGTTAGGTAAGCAAGATAAGATAAGAAAGTTAAGAAAAGATAAGTTTCTAAATTAAAAAGATTTGAAATCAAAATAAAAAAGTTAGTTTCTAATTTAAAAAGATTTGAAATTTAAATTTTAAAAGAAAGATAAGATAAGAAAGAATCAAATTTTAAAAGAAAAGAGTTGAAAAGAGGTTGAAGAAGATAATATTTGAAATTTGATTTTTGAAAAAGATTTGGTTTTGAAATTTGAAATTTGAATTTGAAATAAGATAAAATTTTGAAAATTGAATTTTAAATTTTAAATTTTTGAATTTGAAACAAGATAAGATAAAGATTTGAAAAAGATATGATTTTTGAATTTAAATCTTGAATTGACTAACAAGAAAACACCAAATTTAAAAATTTTTGAAATCAATTAACAATAATTTCGAAAATTGTAATTAAAGATAAGAAAATATATTTTATTTTTTTATTATTGAATTAATGAAGGAAGAGAAAAATAATAAAATGACACCAAACTTAAAGTTTTTAGATCTAAGACACCTAGAATTCGAAAATTGGAAAGAAAAACACAAAGAGACACCAAACTTAAAAATTTTAAGATCAAAACAAAAAGAAAAACAAGAACACTTTGAATATCAAGAAGAACACTAAGAACAAAACTCAAAGAATTCAAAGAAAATAAGAACATGCAAAGGACACCAAGCTTAAAAATTTTGAAAACCAAACACACAATTTTTGAAAATTTTAAAAGAAAAGATTCAAAAAGACACCAAATTTAAAGATTGACATAAGACTCAAACAAAAGACACTATTTTTGAAAAAAATTTGGAAAAAGAAACAAGAAAATTCAAAAATTCAATAAGAACAAAAACAAAAGACTCAAACCAAAAACAAAGATTAAATAAAGAAAAGAAAAGTTTTTTGAAAAATTTTTGATAAAGAAAACAAGAAACAGGTTAAGGACTCAAAGTAAGAAACTCAACAGGAAATACATAGCCAAAAACAGAAAAGGTTTTGAAAGATTTTTTTATTTTTTCAAAAAAAGAAAATAAAATAAAAGACTCTAACAAAATTAAAGACAATACCTAATCTAAGCAACAATATAATCCGTTAGTTGTCCAAACTCAAATAATTCCCGGCAACAGCTGAAAAAACTTGGTGCACGAATTCCCACACTTCGTATAACTAAACCTGCAAGTGCACTGAGTCGTCCAAGTAATACCTGAGGTGAGTCAGGATCGATCCCACGAGGATTGTGATTTTAAGCAAGCTATGGTTATCTTGTAGATCTTTGTCAGGCGGATAGAAGAGTTGTTGGATTTGTTTAAACGCATAAAAAGGAAAGTAAGATGGAATTACTATGTTTGATTATAGCCAATGATAAGAAGATGGTTAAGGCCTGGAGATGCTTTGCTCTTTTGGATTAATCTGGTCTTACTGTCTTCTTCAATTGTGAATGATTTCTTCTATGGCAAGCTGTTTGTGATCAACGTCGATTGAGAGGTCGCCAATGCTCCTCCAGATCTGAACCCCATGTTTAGTGTGGATCCATTCTGATTGAGGGTGAAGCTCCTGCAGTTCATTCTCCTTTGTGATCCTACTCAAGACGCCACAGACAAGGTCGAATCTTCCGAATCAGAGAATGCTGCCCCTTTGGTTCTAGCCTCTACCACAAAGACTCTAATCTTCCCATACCTCGGCTAAACTGGTGTCTCAAGAAGTCCCCAACGAAGTCGTGGATTAGCTGTCTAAGAGATGTATAATCAAGCTAGTGGTTCATCATTGTCCGATGAAAGGCTTACTCTGAACCCATGTAGAATGAGATAACCTTATGCCGGTTCAACGCGTTCATAATTATGAAGAACGGAGATACATCTTAGAATAGAGAATCAAACACGAATTGAGAAAGAACAGCATTATTTTATTAATCCATAAAACTCAGCAGAGCTCCTTGATAAACTCCATTTTTAGGGTTTATCTTATGTTGAATTTAGAGGGTTTTGTCAACTTTTCTCCCATTTATTCACTAAAATAGCATGGTTTTGTAAATTCTCCTTTAATTGTGCTCAAGAGTGAAAACATGCTTTTTAGGTCTTAAAATAGCTAAATTTAATTCACCTTGATTCCATTAGATGCCTTGATATGTTTATTAAGTGATTTCAGGTTTAGGAGGCAAATATTGGATTGGGGGAATGAAGAAAAAGCATGTAGAAATGGAGAACTCATGAAGAAATGAAGGAATCGCAAAGCTGTCAATCCTTACCTCTTTGCACTTAATCGATCATAACTTGAGCTACAGAGATCCAAATAAGGCGGTTCTAGCTGCGTTGGAAATCTAACATCCGGGGCTTCAAAATGATATAAAATTTTCTATAGTTGCCTGGGGTTTAGGGACACGTACGCATGATGTACGTGTACGCGTAGGAAGCTGCATGTGACTCACTAAAGGCAACTCGTGGCCAGCGATTTCTGAAGCATTTTGGGCCCAATCCAACTCATTTATGATGCTATTTAACTCAAGGATTGAAGAGGGATGAACCAATTAGTTAGTTAATTAGTTTTAGTTTAGTTTTGAAGAGGCTTTAGTTAGTTTCTAGAGAGAGAAGCTTTCTCTTCTCTCTAGAATTACGATTAGGTTTAGATCTAGATCTACTTCCTCTTCTTTTGCTTAATTTCCTTTTTCATCTTTAATTGTTCCCTTGTAGTTGTAGCATTCTACTTCTCTTGTAGTTTCTTTGTATTGTTAGTTGTAGTTTATGAATTCTTTTATAGATCTACATTTCTTCTTTGCAATTGGTAAGTTCTTTGTTGTTTCATAATTGTTTTGCCTTTTTATTGTTAATCTCTTGCTTTTGTAGTTGTAGATTCCTTTAATTATTGCAATTAATAATGTTTGCCTTTATTGCCTTCTATGTGTTTTTTAAAATGTTTCCTCTAGTTATGAGGTAGATTTTGTTCCTCTTGGCTTTGGTTGAGTAATTGGTGACTCTTGAGTTATCTAATTCCTTTGTTGATTGATGATTAGAAGTTGCTAATTGACTTGAATGTCACTAAAGCTAGTCTTTCATCTAGATTTGGCTAGGACTTGTGATATCAAGTTAATTCCTCCACTTGACTTTCCTCCATAGTTAGAGGTTAACTAAGTGGGAGAAATACACAATTCTCATCTCAATTGATGATGATAACTAGGATTGGACTTCTAGTTCTCATACCTTGCCAAGAGTTCTCTTAGTTGTTAATCTATTTCTTTTGCCATTTACAATTCTTGTTTCTTATCTCAAAAATCCCAAAGATACTTCATAGACAATAACAAGAACACTTTATTGTGATTCCTAGGGAGAACGACCCGAGGTTTGAATACTTCGGTTATTTTTATTGGGGTTTGTTTTAGTGACAACCAAATTTTTGATTGAAGGAATTGTTTGTTAGTTTAGAACTATGCTTGCAACGATATTTCATTCGTGAAATTCTAAACCACACACACAATTTTCACTCATCACTCCTTCCCTCAACCTAGGAGGTTTAGAAACTCATACTGACAGAAAATACAATGATAAACGTGTAAAAGTGGTGGAAAATTGAAAAGTTCTTAACAAAGAGTGATCTTCTACTATAAATATTAAACTAATGACTAAGGATTACATAAAAGGGTAAAACAGTCTTTTAGTGCTAAAATCCACTTCTGGGGCCCACTTGGTGAGTGTTTGGGCTGAGCTTGATTGAGATCCACGTGCTAGAAGGGCCTCTAGGGCATTGAACACTGGCTAGGAGGTCCTTCTTAGGCGTTGGACACTGTTCTCTTCTCCTTTGGGCGTTGCATGCCTGGACTAGGGTAGATGGCTAGCATTGAATGCCAGTTTTGGGCCTTCAATTCTGAAGCAAAGTATAAACTATTATATATTTATGGAAAGTTTTGGATGTTAGCTTTCCATAGCCATTAAGAACTCTCCATTTGGGCTTTTGTAGCTCTAGAAAAGCTCTTTCGAGTGCAAGGAGGTCAGATTTGGACAGCATCTGCAGTGCTTTCTCTGCCTCTGAATCAGACTTTTGCTCCAGCTCCTCAATTTCAGCTAGAAAATACCTGAAATTTCATAAAAATATACAAACTCATAGTAGAATCCAAAAATGTGAATTTTACACTAAAACCTTTGAAATCTTAATAAAACTTAAATAAAATCTACTAAAAACTATATAAAAATGATGCCAAAAAGCGTATAAAATATCCACTCATCACCTCACATCTCAATGTAAGCAGGATTAACCACTATCCTTACGCCGCTGCCGTGACCTCGACAAGCGGAATTAATGATGAGCGGATATTTTATACGCTTTTTGGCATCCTTTTCATATAGTTGTTGTTATGTTTTGTTTAAGTTTCATTATGTTTTCATATGTTTTAGTGCAAAATTCACATTTTTTGGATTCTACTTTAAGTTTGTGTGTTTTATGATGATTTCAGGTATTTTCTGACTAAAATTAAGGAGTTTTGGCAAAGTCTGATTCAGAGACAGAGAAAGGAATGCAAATGCTACTGGATTCTGATCTCTATGCACTCAAAGGAGCTTTTCTGGAGCTACATAGTCCAAATGGCACGCTCTCAATGGCTATGGAAAGCTAACATCTAGAGCTTTCCAGAAATATATAATAGCTCATACTTTGTTTTGGAAATGAAGGCCCAAAACTGGTGTTCAACGCCAGCTACCAGCTCCATTCCTGGCGTCCAACGCCTAAAAGGGGGTAACTGGCGTCCAATGCCCAAAAGGGAGTCCCAAGCTAGCGTTCAAGGCCCCTAAGGGGTACTAGCTCATGGATTTTACTCAAGCTCAGCTCAAACACTCACCAAGTGGGCCCATATATACAAGACTAGTTTATCTTATTTCTGTAATCTTAGTTAGCAAATTAGTATATATAGACAAGAGTTCACCCTTGTTAGGAACTCTTGCCCACTTTACACGTTTCACTTTTATTCTATGTACAACATGAGTCGCTAACCTCCTAAGGTTAAGGTTAGAAGCTCTGCTAATTCTTATGAATTAATAATATCATTATTCTACTTCAATTTATGCTTGATTCTATTCTAAGATATATCTTCGTTCTTCATCCTAACGAATTGGGAGTGTAATTTGACTGTCATCCCTATTCACATGGGTTCGTACGAGTCCTTTATGGGATAGTACTGAACCACTAGTTGATTATACATCTCTTAGACAACTAATCCATGGCTTCATTGGGGACTTCTCGAGACATTAGTTCAGCCGAGGTGCGGGGCGATTAGGGCCTTTGTGGTATAGGCTAGAACCCAAGGAGCAGCATTCTCTGATCTAGAAGATCTAAACTTGTCTGTGACATTTTGAGTAGGATCACCAAGGAAATGGACTGCTAGAGCTTCACCATGTTCAGATTGGATGACCGTTGACCCAGCGTTTGATCTGAAGCAGAGGAGATTAATGACTGCTGACCCAGCATTAATCATTTACAGCCTGCCATGGAATGAATCAATCAGATGTTAGAGTAGATGGTGAGAAAAGTTGATCCAGAAGGAAGAAGCATCTTCGAAGCCTCAACCGTTCTCATACCATTGATTTCACACCTATCTAGTAATGTTTTATTTATTTATCTATTTTATGCGTTTTCTCGTGACAACTATATTTTCTATCTTCCTGACTAAGATCTGCAAGATAGCCATTGCTTGCTCAAACCAACAATCTCTGTGGGATTGACCCTCACTCACCTGAGGTATTACTTGGACGACCCAGTATACTTGTTGGTCTATCTGTGTGAAACGTGCGGAGTCAGTTTCGTGCACCAATTAACCACCATCCTTGCCAGGTGCATAGTTTCTCAACAATCTTAGTATAAAATAACATATCATTGGTTTTCAAAAATAATTTTCAGTACTCAGTAAAGTCCTCACTTTAATCTCGAGTTTGATACTCGTCTCAACCATCAGCGGTCCATAATTCCACAATCCATCGCACAATCATCATTACACTACTCCGCCATTTCACTGAACTAATTTCATCCTTAGTACTACAGAAACCTAAGTCTCCGTCTTCTAGATTCATACAGAAATTTACTAAATTAAGTCACTAACTCATCCTTAGCAATATTAAAGCCTAAGTATTAGATAGTATTCCTAAATAGTACGTAAAGAATGTTTGGAATGCTAAAGAACCTTGAAAATGAGAGAAAAATAATTTTTTAGCAAAACAGGACTTGTGTGTACACATGCCTAAGTGTGCGTAGGCACACTTCAATTTTGGACCTTCATGCGTACGCATCCATGAGTCGCGTACGCGGGGTGCTGGACAGAAACCATCTCCCGCATATGGTGCATGAGGTTGCGTACGCATTCCCTGCTGTTGGCCCATCTCGCATACGCATTCATAGGGCCGTGTACGCATGAGGGCCTGGCAGAGTGATAAACCTCAATTTTGTGGTATATCTTGTGTTGAATTTAGGAGATTTTATCCAAATAGCCTACCTTTCATCCACCTTTGTTAGCCAATTTTGAGCCTCTGTTAAACCCCTTTTGTTATTAATTTTAGCACATTACTAGTCTTAAAGTGAAAAATAATAAAAGTCCCTTATTTGGATTTTTGATTAGCTTAGGCTAGTGAGAGTGTGTATCATTTAAAAGTGAAAAATTTGGAAACATTGGGTGAGATAAACGTGTATTTTTGTATTTTTGTTGAAGATTTTGGGAATTGGGTACACACTCATGCATTAGTTATGTAAACCATATGCATTAATCTTTTTATATATATTATGTTATTGAAAGAAAAATTGAATGAAGAATAAAAAAATAAAAAAAATTAAAAATTAAAAAAAAGAGAAAAAGAAAAGCAATAAAAAGGGGACAAAATGCCCCAAAGTTCAATAATAATAAATGCATATGGGTTGTGATAAAAAAAAGAGAATGCATGAGTGTGTGAAAAAGTGAAGAATGGGTAATTAGGTTCGCAATAGAATTATATAGGTTGTTATATGTGTTAGGTGAGAACTTAAGTTAATCAAAGATTCAAATCTCAAGCTCACTTAGCCATATATATATCCTTACCTTGACCCTAGCCCCATTACAACCTATGAATAAGTCCTCATGATGTTTGTATGCATGCATTGAATAATTGTTGATTGTTAGATGAAAAATAAATCTTGGAAAGCATGATTAGAGAAGAATTGAGTGGATGAACCCTATACACTTGAGTGACTAGAGCAGATACACATCCGGTGAGGGTTCGATTGCTCAATTCTATGTTTCCATTGGTTATTATTTCTTTTCTTGCAAGATGTAAACTCCTTTTAATAACTCAATTCAATTGTGGATTTGATTTGATTGTGATTACTTTAGCCCTTGTGTTTATATATGTATTCTTGAAAATTGATTTATTTTGACCAAGTAGTTGCATGCATTTAAATAGATTGTATTTAGATAGAGTGCATATAGATAGTTTGCATTGAATAAATGTTGATACACATTGTCTCTTTCTTGGTTTAGCATGAGGACATTCTTGGTTTAAGTGTGCGGAGGTTTGATAACCCCCAATTTTGTGGTTTATGTTGTGTTGAATTTAGGGGATTTTATTAACTTATCTCACATTTATTCAATGAAATAGCATGTTTTGTGAATTTCTCCTAATTTGTGCTTAAGAGTGAAAACATGCTTTTAATCCCCTTAAATTGATAAATTTAATTCACTTTAATTCCATTCAATGTCTTGATATGTTTGTTGAGTGATTTCAGTTTTATAAGCCAAGGATTGAGTGGAAGAAGTGAAAAGAAAAGCATGCAAAGTGAAGAATTCATGAGGAAATGAGGATTTGGTGGATTCAAGGCCATGCGCACGTGTCACTCACGTGTACACGTGAGGAGGGAATTTACCAGGCGACGCGCACGCGTCACCCACGCGCACGCGTCACCCACGCGCACGCGTCACCCACGCGCACGCGTCACCCACGCGCACGCGTGATGTTGGTCATGTGACCTCATTAAAGGCAAAATGCTGGGGACGATTTTTGAGCAATCCAGGCCCAAATCCAACTTATTTATGAGGCTATTTGATGCAGAATTCGAGAGGGAACAAGGGGGGAGCAATTAGATAGTGTAGAAAACATGTTTTAGGTTAGTTCTAGAGAGAGAAGCTCCCTCTTCTCTCTAAAAATTAGGGTTCTTAGTTTAGTTTTCTCTTAGATTTAGGTTTATTTACTTGTTTTGATTTAGTTTCCTTTACTTCTCTTTGTTCTATTGTCTTAATCTTCTTAGTCCTTCTTGTTAATTTCTTATTTTGATTACTTTTATGCTCATGCACTATTGTTGGATTTGGATTCTCTTCAATTCAATTTTGATGTTTGATATTCTTTTAGTGTTTATTTGAGTTGTTATTGTTATTTTTTTTTGCATTGGATAGTTTTAGATTTTATTATTCTTGCCCTTTTACCATGCTTTTCTTTTATGCCTTCCAAGTGTTTGACAAAATGCTTGGTTGGACTTTAGAGTAGTTTTTGAGCATTCTTGGTTTGGAAAGAGAAATTGGACAATCTTGAGTCATTAATACCCAATTTAGATTGATGATTTAGAGTGATTAGTTGATCTTGTTTCCATTGATGCTACTTATGGATTAGGATTAACTAGGCTTATTTGACCTTCTCCCAATGTTAGAGATAATGAAATAAGATTAGCTCTCGGTTAACTATTGTGATATGATTAATGACTAGGATAGAAAACCTCAATTCTCAATCCTTGCCTTAAATGCCCCTTTTTAGTAATTGTTATCTCTAGTTACTTGATTTACTTTCTTGCCATATAATTTCTTGTCATTTAATTTCTTGCACTTTTATCAACCCACCCCTTGAACCTCATAACCAATAATTGAGCACTCGATTGTAATTCCTAGGGAGAACGACACGGGACTAATAAGCTCGGTTATTTTTATTGGGTTGAACTTGTGGCAACCAAATTAAACTTTGATTGAAGGTTATTTGTCAGTTTGGAACTATACTTGCAACGAAGCAATTTCTTTTATCGAGAAGAAATCCTAACCGACGATAACCTCTTATCACAGAGACGCACGCCCGCGTATGGGGGTGTTCGCGTATGCATGCCATCCCAAATTTGCAAAATTCTGTAAAGTTGTAGAAATCAATTTTAAACACCAAACTTTAGATGTTCATAACTTCCTCTACAAAAATCCATTTTCATCAAACTTTATATCAATATAATCGAATATATCCAAAATCCGATCCGATCCAAAAATTTGCGGATCAGATCCAAGTATGAAAAACGTGGGTATTGGATCTCATCCAATGATTTTAGTGAGGATCGGATCGAGATTTTGGCAATATCTGATTCGATCCGATCCATGTACAGCCCTAACCTTCATCTTCAAATCGATCTTCAACCATCTCTTACTTTTCCTCATTTAACCACCACCAGTTTCATGGTGTAACAGAACTTCCAAGAAATGCAGACTTCAAATTCCTCACATTTAATTAGATACAGAAAAAAATATCCAACAAAATAATGAATCAAATTGAAATAGAACCTAAGATGATAAACAAATTCCAGCAATTTTGAAAATCTAACAAAAAAATCATAACTTTTTTACTCTCAATAGAAGATCTAATTTTTCAGTTGCACCGATTAAGTTATGACTGTTGACTGTAAACATTCATAATCTCATACATCATGTTTATCTCTCAAAAAGAGAGCGTAAAATTGAGCCAAAAATTCACTAGTGTATTTGGCCTTCCAAAATTTAAGGAACTTTCACCGAGTCAAATCTTATAGCTTTGAGAATAAAAATTAGAAATAAATTGCAGTTAAAAGTCTATATGTAGTAGAATGGAGATCCAAAACATCGAATCAAATAGAAACCCTTGGATGGAGGTAGAAAAACTTGCAAGAAAAAAGTAAGCGTGACAGAAGGATGCACGAACCTTGTTTTGTGCGTGTGGGAGATTTCTGGTAGCAGCTATTCCACCGTGATATGGCTGCCATCCGTCGCCTAGGGTGGATCGGTTTCTTTTGATAGGGCAAAGGTTGCATGTGTTTTGTAGACTGTGGTTATCCGTTACCTAGGTTATTAATATGTAGGGTTTAAAACAGATTACTAAACTTTTTGTTGCTCATTCATAAATAAATACGGAATAATATAAGTTGTGACTATTTTATAAATATTTTAGACAACTCAATCAAATAAACTCCTATAAGACAGGTCTTTCGAATACTTTGCTTCATAAAAAATGTAAGTTTTGATGCATTATAAAATTGAGAAATTCTACCAGTCGAATATAGAATTAGCCCTCATTCTTATGTAGTTATGTTAATTTAAAAAACGACAAAATTGAAATAAAATAAAATAAAAATTATTATAAAAAATCATATATAGTTACAGTGAAACTATTTTTATCATGTGTAATTCTTTTGCGTAATTAAAAGAAAATAGACATTATATACCGGGATAAACAAACATTTATAGTTTTGGATGACAATTATAT
This sequence comes from Arachis ipaensis, assembly GCF_000816755.2. Taxonomy (NCBI): domain Eukaryota; kingdom Viridiplantae; phylum Streptophyta; class Magnoliopsida; order Fabales; family Fabaceae; genus Arachis; species Arachis ipaensis. The sequence continues at coordinate 56,890,030 of NC_029785.2, forward strand.
TTGCATTTGTATCCTAGAAAATAAACTACAAAAGAAAAATTGATAACTATACCTTGTAAATTTTCTAAAAAAAAAGTCAGGGTATGAAAACGAATTAATTGCCCTCTCCATTAACCAAATAGAAGCAGAGAAGGACTCCAATCAGAACATGAAAAAGGTTAAAATAAAAAGAAAGAAAGACTCAAGATGAAAAAATTTCAAAGACCGAGAAACAAAATTGCACTAAGAGTAAAAACAAAATTTGGAGGAAGTTTGGTTGATCATCCATGATATGTAACTGGTTGCAGTGGCTCGAACTCTATCGCAATGAGAAGGTTGGAGTTAGAGTGGTAGTGGTACAATTATAAAGTTTTCATGAATTATGTTGAGATTATGTTTTATATAATGTATTTATAAAGCTAGAATGTTGAGATAGAGAACACATAAAAAATTAAACAAAATACTTTACCTTGTATCCAACGTAATGATAGAGAACAAATAAGTAACTAAACAAAATAAAAAGACTACTCAAATAAGGATCTTGGCCATGTTAATATGTTAGGACCTACATGTAAATTAGCACTAACTTTTTTAGAAATAGAAGAAGATTGTGTGTAATTTATTGTAATGGTTAATTGGTGTGTGTGTTTTTTTTTATATGAATCTTAATTTTTTTTAATTTTAAATAACAAATCGAAAACTCAAATTTGAAAAATAATAAAATTTGTAGAGAAATTTGAGGGTCAAATTTCATAGTGCCTAAATCAGCAGGTCTGATTTGTATTGAAATAATTTTTTTTACCATAAAACAAATTGGAGGATTCGATTTGCACATTTAAAAAATCTTTAATGCTAAAATACAAATCTGACCCGCATATTTGTATGCTTAAAAAGTTAAAAAAAAATTTGAAAGTTACAAATCTAACCCTCAGATTTGTAATTTCCACATAAAAAAATGTTCCATACCCTGTCCCAATGGACATTAAGGCGCAAAATAAGTAAAGCCCAATCAACATATATGGGCTTTACCAACATCTACCCAACCTTTCGGAGGTTGGGCTCGGCCCTACCTTCTCAAATCAGTAACTAACTCCTACAACCTCTCTTATTCATCTAGAAGGGAGATATCAACAACCTCCCTAACAAAAGAGAATGGTTATCCACTATCAAAAGTGGAGCTACTCTAAAAGGTAGTTATTGACTCTACATCTACACCAATAAAATACTCTGACACCCTTAGGTATACTTCGAACCCAATCGACTAAAAACCTGCTTAAACTCTTGCTAACTAAAGCATTAGAGTCGCTAACAGCTACCATCTCCACCTCCTCACGAGGAAATTGGATGACTTGATCCCAGCAGGATAAGACCTCAGACATAAATGATAGAGGAGATTGAAACGAGAATTTCAATACCAATTTTATAGAAATCGGCCCAAGATTGGACCGAACGGGCCAAATCGGGCCAACCAGACCCATATTGGACCTTTGGCTCACCAAACTAAACCTATAACCCTAAAAACAACACTCTCTCTCCTCTCTAAACACTCAAGCACGCTAAAAAAGGAAATGGAAAGGGGAAGAATACTCTTCCAAAGTTCTACCCTTGTTTGATCTTCAAACCATCATAACTTTTGATCCGGAGCTCCGATTGCAGCACCGTTTGCAGCCACGTGTTTGCCACAAGGAGCTATACAAAACCTACTAATTTTTTCTTGAGGTAAGCCACGAAATTAGTCCAGTTTTCTCAGCCTTAAATTCGAATTTAATGGAAAAAAAGTGTTGAGATTTTGGGCTCTTTGATGTTATAGGACCTAACTAGCTTGAAGGAGAAGCTTAATCTTGTATTCTTGATTCTTGGATGTGGTAAGATTCTCAATTCTAGTGGAATTTGTTGATTTATGATGGGTATTGAGTTGTTGTGTTTGGATGTGATAGTTGTGGCTTAAGTAGTGTGTATGTGAATATTGAAGATTGATTGAGATTTTGGAGAGCTTGTGAAAAAGTGATTTGGAAGTGCTCCGGGTTGAGTGGAGAAATCGGCTAAGGTATGGTCTCGGTTTTCTATATCTAAAATGTAATGTGGTGTGAAAACTTAGGCTAGAGGCCCGAAGATAGGATTTGAATGGTTGATGTTGTTGAATGGTTGAAATAAATTATGTGGACATATATGTGATTATGAATGTTGATGTTTTGATGGTGTGATGCATGAGAGATATACATGTTTGAATATATGATTAACGATTGGTTGAGGTTGAATTATGGGTGAAACCATATTGAGAGTGAGGATGGTAATGATTGTATGTATTGATGGTTGATTGGAAGTGATATTATTGAAAATTGGAATGACAAAAGATATATGACGTGGTATTGTGTTTAAAGTAGCATTATTTGGTTGAGATTGGTGAAATGATAGATTGGTGGGTTATGATTTTGATAAAAATATTAATGTCTGAGTTGAGGAGGCTTGAGGTTGATTTTTGATATGTCTTGGTTGATTTTAAAAAGGGTTGGAATTGGTTTGTTTTGAAAATGGCAGTTTGTGGTTTTGTATGAAAATGTGATTTTTGGGCATATTTTGACGGAGCATAACTTGGACTCCAGATTCCCGATTTATGCCAAACTTATTTAGAAATGAAATTGGATCCGGGATGTTTATGCCATTCAAAGAACGGGAAAAAAATGATTTGAAACGGAGGAGTTATGCCCGTCGGAAGATTGGGGTTTGAAACCGTGAATTCGGTAGCTTTTTAACTTTGTAAAATTTTTAGCAGAACGCACTCCCACGCGTATGCGTGGCTGACGCGCACGCGTCATTTTCAAATATTCGCTACCCACGCGTGCGCATGACCGACGCGTACACGTCGATGAGCGAATTCAATTGGCCCAGCCAAATTCCAGAGAGTTGTGCGAGAACTGTGCTGGTTTTGTGCGTGGGGCATAAAACGCACCCATGCGTACGCGTGGCTGACGCGTAGGCGTCACTTGGCCTTTCTTCCATCTACGCGTGCACGTGGGTGACACGTACGCATCACTATCTCTTGCTGCCTTTCCACGCGTGCGCATGGGCGATGCACACGCGTGACCCTGTTCTCATTTCAAAGTTGATTTTTGAGTTTTCAAAGCCAAATTTAAGACTTCTAAGCCTCCGATCTCACCCCTTATATCTTAAAAATTGTTGATATGCCTAGCAATACGAAGGGCTAGCAAATGTGGTAACTTGTGGATGAAGAAAAGGGAGAATTAATGATGAATGATGATCAAGGATCATTGTATGGGATACGGAGGATGAATGTGGAAGTGCTTGATATGCCATGAGCCGAAGGGCTGTAATTGTAAATGAATTGGCTGATTATGGATTGTATTATGAGCCGAATGGCTGAGATATTGCCTACTTACGGCTGAGCTACTATTGACTTATGGCCGAGTATGATTGTATATATGCGTATTGAATGAAATATGAATATTGCACTTCCACTATCTGAGATACAAGTTTCCCTGGGAGAAAGCAGTGGCTAGCCACCATGTGCTCCAGGTGGAGACTCGATACTCTACTGACCCTATGTCGTAAGTGTGGCCGGACACTGTGAAAGTTCCGGATGAGCTCGCCCCCGTGAATATACACCAGTGAGGGTGTTGTATATGAATTATGATTTATGATTGAGTATAACTCGAGTTGGGGATGCACGACAGAGGGATAGTCCAATGGTTAGCTACCAGGACTTGTCGGGTTGGCTTTATAACCGACAGATGAGACTCATCAGCCATTAGGACAGAAATACATCATATGCATATTATGTGAATTGTTTGGAATTGCCTAATTGACTGCATATTACTTGCTGACTGTCTAAATATTGTATCTGTTTCAATTTGTATATCTCCTTGTCTGATATAATTGTGTTTGCCATATTATACTACTGCTGGTGGTTGGGAGGTTTGAAGGATTTGGAAAGGGAAGTATTAATTAGACTGAAGATCTTTAGTTAGTTGCCATTTATGGTTTAGTCTGTTTATAAGCTTTGATTTATTTTCTGGAAGTTCTAGGATTGCCTTCGGCTTTTCCAGGACATTACATGTTAGATATGTGGGTACTGTTACCATACTGAGAACCTCTGGTTCTCACCCACGCGGATTTTGTGGTTTTCAGATGCAGGACGTGAGGCTCCTCGCTAAGGCATGCTAGAGACTTCTGGATTAGCGAAGATCCTTGGTTCTCGGGACTTTATTTTGGTTTATGTATATAGTTACTATCTCTACTAAATATATGTATATATATATACTGTTTTGACTCCTCTTAGAGGTTGTTTTGGAGAACAGGTTTTGTTAGCTTGTCCTTGGGTTTCTTACTTTATGTTTATATAAATATGTATACTTTTATGTTCGGACCGGTTATCTTCACAAACCGGGTCTTGAGTCTTGATATTCGTATCTTTGGCACTCTTTGTTTATGGTTTCGCGTAGCCTATAATTTGTTGGTTTTGTTACGTTATCGATCGGAGTGTTACGCTTTTCTGTTTAATGATTTTGTTTTATCCCTTTTATTCAAAGGTTCCTAGTTATAAACATTTTTCACACTACTATATGTACTAAATTTTATTTTTAGAGGTCGTAATGCCTCACCACCTCTGTCTTATGACTTAAGCATAAGGCTCTGTGTGGTAGGATGTTATATTTTGGTATCAGAGCAGTTCGTTCCTGTAGAGCCTGAGGGACGGACTGACTATGCTTTTGTGCATTCTCTATATGTGTGTTATGTGCTATTAGGATATCTAATTGATATAACTGGCATAAGCATTCATGAGCATGCATTTGGGACTTTGAAGCACTAGACTTCTGATATTGAGAGCGATCAACTTGATATCGATTGTTTGGTGTGTATAGGAATCAGATGGCGCTTCGTGGACGCGGTCGAGGTCATGGGAGAGGTCGTACTAGTACTCAGGGACCGGGAGCCAACCCAAATAACCCGGTAGATTTTATCGCGGCGTTGGAGAATATGGTTGCTGCTATGTAGGCCACTGCTGCAGCCCTTGGACAACAGATGAACAACCATGGCAATGACAGAAGTGGAGCTCAGGGCCCGATGACACTGGCAAACTTCTTGAAGGTTAATCCACCTAAGTTCAAGGGAACCACTGGCCCGACCGAAGCTGATACCTAGTTTCAGGCTATGGAGCGAGCATTGCAAGCGCATATGGTACCTGAAGGGCAGTGTGTTGAATTTGCTACCTATCTGCTCACTGGGGAAGCATCGCATTGGTGGCTGGGGACTCGACGTCTTCTGCAGTAGGGTGATGACCCTATCACTTGGGATGCCTTCCAGGTGGAATTCTATAAGAAGTACTTTCCAAATTTTTCTAGGACGGCCAAAGAACTCGAGTTACTGCAGCTGAAGCAGGGTGCTATGTCCGTATCTGAGTATACTGACAAGTTTGAGGAGCTATTCAGGTTTTCCCGTATTGTGTCAGGGAGCTCCGGGAGGGTTTGAGGAATGGAAATGCATTAAGTATGAAGGAGGACTCCGGAGCGATATCTTTAGCTCAGTGGGACTAATTGATGACATGTCACCATGTCATGTTTTTCTATGCTTTTACATTTGTTTTCAATAGGTTTTATGCACTTTCTTGAGCCATAAGCAAGCCAATTGGGTAGATTTTTATGTTTCCTTTGATTTAATCAACCATGTATGAATTAATGCAATTTCATGAGGTTTTATACTATAATTGTCACATATTATGAAAGAATGAATATCTCATGATTTTGAGCATAGCTTTGATGTGTTTGGTTGATTAATGATAGGTGAAGAAAGCTTGGAGAAAGGTTGAAGCAAGAAGGAATGGCTAGGAGGAAGAGAGGACAAAAAGTTTGAGCAAAAGTTTGCCTCAAACTTTTGTGCAAACTTTTGGGCAAAAAGCTGGAGCAAAAGTTAGCCTCAAACTTTTTGGCTAACTTTTGGGCAAAAAGCTGGAGCAAAAGTTAGCCTCAAACTTTTTGGCTAACTTATGGCATCACAAATCAACACCCTGGAGAGCAAAAGTTTGCGCCAACGTTAGCCCCTAACTTTTTGGCTAACGTTGGCGCATGTAAAACACACCCTGGAGAGCAAAAGTTTGCGCCAACGTTAGCCTCTAACTTTTTGGCTAACGTTGGCGCCACAAGGCATGCAAGGGGTATACTTCCAACAAGAATAACTTGAGCTACAGAGCTCCAAATGAGGTGATTCAAAAAGAAATGAAAAGTAGGAATCAAGAGCTTTCCGAGCATATATGGCACTGCATGGTGGACACTAAAATTGAGGGAGAAAACTGCCCCGCAATGAGCATAAACGAACATGGTGGCAACCTGCAGTAAGGCCAACTGACCTCTGCACCTTCGACGAAGTATAACTCGAGCTGTGGAGCTCCAAATGATGTGCTCCCAACGGAATTGGTTAGAATAGAAATTTTATTTTAATTGTAATTTGTTTTGAATTTCATTTTCATTTTGTAAAAACGCCTATAAATAGGTATCTGCTTCATTTTATAGAGGAGGCATCGCTTTCATCTTTAATTTTCCTGCATCTTGTTTGCTAGCGGATCAAGGAAGGAATTGAGATCTAGACTTGTTTTCTAGTCTCATTGATTTCCTGAGATCTTCAACTTCTCATCTAGATTTTGCAATTGAGCTGCATTTCATTTTCTGTTCGGTTCCTCAATTAAATTTACATTAAGCCTGCTGCAAATCTCATTTACTTTCCTGCACGTGTGTTCCTCTGCATTTTACATTTGAGCCACTGTGATCTGAATTTACTTTTCATGCAATTTTAATTTCCTTGCAATTGTTCTAAGCTTTGATTTACTGCTTTCATTTAATTTCCCTGCACCCAGTCTCCTTTACTTTCATGCAATTTACTTTTCTTGCAATTTAAGATTCTTGCTATTTTACTTCCTTGTTCTTTAAGTTACTGTCCAATTTACTTTCTGCACTTTAATTTTCCTTGTCATTTACTTTTTGTTGGATACAATTTCACCCAATCTCACATAAATGATAGCTTGACTAAACTAATCACCCACTAAAGTTGCTTGATCCATCAATCCCTGTGGGATCGACCTCACTCCCGTGAGTTTTATTACTTGATGCGACCCGGTGCACTTGCCGGTTAGTTTTGGGTGTTTTGGAGAAATTCGTTTTTCCACAAAAATATCCCATCAAGTTTTTGGCGCCGTTGCCGGGGATTGATTTAGATCAACAATGATTAAGTGGGTGAGAAGTCTAGATTAAGCATTTTCTTTATTTTTGTTCTCTGTTCTAAGGTGAAACCAAAGTGTTTGAGTTTTTGCCTCACTAAGAAATTCTCATCTCTGATATGAGTAATTTCAATTTTCATTGATGTTTGCAAAATACAAATGGAGTTCAACTCATCATTTGGTCAAACAAAATTTTATGGGATATCACCCACCATCACCAATCTCTAATGGTGGTTGGGAATATCACCAAGAAACTTCAAATTCTGGGCACTCCAATTTGTGGAGCTATGCTTCAGAACCATAAGATGAGAAAGAAAATCATATGGGATATTTCCCTCCACCACAAAATGATGCAAGTCATGATTCTAATGGTGGATGGGAAGGGAATTCTAGTGCTCCATATGATATTCATCCAAAGATATCATCACTTGACCATACTTCAACAGAAAGCCCCTTTCAAAACTCACCACCCACACAAACATCCATGAACCACTCAAGGCTCTCAAAGCTTGAGTCCATGTTAAAAAAATATGAGGAGGAGACAATGAAAGTCTGGAAAGAACAAGAAAACTCCCTCAAAAACATGAAAGTGCAGCTAGGCCAATTGGTGAGTGCAATGAAGGAAAAACAAGATGAAGAGGCTACTGAGTCAAGTGGATTTTTAGTAAAAAAAAAAGAGGTGGTGGAAACATTTGAACCTGAACTTGCATATTCACAAAGGCCACTTGAGATGACAAGAGAACATGAAGACTCACAACTCTCACAAACCTCCCTGGACCAAAACGCCTCAACACTTGAATCCATGATTGAAAGGTATGAAGAGGAGATGAAGAAAGCTTGGGAAGATCAACAAACCTCCTCCATAAAAGAGCTATTAAAACAAATGTTGAGTGTAAAAGAGGAAGTGGAGGAGCAAGAAAGTGAGGAAGTCATTCCAAACTCAAGTGAGGCAGAGAAGTACATAAAGGAGGAGTTCATGGAACCATCAATACAAGAGACTCTTGATGAAGACAAAACTCCAACAATCACATAGCAACCAAGTCGTAAATTCAAAGAAGTGAAGGCAATTAACAACAACGTTAGCCTCTAACTTTTTGGCTAACGTTGGCGCCACAAGGCATGCAAGGGGTATACTTCCAACAAGAATAACTTGAGCTACAGAGCTCCAAATGAGGTGATTCAAAAAGCAATGAAAAGTAGGAATCGAGAGCTTTCCGAGCATATATGGCATTGCATGGTGGACACTAAAATTGAGGGAGAAAACTGCCCCGCAATGAGCATAAACGAACATGGTGGCAACCTGCAGTAAGGCCAACTGACCTCTGCACCTTCGACGGAGTATAACTCGCGCTGTAGAGCTCCAAATTATGTGCTCCCAACGGAATTGGAAAGTAGACATCCAGGGCTTTCCAACAATGTATAATAGTAAAGGGTGGACAATACGTTTGAGCCTCCAAAACTGGCGTTTTCGACCACGTTTGAGGCAAACTTTACCTCAAACGTTGGGCACCAAAGCCAGCGACCCTGTCCTCTTCAAAGGAGCATAACTTGAGTTGTAGATGTCCAATTGAGGTGATTCTAATTGGGTTAGAAAGCTGACATTTAGAGCTTTCCAACCATATATAATAGTCTATAGTGGGCGTAAAATTGACAACGTTGACAAGAGGACAAAGTAGCGCCACATATATGTACTAGGGGGCCAACGTTGGAGCAAAAGTTTGACCCCTAACTTTTGCCCCAACGTTGGTATCAGCAAGAATGGGGCAGCTGGTGTAAAAAGTTGGAGTAAAAATTTGCCTCAAACTCTTACTCAAACTTTTACTCAAGCTTTTAAGATTCACAACCCGGTTCACATTGGTTCTCTCTCCAACTCCAAGAGCAATCAACCAAGGCCTCTATCAACCCAATTCCATCAAGAGCAAGGGCCCAATTGACACCACTCAAAGGCACAAGAGATAGTTAGAATAGAAATTTTATTTTAATTGTAATTTGTTTTGAATTTCATTTTCATTTTGTAAAAACGCCTATAAATAGGTATCTGCTTCATTTTATAGAGGAGGGAGCTCCACTAGGGAGCATTAGGAATACAGAACTCTCTCTCTT
>NC_029785.2:56899707-56910684 GCF_000816755.2 Arachis ipaensis
TCTAGACTTGGTCTCTAGTCTCATCCAACCCCTGAGATCTTCAACTTTCCTTTAGTTATTGCAATTGAGCTGCATTTCATTTTCTGTTCGGTTCCTCAATTCAATTTACATTAAGCCTGCTGCAAATCTCATTTACTTTCCTGCACGTGTGTTCCTCTGCATTTTACATTTGAGCCACTGTGATCTGAATTTACTTTTCATGCAATTTTAATTTCCTTGCAATTGTTCTAAGCTTTGATTTACTGCTTTCATTTAATTTCCCTGCACCCAGTCTCCTTTACTTTCATGCAATTTACTTTTCTTGCAATTTAAGATTCTTGCTATTTTACTTCCTTGTTCTTTAAGTTACTGTCCAATTTACTTTCTGCACTTTAATTTTCCTTGTCATTTACTTTTTGTTGGATACAATTTCACCCAATCTCACATAAATGATAGCTTGACTAAACTAATCACCCCCTAAAGTTGCTTGATCCATCAATCCCTGTGGGATCGACCTCACTCCCGTGAGTTTTATTACTTGATGCGACCCGGTGCACTTGCCGGTTAGTTTTGGGTGTTTTGGAGAAATTCGTTTTTCCACAAAAATATCCCATCACTAATGGAGATCAGAACTTTCTAAGAGTTGGTGAATAAGAGCAGGGTTGCTGAAGAGTATGTGAAAAAGGCAGTTGCAGAGAGAGGAAGCCATAGGGGACCATTTCCACAAAACCGAGGGAAGTGCTTTGCTCCTAGAGGTCCGTCTTTCAAGCGGGGAGGCTCTTTCAGGAGGTTCAACAACAACAACTCGCAAGGAAAAAGGTTTGGGAAGCAGCCTCAGAATGAGCAAGCTTGTGCTAAGTGTGGGAGTCACCATCCGGGAGCCCCGTGCAAGGCTGGATGGGGCTTGTGCTATTCTTGTGGTAAGGTGGGGCATAGAGCCGCAAACTGTCTTGCGAAGCAGAAGCAAGGTGCAGGGAGAGTACAGTAGCCTGGTCGGGTGTTCACCACCTCAGCTGTTGGTGCCGAGGGATCTGAGACACTTATCCGAGGTAACTGTGAAATGTCTGGTCAAATTTTAAATGCTTTATTTGATTCGGGAGCAACACATTCATTCATTGCATTTGAGAAAGCTAGTGAGTTAGGGTTGAAGATTGTAGTTTTAGGTTATGACCTAAAGGTGTATAATGCCACCCACGAAGCCATGATAACTAGGCTAGGATGCCCGCAAGTTTCATTTAGGGTCCATCAACATGATTTTGTTCATGATTTAATCTGCTTGTTGATGGCCGGTCTTGATCTTATCTTGGGTTTGGACTGGTTATCTAGAACCATGTTTTACTCGACTGTTCTGCAAAATTGGTGTACTTTATGCCTAAAGATATAGAAGGGCCGGTTGTGTTGAATAATTATTACTTGAACTCTATGATGGTGAATTGTTTTGGAACCGAATGTCAGGGTATTTTGTTGTTAACCGCGGGTGTTTCAGGTGATGATCAAAGATTGGAGCAAATTCCGGTTGTGTGTGAGTTTCCGGAGGTGTTTCCCGACGATATTGATGAATTTTCACCTAACCGAGAGGTTGATTTTGCTATTGAGCTAGTGCCTAGGGCTAGACCAATCTCGAGTGCTCCTTATAGGATGTCACTGCTAGAAATGGCTGAGCTGAAGTCTCAACTAAAGGATTTGTTGGGTAAGAACTTTATCCGACCAAGTGTTTCTCCGTGGGGTGCGCCGGTGTTACTGGTCAAGAAGAAAGATGGGAGTATATAGCTCTGTGTAGATTACATGCAGTTGAACAAGGTCACGATAAAGAATAAGTACCCACTTCCATGGATTGACGATCTCATGGATCAGTTATAAGGAGTTAGGGTTTTCTCCAAGATCGATTTGCGATCCGGTTATCACCAAATAAGGGTGAGGAGTGAGGACATCCCTAAGACCGCTTTCAGGACTCGTTATGGTCATTACGAGTACACTGTAATGTCTTTTGGGTTGACAAACGCCCCTGTAATGTTTATAGATTATATGAACAGAGTTTTCTGTCCGTTTCTGGATAAATTCGTTGTTGTCTTCATTGACGACATACTGATTTATTCCAAGACTGAAGAGGAGCATACAGAACACTTGAGGACCGTGTTGCAGATACTGAAGGAAAAGAAACTCTATGCAAAACTGTCTAAATGTGAATTCTGGAAGAGTGAGGTAAAGTTTCTGGGTCACGTAGTGAGTAAACAGGGGATAGCTGTAGATCCTTCTATGGTGGAAGCGTTGATGGAGTGGAGGCAACCAACCTCAGTAACTGAGATAAGAAGTTTTTTGGGCTTAGCTAGTTACTACTGAAGATTCATCAAGGGCTTTTCGCAAATAGCTTTGCCATTGACAAAGTTAACCCGCAAGGATGCGCTATTTGTTTGGACTCCTGAGTGTGAGGAGAGTGATAAGAGTGGCCAATTCGCATAGGTTAGGGATTTGAGTTGGCATTGTGAGTATAGTCCTAAACCAACAAGTCGGCCACCGATCAAATTGGAAATTCACAAGATATGTCACAATTCAAAACTAATTTAAAAACCGAGAGTATTTGACTACCAAGTCGTCTCCCAAGGAGTACTCTAAAGCAATGAGTGTGCAATTCCAGTTGTAGTGATCAAGGGGTTGTCAATAAAGAAATGAACATATAAAGCAATAAAAAACATGCAAAATTGTAACGATTGAACTAATAAAGAAATTAAAGAACCGACTATGTAATATAAACAAGTAAAGTATAAAATTGATTAACATGGAAATGTATGAACGATAGAAAGCATCAAAAAGAGTCTTGACTTGGAGTAAGCTAAGGGTCCTTTCCTTGTTGAAAGCAAAACTATGACAATTATGATGGATTAATCTCACTTGATCAACCCTCACATCGGAAAGTAAGTTAAATGAGCATAAGTGTTCCTAACCCACAAATCCTAACTTGCTTGCTAATTGATTTAGCAACAAATTAGCGTTAGTGGGAACAAGAACAATTAACAATCCAAGAATTAAAACTAAATTTTGGACATTCCAACTCTAGAAACCCAATTGCTCACTTTACCCAAGTCAAGAACAAAAAATTTAGCCTAAAACCATGTTTGACATTTTGTCAAACACTTGGTGGGCAAAAACCTTAAAGATAGAGAAAATGATAAAAGGCTTGAAACTAAAAGCAACAATTGATCTCAGTCAACAAGAATAACACAAGAAAGCATGAAACAAACATCAAACATCAAATTCATCAATTTGAAATTAAAATTGCAAGAGAGAAGCAAAATTGAACTATAACTTGAATTAGAAGAAAGAGTAATGACAATGTAACTTTAAAGAGTAATAACAAGAGAATACTTACAATGAAAGCTAGCAAAATCCAAGATAAAAAATAGAAATGGCACTTGAATGTAAAAACCTAATATAAACCCTAATAGAGATGATGAAAAACTTAGAGAAAAACTAACTAAAGCTTCCTACTACTACTCCTAAACTATCCTAAATGATATGCTATGTTATGTTGCTCATTTCCCCTCCAATATGAGCTAGAAGACTTCAGAAATGGGCCTCTAAAGCCCCTAAATTGCGAGTCACGTGCTATTTTAATGAAGTCATGTGCGGACACCTGTGCGGACGTACAGATGCGTATGTTCGCACACCTCGCGATAAATCCAGTCCTGTGCGTACGCACAGGTAGTCGTGCGCACGCACACTAGGTGATGCTTGGCTGGACGCGCAACGCGCTCGAAATAATCCACGTGCTCTGATTGGGTGGCTGTGCATATGCACAGGTAGCTGTGCGCACGCACATGTCTCTGAGCTCATCTCCTTTGATTCTTCATGCTTCCTCCACTTTGCATGCTCTTCTTCCATTTTCTCCAACCCATTCGTACCTTTCACACCTGGAATCACTCACAAACAACATCAAGGCATCGAATGGAAGGCATACGAAATAAAATAGATTCAATTAGGCACAAAAGAGCATATTTTCATAATCAAGCGCAATTTGGGAGGAAAGTTCAAAAGCATGCTATTCAAGGGAATAAGTGCAAGTTTATGTGATGAAAATCCATTCAATTCTAACAAAAAATCATCATCAAATATGGATTCATCAATTTTCCCACACTTAAACACTAGCATGTCCTCATGCTAAATACACACAAAGGAGATATATGAAAGGGAAAATGACTTATGCTATATACTACTTAGATGCATGCAACTATCCTAAGACTAATCACTAATATGTACTATGATGAGAGTTGGTAGAAACAAACCACGAAATTCCAATCCATCACAAGAAACTATAGGGCCAATGCAAAGGGTTCATGTATTAAGATCAATGTCCAAAGAATTGAATTGAAGTTATCAAAATTATCCAATCAAACAACTTGCAAGAAGATGCAATATGAGGCGTAAGAACATAGAATTGAGCGATTGAATCCCTCACCAGATGTGTATCCACTCAATTGGCTCAGTGTTTAGGGTTTAACCACTCAATTCTCCTTTTATCATGCTTTTCAAAGATTTGCAAGTCATCTAACAATCAACTAGTATTTAATGCATGAATAACAAGTATCATGAGGTCTTTAGAGGGATGTAATGGGCTAGGGTTAGGTAGGATGAAATATGATTAAGTGGACTTAAAGAATTAGTTCTTTGATTAGCTTGAGTGTCCACCTAATCCTACATCACTTATGTACACATAACAATACAACCTTTCTACCCATTTTCTTTTTTCTACCTCACTTCACTCATGTATTTTCTTTTCAATCATGGAATATGCATCCTTTATTTACTCTTTTTATTCACACTTTGTTATGCCCAAGTTTTTTTTAATTTGAACTATGAATGCATTTTTAATTAATGAAATGCATGAGCATACCTAATTGCCCAAAAACTTTTTCACAAAGAGTTCATGTCTTTATCACCAATGCTTCCCAAAATTCCCCCACACTTAGAATTTACACACTAATCCACCCAAGCTAATCAAAGAGTAATTCAGGGACATCAATGATTTTCTGCTTAAGGGAGTAATGTGCTATCATCTGAACAAAAGGGGATTCATAGGCTCAAAGGGGTTCACAAAGGTGAATGCAAGGGTTGGCCATATAGGTTAGTGAGTTTATCATCAAAGATGGCCTCAATCATGCTAAATACATCCAAACACAAATACAGGACATAAAGAATCATGCAAATCAATGATCACAATAAAAAAGGAGTATAATCACACACAAGAACAACATTATGGCTGAAAAGTGCAACCATCTATTAAAGCTCAAATCTCACAAGGTATGTTGTTCTAGCTCGTTTCCATGTTCTAGAAACAAAATACTCCAAGCAAGTTGGTAAACAAATTTTTCTTCAATTCAATCAATGGTATGCCCTTACAAAGAAAATTTCATGAAAATTCCTTGGTGTTTCACCAACTTATTCGTTCTATTATGCAACATGCAAATATTAACTATTAAATATTCATAAACGATAAAGAAATATTTACAGCAAACCAAACAAGATGCAATAGAAATAAAGCTACTCAAAATGAAGAAAAAGTACTACAAGAAACATTGCAAAGTGTCTTTAAGAGAGAGATTTTTATCCCCCCTTGAAGTCATCGATCCTCCCCTACACTTAATTTGTGCACGGTCCTCCGTGCATACTCACGTTCTGGGAGGATGAAGAGGGGCCACCTTCAGCTGGTGGACTCGGGAGTGGGATGGTCAATTGCATCATGCTCCTCCCCAGCTAGCTCGGATGAAGCTCTAGGAATGGGGCCGAGGTCTCTTCCTTCTAGCTTTGCCGCTATCCACTCAAAATTTTTGCGTTCCAAATGCTCCATATAGTGGACATCGTGCAAAATCTCTTGGAATAGATCCGAAAGAGGTCGGAGAAAGGGTAAAGCAGTTGATGAAGTTGCTAGACTTGATGGTGGTGCTGTGGGTGTCTTCCTCTTAGAGGGGGTTGTGTTTATTGATCTTTCCAAATCTCCCATCGGAATGAACTTGTTGCCTTTAGGAACCCGGAATATAATGTCCATTGGTCGCCTCTCTACCCCCGCTGCATTTGCTAAGCGCATTACCATCGACGGAAATGGAATGTTGATATTCTTCTTTTCAACCAATTTTCAAATCGATTTGCGCAATAAAGGCAAGATGGCTATATGCTTCCCTTGCATAATAGCCCAAAGTAGCAAAGTAGTTCTGAATCTCACATGGGTAGTGTGGGTGCTCAAGATGATGTAGTCCGCCACAATCTGATGCCATATACGAGCTTCAGCATTCAAATCAGAGTATGCAATACTAGTGGAAACAGAATTCCTCCCCTTGCTATACTCCCAAGATGCACCAGGACGGCCTATTCTCTCAAGAATGGGAGTCAGAGATACTCTTCCTTTGAAGACATCCACTTTTATCTTAGAGTATTCATCTTTCTCAAGTGGAATGTGGGGATGTTCAAAATAGCTTCTAGAGCTTGATTGGATGTATCCAACATCCTTCCCCGGAGAAAAACTGACATCTCTTTCCAAGCTTGGTAGTTTGCATAGAATTTTCGCACCATAGTCTCATTTACTTCAACGGGTTCTTGCTCGAGAAACTCCCAATGAAGCAAGGCGATCCTTTGGTGAATAATTGCCTTGTATTGGCTTGGAACCTTCAATGGCCGCTCCCAATGGATTGTACGCTTCTTAATAGCCTTGTATTGGCCGTCGGCTCTTCGGTTAACCAAGGTATCCGGTCTATGACCTTGGCGATCCCACCAAATATCAGGAGGGCAAGCGGTAGTTTGCTCAACCGGCGAAGTACCCGGTGACTTACCCTTCTTCCTCATCCTGAAAATAGAAATAAAAGAATTTCGAGATCATAGGGCAACAATAAAATAAATTTATTGAGGAAGCACTAACAATGTTAAAGGAAGCTTATTGAAGTAGTGTGATTTACAAGAAAGACGGTGTGTATATTCCAATGATGCGTGCGGTTGGAACACACACACCGGCCGAATATCATGGCAATCACACCCTTAAGGCAAATCACAGCTCAAAGCTTCACGACTAAGTGCTCAAATTGAAAATATAAAACAGAGGAATGCAAACAACTTTAAGCAAGCACCTAAAGGGAATTGTCCATTGTTCATCCTCAAGAAGTGGTAATCACACATACAATGTTCTCAATTGGAAGCCCAAAAGATGTTTGATCAAGACATCATTAAAAGTTGAACATTCGTAGAGTGGCTACTAAATTTGAATTCCAAGATGAGCAATGAGACTTAGATACACCAATATAACAAAAAATTTCACATCAATAAACAAGGGAATGCATTGGTGATTTTAATTTTCTATCATAAAAAATCATAATAAAAGTTGCACCATTCATACAATATGCCTAACAAGAGATAAATTGAACACATATGATGGCCAAGTCATATGAATCAAACAAAATGTTCATTGAGGCATTTTATCTAACATGTGGTATGCAATGTGCAAGTTCATCACAATTAAGCTCAAATTTGATCATAACCAATCCAACAATCAAGCAACAACACTGGTGCACGAATTGTAAATCACACTTTTTACAACTCGTACCACTAACCAGCAAGTGCACTGGGTCGTCCAAGTAATACCTTACGTGAGTAAGGGTCGATCCCACGGAGATTGTTGGCTTGAAGCAAGCTATGGTTATCTTGCAACTCTTAGTCAGGATATTAATTAGTGGTTATCAATTGACTTGCAAATGAACAAGAGAGCATGAGTTAAAGGTTACTTGTTATGCAGTAAATGAGAATATGTTGGAGTTTTGGAGATGCTTTGCCTTTTGAATCACTGCTTTCTCCCTATCTTCTTCTTCACGCACGCACGTCCCTCCTATGGCAAGCTTTGTGTTGGAGGATCACCGTTGTCAATGGCTACCATCCTTCCTTTCAGTGAAAATGGTCCAGGTGCACTGTCACCGTACGGCTAATCATCTGTAGGTTCTCGATCATACCGGAATAGGATTCGCTATCCTTTTGCGTCTGTCACTACGCCCAGCACTCGCGAGTTTGAAGCTCGTCACAGTCATCCAATCCCAGAATCCTACTAGGAATACCACAGACAAGGTTTAGACTTTCCGGATTCTCAAGGATGCTGCCAATGGATTCTAGGTTATACCACGGAGATTCCGATTAAGGAATCTAAGAGATACTCATTCAATCTAATGTAGAATGGAGGTGGTTGTCAGGCACACGTTCATAGGTTGAGAATGGTGATGAGTGTCATGGATCATCACATTCATCATAATAAGGCACAAATGAACATCTTAGAGAGGAACAAGCGTGATTGAATAGAAAACAGAAATACTGGCATTAATTCATCGAGGCACAGCAGAGCTGCTCACCCCCAACAATGGAGTTTAGAGACTCATGCCGTCAAAAGGTACAAAGTTCAGATCTAAAATGTCATGAGATCCAAAATAAATCTCTAAAAGTTGTTTAAATACTAAACTAGTAACCCAGGTTTACAGAAAATGAACAAACTATGATAGATGGTGCAGAAATCCACTTTTGGGGCCCACTTGGTATGTGTTGGGGCTGAGACTTAAGCTAATCACGTGCATAGGGCTGTTTTGGGCGTTCAACGCCAGCTTTGGATCCAATTCTGGCGTTGTACTCCAACTCCTAACTTGTTTCTAGCGCTGGATGCCAGACAGCAGCATGGAACTAGCGTTGAACGCCCGTTTACGTCATCTATCCTTGAGCAAAGTATGGACTATTATATATTGCTGGAAAGCCCTGGATGTCTACCTTCCAACACAATTGGAAGCGTGCAATTAGGAGTTCTGTAGCTCCAGAAAATCCACTTTAAGTGCAGGGAGGTCAGAATCCAACAGCATCAGCAGTCCTTTTTCAGCCTGAATAAGATTTTTGCTCAGCTCCCTCGATTTCAGCCAGAAAATACCTGAAATCACAGAAAAACACACAAAATCATAGTAAAGTCCAGAAATATGAATTTCGCCTAAAAGCTACTGAAAATAAACTAAAAACTAACTAAAACACACTAAAAACTATATGAAATTAATCCCAAAAAGCGTATAAAATATCCGCTCATCATAACACCAAACTTAAACTGTTGCTTGTCCTCAAGCAACTAGATAACTCCTATCCACTGATGCTCAAAGCCTTGGGATCCTTTTTATTTATCCTTGCCTTTTGGTTTTAAGGGTTATTGGCTTTTTGCTCTTGCCTCTTGGTTTTAAGAGCTTTTGGCTTTTTCTGCTTGCTTTTTGTTTTTCTTTCTATTTTTTTTTTTGCTATTTTTTTTTTCTGCAAGCTTTGTTCTTTGCTGCTTTTTCTTGCTTCAAGAATCATTCTTATGATTTTTCAGATTATCAATAACATGTCTCATGTTCATCATTCTTTCAAGAGCCAACATATTTAACAGTCTTAAACATCAAATTCAAAAGACATATGCACTGTTCAAGCATTCATTCAGAAGACAAAAAGCATTGCCACCACATGTAAATAATTAGAATGTTCTTATTAAAAACTCAAAAATTATTGCCTCTTATTCTAAAGAAATTCTTCTATTTTATTCATGTTTGATGATGATGAGAAAATTAAATTATAGCTTAATTGGAGATAAAATCAAAAATATAGATACTAATTACTACTATATGACTCCTAAGGTAAAACTAGAATAAGAACAGTTATCACAGAGTTAAGGCTAAGATTGGAATTCAACAACCTTTGTTCTGGGGAGTGGATGTTCCTCTAATCTGCGGGGTGCTTGGTCCTTCAAGAGATAATTTCTGGCGCTTCAATTCCCTTAAGTCGCGCCCTTGCTCCTCCTGTTCTTTAATTAAATAGCAAAGAATGCTACTTTGTTCATTCTGTTCTTTTATTATTTGTTCCATAGCTTCTTGCATCTTGGTAACTGATGTTTCAAGATACTCCCAGTATTCAGATTGAGGGATTTCTGGGAGAAATTCCTGTGTTTTGTTCTTGATGGGGTCATCCTGTGCTTGTTGTTTTTTCATTGATGCTTTGGTGATTGGTCGCTCAATTGAGATATACTCAGTTATTCCCATCCTTACTCCAGCGTCCTTGTAGAGCATAGAAATCAAGCTTGGATAAGCCAACCTGGCATCTTTGGAATTTTTGTTTGCAATTTTGTAAAATTCAGTTGAAATCAGTTGATGAACTTCCACTTCTTTTCCCATCATGATGCAATGGATCATCACTGCTCTTCTAATAGTGACTTCAGAATGGTTGCTAGTGGGCAGCAGAGAATGCCCAATGAAATCCAGCCATCCTCTGGCGACTGGTTTGAGATCTTCTCTTTTGAGTTGATTTGGAACACCCTTCGTGCTGGTGGTCCACCTGGCTCCAGGGATACATATATCCTCTAGAATCTTATCCAGGCCCTTGTCTGTTCTCATCATTCTCCTATTGAAGGAGTCTGGATCATCTTTCAGCTGCGGTAGCTTTAAGATCTCCCTGATCTTGTCAGGGTGGGTATGAACAATCTTTCCTCTGACCAAGGTCCGATAGTCATAGATAGCAGATCCAGATAGTCTTTGCCTGTCTGTATGCCACATATTAGCATAGAACTCCTGGACCATATTCCTTCCCACTTTCGATTCAGGATTAGCTAGGATCTCCCAGTTCCTGATTCGAATTTGCTTTTGGATCTCCGGATATTTGTCTTCTTTCAGATCGAATCTAACTTCCGGGATCACTGATCTTAGACCCATTATTTTGTAATAATGGTCTGAATGTTCTTTAGTTAAGAACTTCCCTTGATTCCAAAGTGGTTTTGGAACGCTTTCTTTCTTGCCTCTTGGAGTGGGTTGTTTTCCTTCAGGAGCCATGATCTTAGTGATCACGGATAAGCACACGAAACTTAGAGGTTTTCTTGTCCTCAAGTAAAAAGAAAAGAAAGGAGAGGGAGAGAAGGAGAGCTAGGTGCAATGGTGGATGGGAGGGGAGGGAGGCCGAACCCATATTTAAAGGGAGAGGGGGGTG
>NC_029785.2:56910813-56948093 GCF_000816755.2 Arachis ipaensis
GATTTGTTTTGAAAATTTTGAAAAAGAGTTGAATTGGATAAAAAAAGGATTGTGCTTATGGATTAAGATACATTTAATATTTTTAAAGAAGGGTTTTTAGAAATTAGGGATTTTAGAAATCAGGGTTCTTAACATGTTTATGCAAGAAATCATGAATTGAAATATGAAAATTAGGATTAAAATGAAAAATATGAAGAAAAAAATGAATTTACCTCTTCCCCACCATCCTGGCGTTTGAACGCCCAAACGCTGCATGTTTTGGGCGTTCAACGCCCAAATGCTGCTTCTCCTGGGCGTTCAACGCCCAGCTGCTGCTTCTTTCTGGCGTTGAACGCCAGGAACTCCTTTGTCACTGGGCATTTTTCTGAACGCCCAGGACGCTGTAAATCTGGCGTTAAACGCCCAGAAGATGCTTCTTTCTGGCGTTTAATACCCAGATGGCTATCCTTACTGGCGTTCAACGCCCAGTGGATGCTTCTGTTGGGCGTTGAACGCCCAAAACAGACTCTTACTGGCGTTTTCTTGCTAGTGAGCTCTTTTTCTCTGTTTTGTGTGCAGAATCCTTCTGTAACTTTGTGAACTTATACAATTGAATCTTTACCTTAGTATCAGTGAACTTTATATAAATAAATAAAATCAAGAATAGGGCAAAATGCTTAGAGGATGTGATGCCCCATGGCTGGGTTGCCTCCCAGCAAGCGCTTCTTTATTGTCTTTAGCTGGACCTTGCTGAGCTTTTAATCTAGCTTCAGCCTTGAGCACTCTTGCTCAACATTGCCTTCAAGATAGTGCTTGATTCTCTGTCCATTAACAATGAACTTCTTATCAGAATCAATGTCTTGAAGTTCCACATAACCATATGGTGATACACTTGTAATCACGTATGGTCCCCTCCACCGGGACTTCAGTTTCCCGGGGAATAGCCTGAGCCTAGAGTTAAACAACAGAACCTTTTGTCCTGGTTCGAAGATTCTAGATGATAGCTTTCTGTCATGCCACTTCTTTTATTTTTCTTTATAAAGCTTGGCATTTTCGAAAGCAGTGAATCTGAATTCCTCTAGCTCATTTAGCTGGAGCAATCTTTTTTCTCCAGCTAATTTGGCATCAAAGTTTAGGAATCTGATTGCCCAGTAGGCTTTATGTTCCAGTTCCACAGGCAGGTGGCATGCCTTACCATACACAAGTTGGTATGGAGAGGTCCCTATAGGAGTCTTGAATGCTGTTCTGTAAGCCCACAGAGCATCATCCAAGCTTTGTGCCCAATCCTTTCTACGGGTGCTTACAGTCCATTCCAGGATTCTTTTTAGTTCTCTGTTAGAGACTTCAGCTTGCCCATTTGTCTGTGGATGATATGGGGTCGCCACCTTGTGGCGAATCCCATACCGGACCATGGCAGAGTAAAGCTGTTTGTTGCAGAAGTGAGTGCCCTCATCACTGATCAGTACCCTGGGGACACCAAACCTACTGAATATATATTTCTGGAGGAATTTTAGCACTGTTTTAGTATCATTGGTGGGTGTGGCAATGGCCTCAACCCATTTTGATACATAGTCAACTGCCACCAGAATATAAGTGTTTGAGTATGATGGTGGGAAAGGCCCCATGAAATCAATACCCCATATATCAAACAACTCAATCTCCAAGATTCTTTGTTGAGGCATGGCGTAACTATGAGGAAAATTACCAGCTCTCTGGCAACTGTCACAGTTACGTACAAACTCTCTGGAATCTCTGTAGAGTGTAGGCCAGTAGAAGCCACATTGGAGGACCTTGGTGGCTGTTCGCTCACCTCCGAAATGACCTCCATATTGTGACCCATGGCAATGCCATAAGATCCTTTGTGCTTCTTCTTTAGGCACACACCTACGGATTATGCCATCTGCACATCTCTTAAAGAGATAGGGTTCATCCCACAAGTAGTACTTTGCATCAGTAATTAATTTTTTCTTTTGTTGCCTGTTGTACTCCTTGGGAATGAACCTTGCAGCATTGTAGTTTGCAATGTCTGCAAACCATGGTGTTTCCTGAATGGCAAACAAATGCTCATCCGGAAAGGTCTCAGAGATTTCAAGAGAGGGGAATGACGTCCCTTCTATTGGCTCTATCCGGGACAGATGATCAGCCACTTAGTTCTCTGTCCCTTTTCTGTCTCTTATTTCTATATCAAACTCTTGCAGAAGCAACACCCATCTTATGAGTCTGGGTTTTAAATCCTGCTTTGTGAGTAGATATTTAAGAGCAGCATGATCTGTGTACACAATCACTTTTGATCCTACTAAGTATGATCTAAACTTGTCAATGGCATAAACCACTGCAAGCAATTCTTTTTCTGTGGTTGTGTAATTTTTCTGGGCATCATTCAAAACACGGCTAGCATAATAAATGACATGCAGAAGCTTATCATGCCTCTGCCCCAGTACTGCACCAATGGCGTGATCACTAGCATCACACATTAGCTCAAATGCTAATGTCCAGTCTGGTGCAGAAATAACTGGTGCTGTGACCAGCTTGGCTTTCAGCGTTTCAAACGCCTGCAGACACTCTGTGTCAAACACAAATGGCGTGTCCGCAGCTAGCAGATTGCTCAGAGGTTTTGCGATTTTTGAAAAATCCTTTATAAACCTCCTATAGAATCCTGCATGCCCCAGAAAGCTTCTAATTGCCTTAACATTGGCAGGTGGTGGTAATTTTTCAATTACCTCTATTTTTGCTTGATCCACCTCTATTCCCTTGTTTGAAATTTTATGCCCAAGGACAATCCCTTCAGTCACCATAAAGTGACATTTTTCCCAGTTTAAAACCAGGTTAGTCTCTTGGCATCTTTTCAGAACTAGTTTCAGGTGATCAAGACAGAAGCTGAATGAGTCTCCATATACTGAGAAGTCATCCATGAAGACTTCCAGAAATATTTCCACCATATCAGAGAAAATAGAGAGCATACATCTCTGGAAGGTTGCAGGCGCATTACACAGCCCAAATGGCATCCTTCTATAAGCAAACACTCCCGATGGACATGTGAATGCTGTTTTCTCTTGATCCTGGGGATCTACTACAATTTGGTTATAGCCTGAATAGCCATCCAAAAAGCAGTAATAATCATGACCTGCCAGTCTTTCTAGCATCTGGTCTATGAATGGTAAAGGAAAATGATCCTTTCTGGTGGCTGTATTGAGCCTTCTGTAGTCAATACACATGCGCCACCCTGTAACTGTTCTTGTAGGAACCAGTTCATTTTTTTCATTATGAATCACTGTCATGCCTCCCTTCTTTGGGACGACTTGGACAGGGCTCACCCAGGGGCTGTCAGAAATAGGTTAAATAATCCCAGCCTCTAGTAATTTGGTGACCTCTTTCTGCACCACTTCCTTCATGGCTGGATTTAGCCACCTCTGTGGTTGAACCACTGGTTTAGCATTATCCTCCAATAAGATTTTGTGCATGCATCTAGCTGGGCTTATGCCCTTAAGGTCACCTATGGACCACCCAAGAGTTGTCTTGTGTGTCCTTAGCACTTGAATAAGTGCTTCCTCTTCCTGTGGATTCAAAGCAGAGCTTATGATCATTAGAAAAGTGTCACCTTCTCCCAGAAATACATATTTCAGGGATGGTGGTAATGGTTTGAGCTCAGATTTAAGGGATTTTTCCTCTCCCAGAGGAAATTTCAGAGGCTCTTTCATTTCTTCTGAATCCTCCAAATCAGGCTGAACATCTTTAAAGATGTCTTCCAACTCTGATTCGAGACTCACAGCCATGTTGATCTCTTCCACCAAAGAGTCAATAAGATCAACTTTCATGCAGTCTTTTGATGTGTCTGGATGCTGCATGGCTTTGACAGCACTCAACTTAAACTCATCATCATTGACTCTCAGGGTTATTTCCCCCTGTTGGACATCAATGAGAGTTCGTCCATTTGCTAGGAAGGGTCTTCCTAGAATGAGAGTGGCACTCTTGTGCTCCTCCATTTCCAGCACTACAAAGTCAGTGAAAAAGGCAAATGGCCCAACCAAAGCGAGCAAATTGCTTATCCTGCTCCTCTTGGTGGAGTTTTTAAGGATAAGGTATCTTGGCTTTATATTCCTCAACCTTAGTTGCTGTAAGTTTATTTCCTACAGAAGTAGTTGAAGAAGCCTTTTTAGATGGGTTGTTATCAGCACTTGTGTGTGTCTAATCCCTCACTGGCAATTGAGTGCCAGAGTTAGAAGCTGGAGTGACGTTAGATGCCAGCTCCTCATCTGTTCCTGGCGTTTGAACGCCAGAACTGTGCTTCTTTTGGGCATTCAACGCCAGATCCTTGCTAGTTTCTGGCGTTGAACGCCAGTCCTGAGCATGGTCTGGGCGTTCAGCGCCAGCCTTCCACCCAACTTCTGGCATTTTAGCGCCAGAATTATTTTTCCCTGGGCTCTTACTGTCCTCAGATGGATTTTGGGTGGTTTGCTCATTTCTTGGTTTCCTGCTACCTTGAAGTGGGGTATTTAGTACTTTCCCACTTTTTAATTGAACTGCTTGGCATTCTTCTGTTATTTGTTTTGACATCTGCTGCTTTGTTTGCTTTAATTGTACTTCCATGTTTATATTAGCCATCCTTGTTTTTTGTAGTTTATCCTTGAATTCAGCTAACTGCTTTGTTAGAAAATCCAATTGCTGATTGAATTCAGCAGCTTGCTCTGCAGGACTGAGTTCAGCAGTTACTGTTTTAGCCTATTCTTTTATGGAAGAGTCACTGCTTAGGTACAGATGCTGATTTCTAGCAACTGTATCAATGAGCTCTTGAGCTTCTTCAATTGTCTTTCTCATGTGGATAGATTCACTAGCTGAGCAATCTAAAGAGATCTGAGCTCTTTCTGTAAGCCCATAATAGAAGATGTCTAACTGAACCCACTCTGAAAACATTTCAGAGGGGCATTTTCGTAGCATCTCTCTGTATCTCTCCCAGGCATCATAAAGAGATTCATTATCTCCTTGTTTAAAGCCTTGGATGTCCAGCCTTAGCTGTGTCATCCGTTTTGGAGGAAAGTATTGATTTAGGAATTTTTCTGTCAGCTGTTTCCATGTCCTTATGCTAGCCTTAGGTTGGTTATTCAACCACCTCTTGGCTTGGTCTTTTACAGCAAATGGAAACAGTAATAATCTGTAGACATCCTGATCTACTTTCTTATCATGTACTATGTCAGCAATTTGTAAAAGTTGTGCCAGAAACTCTGTAGGTTCTTCCTGTGGAAGACCGGAATACTGGCAGCTTTGCTGCACCATGATAATGAGCTGAGGATTCAACTCAAAGCTACTGACTCCAATGGAGGGTATGCAGATACTACTCCCATATGAAGCAGTAGAGGGGTTAGCATATGACCCCAGAGTCCTCCTGGACTGTTCATTTCCACTTAGATCCATGATGGAGAAAGGGAGATGATAAAAAATTTATTTTTATTTATTTAATTATTTCGAAAATAAAATAAATTAAAATAAAATAAATAAAAATAGGTGAAGATTTTCAAAAAAATGAGGAGAGAGAAAGTGGTCAGGAAGTTTTGAAAAAGATATGAGTTGAAAAAGATTTTAAATTTAAAAAAATATGGATTTTAAAAATAATTTTCGAAAATTTGTTTTTAAAAAAAGAGAGAAAAGATATTTTTGAATTTAAATAGGAAAGAGAGAAACAATAAGATAGCCCAAGATTTAAAATTTTTAGATCTAATGCTCCTTGTTTTCGAAAATTCTGGAGGAAAAACACCAAGGAACACCAAACTTAAAAATTTTAAGATCAAGACGCAAGGAAAACTCAAGAACACAAGAACATGAAGAAAGAACACCAAACTTAAAATTTTTAGAAAACCAAAATAAAATTTTTGAAAAACAAAGGAAAACCAACAAGAAAACACTAAACTTAAAGTTTGGCACGAGATTTAATAGAAAAATTATTTTTGAAAAAATTTTTGAAAAGAAAATAAAAGACTCTGACCCAAAAGAAAAAAATTTCCTAATCTAAGCAACAAGATTCACCGTCAGTTGTTCAAACTCAAACAATCCCCGGCAACGGCGCCAAAAATTTGGTGCACGAATTGTAAATCACACTTTTTACAACTCGTACCACTAACCAGCAAGTGCACTGGGTCGTCCAAGTAATACCTTACGTGAGTAAGGGTCGATCCCACGGAGATTGTTGGCTTGAAGCAAGCTATGGTTATCTTGCAACTCTTAGTCAGGATATTAATTAGTGGTTATCAATTGACTTGCAAATGAACAAGAGAGCATGAGTTAAAGGTTACTTGTTATGCAGTAAATGAGAATATGTTGGAGTTTTGGAGATGCTTTGCCTTTTGAATCGCTGCTTTCTCCCTATCTTCTTCTTCACGCACGCACGTCGCTCCTATGGCAAGCTATGTGTTGGAGGATCACCGTTGTCAATGGCTACCATCCTTCCTTTCAGTGAAAATGGTCCAGGTGCGCTGTCACCGCAAGGCTAATCATCTGTAGGTTCTCGATCATACCGGAATAGGATTCGCTATCCTTTTGCGTCTGTCACTACGCCCAGCACTCGCGAGTTTAAAGCTCGTCACAGTCATTCAATCCCAGAATCCTACTAGGAATACCACAGACAAGGTTTAGACTTTCCAGATTCTCAAGGATGCTGCCAATGGATTTTAGCTTATACCACGGAGATTCCGATTAAGGAATCTAAGAGATACTCATTCAATCTAATGTAGAACAGAGGTGGTTGTCAGGCACACGTTCATAGGTTGAGAATGGTGAAGAGTGTCATGGATCATCACATTCATCATAATAACGCGCAAATGAACATCTTAGAGAGGAAACAAGCGTGATTGAATAGAAAACAGAAATACTGGCATTAATTCATCGAGGCACAGCAGAGCTCCTCAACCCCAACAATGGAGTTTAGAGACTCATGCCGTCAAAAGGTACAAAGTTCAGATCTAAAATGTCATGAGATCCAAAATAAATCTCTAAAAGTTGTTTAAATACTAAACTAGTAACCTAGGTTTACAGAAAATGAACAAACTATGATAGATGGTGCAGAAATCCACTTCTGGGGCCCACTTGGTATGTGCTGGGCTGAGACTTAAGCTAATCACGTGCATAGGGCTATTTTGGGCATTCAACGCCAGCTTTGGATCCAATTCTGGCGTTGAACTCCAACTCCTAACTTGTTTCTGGCGCTGGACGCCAGACAGCAGCATGGAACTGGCGTTGAACGCCAGTTTACATCGTCTATCCTTGAGCAAAGTATGAACTATTATATATTGCTGGAAAGCCCTGGATGTCCACTTTCCAACGCAATTAGAAGCACACCATTTGGAGTTCTGTAGCTCCAGAAAATTCACTTTGAGTGCAGGGAGGTCAGAATCCAACAGCATCAGCAGTCCTTTTTCAGCTTGAATCAGATTTTTGCTCAGCTCCCTCGATTTCAGCCAGAAAATATCTGAAATCACAGAAAAACACACAAACTCATAGTAAAGTCCAGAAATATGAATTTTGCCTAAAAGCTATTGAAAATAAACTAAAAACTAACTAAAACACACTAAAAACTATATGAAATTAACCCCAAAAAGCGTATAAAATATCCGCTCATCAAACACTTTGCAATAAAAAGAAACAATAAAGAAAGCAACTAAAGAAATTTAAGCAACATAAAAGAAATGAAAGAAATTGCAAAAATATTAACATAAATAGAAAGAAAAAGGAAGAACCTGACATATAAAGGTTGCAAAAGGACAAGAATGACGGAAGAACAATGGCACTCCTTATAGCAACTGTGATATCACGGCGTTTGGGTTCGCCGAAAAAAGAAAGCACCGGAAGAAAGAATTCATCGGTGGTGGATAGAGAAAGGAGAAGGGAAAGAAAGAAAGAAAGAAAAGAGAAGAAAAGTAAGAGAAAGGGAGAAAGAAAAGGGTCACCGGCGGTGGGCTGACGGCGGCGGTGGCCGGCGGCAGGGCGCGGTGGAGTTGGGCTGACAAGAGGGAGAGAGAGCATCAAAGAAAAAAAAGGAAAAGAAGAAAGCTGCCTCTCAACAGGGCAGGTTGCCCTGTTATTGCCCAGAACGCGTCGTGTGCGGACGCACAGGGACCTGTGCGGACGCACAGAGCTGAAAAGTTGGGAGGGGTGCGAACGCACACAGTGTGCGATCGCTGCGACCAGAGGGGTTGCAAAAGGACGTGCGAACGCACAAAGACGTGCGACCGCACAGACAGGTTTTTTTTTCACTTGGGGACAGAGGCATGTGTGCGTGCGCACACAGGTCCGCGCACACGCACATGTGGTAGAAATAGGGGAGGTTGAGCATGCGCACGGGCTGTTCCCTCGCTCCCATCAGAAGGGCTATCAAGTTGTGTGCGAACACACACGTCTGTGCGGCTGCACAGATGAAGTATGAGAGAGGTTGTGTGCGTGCGCACGTAGCTGTGCGCACGCATAGCTCATGGAAAGCATGGCAGCGCGCACGCACAAGATGTGCTGGCGCTGCGACCAGAGGGCATATTTAGTCGTGTGCGGACGCACAGCTGCGTGCAGCCACACAGATGGCAAAAAATACAATTTTGTGCGCACGCACAAGTGGGTGCATACGCACAGATGCCCTGTTTCAGAAAATTCTTTTCTCTTCAAAACTAAGGTTCCCACCCTTAGGATATCAACATACCAACCCCAAATCGTTCAAACAAGCACAATTTCATGGTCCACAAGCAATCTAACTTATTCAACCCAAAATTATGAAACCAAACCTAAACTACTCATTATATCATAAGAAAGAAAATAATTCAAAAGGCTAAAAACAAAAGATAGAATTGGAACAATGTTACCATGGTGGGGTGTCTCCCACCAAGCACTTTGGTTTAGAGTCCTAAGTTGGACTTGCATGGCTTCAATTGTCACTTGAAAACATCACCAAGGAGGAAAATCTCCAACTCATTGGCATTCTTGGGTTGAGTGTCATCCTTTGAGTTTGACTTCTTGGCAACATCATCTTCTTCATGCTCCTTACCCTCTTCAATGACTTGCTCTTCAACTATGTCATATTCAAAAATAGAATATGCTTCAAGAACAGGCTTGTTGGACTCCTCCAAAGTGAACTTGATTAACCTGTCATCCGACTCGAAAGAATAGACTCCCAATGTGCATCTAGCTTGAAACGGGGCGTTTTTAAGAATGGCCTTCCAAGGAGTATGGACGATGGCTTGTTAGAGTCAATGGGAGGGGTCTCCTAATGACATGTCATCATGTCATGTTTTTCTATGCTTTTTCATATAAGAAATTGATAATTAGTGCTTAAATATTACATTCTTTTATGTTTAAATGGTATATTTTCTTGATCTTTTAATTTTATAAATTTGGTAGGAAATAAGAAGAAAAAGAAGCACAAAATAAGCTAAAAAGGAGAAAAAAATAACTTTGGGGCACACTTTGAAGTTGGAGCACACTTTGGAGGCTTAGGCCACGCTTTTAAAAGCGTGGCCCATGACCAAATCAAGGAAACATCACAACCAACACTCAAAGTTCAGTTCACTAAGTGAACTTAGCTTTGCCATACAAGAAACTTAGCTTGGAGGGAAGAATTTTCGCTAAGTTAAAAGTTGAGCGTTTACAACATGATCATGCCTCCTTCAAAGGGCCATAACTTGAGCTACAGATGTCCAATTGATGTGCTTTCAGTTGCGTTGGAAAGCTGACATTCAGAGCTTTCCAACGATATATAATAGTCTATATTTGGCATGAAATTGAGGTACAAGTGAAAGGCATATTTAAGGACCAAAAACAAGCAAAAATAAACCAAAGTGGCTTCACCAAGGCTCGAAGGGGGAGACACAAGGAAAGCAAGGCAAGAGCAAAATAGTGCTCATTTCACTTTCCCAACTTAGCTTTTTCGGGCTCTCCTCAAGGAAAATCAAAGTGCAACATTTGGAGAAGGCTTCCCCCAAGGTTCGAACACATGACCTCACACTCAAAGGTGGAGCGCTACATAAGGAAAGAAGGGGAGCTCAGTTCATTCTCCTAACTGAGCGCTATCTTCCCCCCACTCTCCACACTTTGGCACGCTAGGAAGCACACCAAGGAGGCTGGGACGCACAAGTTGACACGGACAGCAACATTGGGGTGCTCAGTTTGGTTTTCCAACTGAGCCGTCCCTGGGAGGTGCAATATTGGGCCAAAATTCAACCAAAATTCCAATTAAATTCAATTCTTCACCAAATTGAATCAAGGCCAACAAACCCATCTCTCTTCAAATCCAAAGCAAGCAAAGCCCACATCATCACTCAAAGGCACAAGAACAAGCTAGAATTAAGATTTTCATTTAATTTGTTTTTCATTTCAATTTCATTTTATTTTGTAAAAAGCCTATATAAAGGCATCACTCTCATTTTCAAAGGGGAGATCGATTAGAAAGGAGGCTAGCTCCAATAGGGAGTTGTGCACTCTTTAGTTTTTATTTTGCTTTCTCTTTTTGTTTTCTTTTCTGTTTTGAAATTTT
Source organism: Arachis ipaensis (assembly GCF_000816755.2). Taxonomy (NCBI): domain Eukaryota; kingdom Viridiplantae; phylum Streptophyta; class Magnoliopsida; order Fabales; family Fabaceae; genus Arachis; species Arachis ipaensis. The sequence goes on from NC_029785.2 coordinate 56,921,294, forward strand.
GGATTGAGATTGGAAGGAATTCTGTTTTCATTCTCCATCTGCAACTTCTCTTGTTCTTCTTCTGTAATTTACTCTTCCATTTTTCATTTTGCAATTGTTCTTGTTGGATCAAGGAAGGATTTGAGATCTAGAATTGTTATCTAGTATCTTCCACTCCTGAGATCTTGAACCACTTTTAAATTGCTGCAAATTAAGCATTGCTTTTCTGTCTTAAAATTCTTCAAGGCATTTTACTCTTCCCTTTAGATCTGTTGCATGATTTTGCATCTTTTACTTCTCTGTTTGATTGCTATCTATACTTTCTTGTTGAATTTTAATTTCCAGCACCCACTCCCCTTTATATTTCATGCAATTTACATTTCTTGTCATTTAAGATTCTTGCAATTTATATTTCTTGCTCTTTAAGTTACTTGCCAATTTACATTCTGCAACTTTAAATTCATTGCCATTTACTTTCTGTTGGCTACAATTTCACACAATTCACTCAGTGTTAGCTTGACTAAACTAATCACCCACTAAAGTTGCTTGATCCATCAATCCCTGTGGGATCGACCTCACTCTAAGTGAGTTTTACTACTTGATACGACCCGGTACACTTGCCGGTGAGTTTTTGGTGTCTTGGAAATTCATTTTTCCACAAAAATACCATCAAGTTTTTGGCGCCGTTGCCGGAGATTCATTAGATCAACAATGATTAAGTGGGTGAGAAGTCTAGATCAAGCATTTTCTTTATTTTTATTTTTTGTTTTAGATTGAAACCAAGGTGTTTGAGTTTTTGCCTCACTAAGAAATTCTCATCTCTAATATGAGCAATTTCAATTTTCCTTGGTGTTGTGTTTTCCAAAATTCAAATGGAGTTCAACTCATCTTATGATCAAACAAATTTTATGGGATATTACCCACCATCACCAATCTCTAATGGTGGCTGGGAATATCACCAAGAGAATACACATTCTGAGCACTCCAATTCATGGAGATTTGCTTCAGAGACACAAGATGAGCAAGAGAATCATATGGGATACCAACCACCACCACAAAATTATGCAAGTCATTATCCTCATGGTGGCTGGGAGTATCACCAAGAAATGAAAGAGCATCCTCCCTCACGTCCCAGTTTCTCATTTGAAAGATCTTCATCACTTGATTATGCCTCAACACAAAGTTTCCTCCAAAATCCATACAAGTCATCCCATCAATCACACAACTCATTCCACACCCCTCAACACAACTTCACCACAATACATCCATGTCACCAAAATTATTCTCAACCTTCATCTCTTGAACCAACAGATGAGGATTACCTTCAAGCCATTGAAATACACAGAAAACTAGTGGAAAGATACACAAAATCCCCATCCTGGAAAGAAATCATCTTCAAGAAGATGAATGGGCCCTTAGAACAAACAAGGGGGAACTTAGAACCATCAAACAGTAAGGATGAAGACCAATTGATGGATGTGAAGGATAAAGTGGAAGAGCAAGATGAGGAGGCTACTGCATCAAGTGAACTTTCAATAAAGAATGAGGTGGTTAAAAATGAAACTGCACTTGAGATGACAAGGGAACATGAAGACTCACAACTCTCACAAACGTCCCTGACCCAAAAACTCTCAACAATTGAATCTGTGATTGAAAAATATGAAGAGGAGATGAAGAAATGTTGGGAAGATCAACAAACCTCCTCAATGAAAAAGCTATTAAGTCAAATGTTGAGTGCAAAGGAGGAAGTGGAAGAGCAAGAAAGTGAGAAAGACAACCAAAGAATTTCAAACTCAAGTAAAGCAGAGAAGTACATGGAACCACCAATTCAAAAGGCTCTGGATGAATACAAAACTCCAATAATCACACAGCAACCAAGTCTTGAATCCAAAGAAGTGAAGGCAACTAGCAAGAACACCAATTCTGTCCCTAATCCAGCAAGCAAGATCAATCAAGCCATTTGCAAAAGGAAGCTTGCTGAGGAAAGGCCAAGACAAGGGACACTAGCTGAATCTTTCCCTCCTTTGAGGTCATTCCTCTTAACAAACTGGAAGAAGAGGAAGAAAGTGAAGAACAACATGTCAAGCTAATAACACTAAAAGAGCACTTGTTGGGAGGTAACCCAACCGTAGGTAACATTTCTTCTCTGCTTTATTTTCTTTCTTTGCTTTGTTTAAATTCAATAAATTGGCATATGGTTACATTCTAAGTTTGGTGTTGCCTTGCAACAAATTGTTCTCAATCTTTTTGGATGATTGCATCAAATCAAAAAATGAAAGTGACACACCAAGATTCTAAGTTTGGTGTGCCACTTATTTTATATGCAATTTATTCAAGCAACACTACTTGTCTGCATAATCATAATGCCTCTGCAGTTTTATTTCTCTCTTTTAATTTGACACTTTTTCATTCTACTTTCTTTAGTCATTTTTTTTAAATGCTTTCATTTTAGTTTGCTTATTCACTGTGTTTGTTAATACATCACCAAGAGAGCTTTATTCATGACAGATTCTTGACTTGGTTATTGTACTTAATAGATAACAGTTTCATTTGCTTAGTTTTAATTCAAATAAATTGACATATGATTGCATTCTAAGTTTGGTGTTGCTATGCAACAAAATTTGTTTCTAATCTTTATACCATGAACATTGAGTTGCTATTCTTCTTACCTTGGATTGTCAATCTTTATTGCATGATTCTTTTCTTGCTTGGGGACAAGCAAGGTTTAAGTTTGGTGTTGTGATGACATGTCATCATATCATGTTTTTCTATGCTTTTTCATATAAAAAATTGATAATTAGTGCTTAAATATTACATTCTTTTATGCTTAAATGGTATATTTTCTTGATCTTTTAATTTTATAAATTTGGTAGGAAATAAGAAGAAAAAGAAGCACAAAATAAGCTAAAAAGGAGAAAAAAAGAACTTTGGGGCACACTTTGAAGTTGGAGCACACTTTGGAGCCTTAGGCCACGCTTTTAAAAGCGTGGCCCATGACCAAATCAAGGAAACATCACAACCAGCACTCAAAGCTCAGTTCACTAAGTGAATTTAGCTTTGCCGTACAAGAAACTTAGCTTGGAGGGAAGAATTTTCGCTAAGTTAAAAGTTGGGCGTTTACAGCATGATCATGCCTCCTTCAAAGGGCCATAACTTGAGCTACAGATGTCCAATTGATGTGCTTTCAGTTGCGTTGGGAAAGCTGACATTCAGAGCTTTCCAAAGATATATAATAGTCCATATTTGGCATGAAATTGAGGCATAAGTGAAAGGCATATTTAAGGACCAAAAATAAGCAAAAATAAACCAAAGTGGCTTCACCAAGGCTCGAAGGGGAAGACACAAGGAAAGCAAGGCAAGAGCAAAATAGTGCTCAGTTCACTTTCCCAACTTAGCTTTTTCGGGCTCTCCTCAAGGAAAATCAAAGTGCAACATTTGGAGAAGGCTTCCCCCAAGGTTCGAACACATGACCTCACACTCAAAGGTGGAGCGCTACATAAGGAAAGAAGGGGAGCTCAGTTCATTCTCCCAACTGAGCGCTATCTTCCCCCCACTCTCCACACTTTGGCACGATAAAGCCTTGCTTTTCTGTCTTTAAAATTCTTCAAGGCATTTTTCTCTTCTGTTTAGATCTGTTGCATGATTTTGCATCTTTTACTTCTCTGTTTGATTGCTATCTATACTTTCCTGTTGAATTTTAATTTCTAGCACCCACTACCCTTTATATTTCATGCAATTTACATTTCTTGTCATTTAAGATTCTTGCAATTTATATTTCTTGCTCTTTATGTTACTTGCCAATTTACATTCTGCAACTTTAAATTCATTGCCATTTACTTTCTGTTGGCTACAATTTCACACAATTCACTCAGTGTTAGCTTGACTAAACTAATCACCCACTAAAGTTGCTTGATCCATCAATCCCTGTGGGATCGACCTCACTCTAAGTGAGTTTTACTACTTGATACGACCCGGTACACTTGCCGGTGAGTTTTTGGTGTTTTGGAAATTCATTTTTCAACAAAAATACCATCATCTCCAAAATGTGAAAATCAACTAGAAAGAGCAACCCTTGAATATTAACTAGCACATTCTCTGCAATCCCCACAACTGACACAATACTTTTATCGACTAGCACAAACCTTGCTCCAGACCTCTTTAAGGGTGACAAATTCAATCTCTCATAAATGGAGAGTGGCATAATGCTTACGCACGCCCCCAGATCACATATACAATCCATGAATTTCATCCCACCAATCAAACAAGTGACCAAACATGGGCCGGGATCATTGCATTTTTTAGGAAGTAAAGAGGAGATAGAATCATCTATCGACTTTTTGTTGAGGTTGCCAAGCTTGTCTTTGTGAGTACAAACATCCTTAAGGAACTTGGCATATCTTGGCACTTGTTGAATGGCTTGAAAGAGGGGGATGGTGACTTCAACCTTCTTGAAAACTTCCACCATATTTGGGTCAAGCTCTTCTTGTTTCTTGGCCTTCTTGGCTAAGGCTGGGAATGGAATGGGCAAAGGCTCTTCAAGCAATGTCTTTCTCTTTGGCTCCTTGACCTTAGGTGGTTCTTCCTCGCTTTTGTCAACACCTTCATCTTCATTCCTCATCACTTCCCTTTCATCTCCTACTTCTTCATTGTTTGTCTCTTCCCTCAACTTTGTAGGCATAGCAACATTCTTATCAAGTTTAGTGCCGCTCCTAAGGATAATGGCATTAATTCTACCCTTAGGGTTGGGTTGAGGTTGGGAAGGTAAACTACTTGAGGTTGGAGCTTGTTAGGTGTTTTGTGCGATTTGAGGAGGGAGAGTTAAACGAGAAAGGGCATCGGCTATCGTATCCATATACGCCTCTTGTTTCTTATGGAACTCTCGTTGCTCCTGCATGAAGGTGTGTGATGAGCGGATAATTTATACGCTTTTTGGCATTATTTTTAATATATTTTTAGTATATTTTAGTTAGTTTTTATTATGTTTTTATTAGTTTTTAAATAAAAATCACATTTCTGGACTTTACTATGAGTTTGTGTGTTTTTCTGTGATTTCAGGTATTTTCTGGCTGAAATTGAGGGACCTGAGCAAAAATCTGATTCAGAGGCTGAAAAAGGACTGCAGATGCTGTTGGATTCTGATCTCCCTGCACTCGAAGTGGATTTTCTGAAGCTACAGAAGGCCAATTGGCGCGCTCTCAATTGCATTGGAAAGTAGACATCCTGGGCTTTCCAGCAATATATAATAGTCCATACTTTGCGCGAGATTTGATGGCCCAAACAGGCGTTCTAAGTCAGCTTAAGAATTCTGGCGTCAAAACGCCAGAACTGGCACAAAAGCTGGAGTTAAACGCCCAAACTGGCACAAAAGCTGGCGTTTAACTCCAAGAAAAGTCTCTACACATGAAAGCTTCAATGCTCAGCCCAAGCACACACCAAGTGGGCCCGGAAGAAGATTTCTGCATTAATTACTTATTTCTGTAACGCTAGGCTACTAGTTTTCTATAAATAGGACCTTTTTCTATTGTATTTAGATATAGAGCTTTACACTTTTATATATACTTTGATAGACGTTTTCATGTTTGGGGGCTGACCTCACAGCCATGCCTAGACCCTTTTGTTCTTCTGTATTTTCAACGGTGGAGTTTCTACACACCATAGATTAAGGTGTGGAGCTCTGCTGTTCCTCATGAATTAATGTAAAGTACTACTGTTTTTCTATTCAATTCACGCCTACTACTTCTCTAAGATATTCATTCGTTCTTCAACTTGATGAATGTGATGATCCGTGACACTCATCATCATTCTCATCTATGAATATGTGCCTGACAACCACCTCTGTTCTACTAGCAATGGCTTGAGTGTGTATCTCTTGGGTTTCTAATCCAAGATTGGAACCTTCGTGGTATAGGCTAGAATTATTGGCGGTCGTTCTTGAGATCCGAAAAGTCTAAACCTTGTCTGTGGTATTCCGAGTAGGATCTGGGAAGGGATGACTGTGACGAACTTCAAACTCGCGATTGTTGGGCATGTGACAGACGCAAAAGGATCAATGGATCCTATTCCAACATGATCGAGAACAGACAGATGATTAGCCGTGCGTGACAGTGCATTTGGAACATTTTCATTGTGAGGACGGGAAGTAGCCATTGACAACGGTGATGCCCAACATAAAGCTTGCCATGGAAGGGAGTCTGAATGATTGGATGAAGGCAATAGGAAAGCAGAAGCTTAGGAGGAACAAAGCATCTTCATATGCTTATCTGAAATTCTCACCAATGAATTACATAAGTATCTCTATCTTTATTTTATGTTTTATTCATCTTTTAATTATCTATCCTCCATAACCATTTGAATCTGCCTGACTGAGATTTACAAGATGAATATAGCTTGCTTCAAGCCGACAATCTCCGTGGGATCGACCCTTACTCGCGTAAGGTTTATTACTTGGACGACCCAGTGCACTTGCTGGTTAGTTGTGCGGAGTTGTGATAAAGAGTTGAGATTACAATTGTGCGTACCAAGTTGTTGGCGCCATTGATAATCACAATTTCGTGCACCAATTTTTTGGCGCCGTTGCCGGGGATTGTTCGAGTTTGGACAACTGATGGTTCATCTTGTTGCTTAGATTAGGTAATTTTACTTTTTATTTTTTATTTTCGAAATTTTTTTTTAAAAAATACAAAAATTTTCTATTTTGTTCTTCAGAGTTTTTAAGAATAAATTCTAGAGTTTCATGATGATTTGTTGAAGTCTGGCTGGCTGTGAAGCCATGTCTAATCTTATTGGACCAAGGTTTCAACTTATCATCACAAGAGCTTGTTGATTTCTATCAATTCTGCTGTTGTTAGCAATGATCTGCTAAAGCTTGGCTGGCCATTGGCCATGTCTAGTGTTTTAGACCGGAGCTTTCATTGAAAGCTTGGCTAGCTAGTAAACCATGTCTAATTCCTGGACCGGAGTCTTAGACTAGCATTGCAATGATTCCTGGAACTCTTATTAAAAATTTTGAACCCCTTTATTTTCTTCTCCACTCAATTTTCGAAAAATCACAAAAAAATTTATAAAATTATAAAAATAAAAAATATTTTATGTTTCTTGTTTAAGTCTAGTATCTAATTTTAAGTTTGGTGTAAATTGCATACCTATAATTTTCGAAAATTATATGCATTATGTTCTTCATTAATCTTCAAGTTGTTCTTGATGATTTCATTGCTCTGATCTTTAAATTCTCTTGTTTTGTGTGTTTTGTTGTTTCTCATATGCATTCTCAATTTGTTAGTGTCCCTTATATGAAAATTTTTAAGTTTGGTGTCCTGCATGCATTGTTTGTTTGATTTGAGTTTCCTAAGATTAGTTGTATTTTGATTGTTTCTCATCATTGAAAATTTCAAAAAAAATTTCAAAACTATGTCTTTTTAAGTCAATAATACAGAGAATTAAAGATTCAGAACATTCAGCAGAGGAATCAAACAGAAAAAGCTGGGCGTTCAAAACGCCAACTGAAGAAGGAAAACTGGCGTTTAAACGCCCAGCCAGGTAACGCCCAAAAAGGTAGCACTTTGGGCGTTAAATGCCAGAATGGATACCATTCTGGGCGTTTAACGCCAGGATGACACTAGAGGGAAGATTTTGTTTTTAATTCAAATCTTTTTCAAATTTTCATAATTTTTCAAAATCAAATCTTTTTCAAATCATATATTTTCAATCATATCTCTTCAAAATCAATTTCTTTCCATTTTTTATTATTTTCAAAAATCCTTGCTACTATTAATAATTTACTTCAAAATTTTTAAGTTGTTACTTGCCTATTAAGAAAGGATCAAATTTTAAATTTTAAGAATCATATCTTTTAATTTCTTGTTAGTCAAGTAATCAACTTTAATTTTAAAAACTTTCCTTTTAAAATTGATTTTCAATCATATCTTCTCAATCATATCTTTTCAATCACATCTTTTTCAAAATTAACTCTCAATCATATCTTTTTGATTTCTAATTTCAAAATCTTTTTCAAAAATCACTTAATTTCTTTTCTAATCTTAATTTTCGAAAATCTCAATCAAATTTTCAAATTTCTTTTTATTATTTCAAAATCTTTTTAATTAATTTTCGAAAATTCTTCCGCTCTTCTCACATCCTTCTATTTAAGGGACTAACACTCCTCCTCAAGGTGCAATTCGAACTCTATCTCCCTTGATAAGTTCGAATTCTCTCTTCTCTACCTCCTCCTTCTATTCTTCTTTTCCTCTGACACCTCAAGGAATCTCTATACTGAGACATAGAGGATTCCATATTTTCTTTTCCTCTCTTTTCATATGAGCATGAGAAAGGACAAAGGCATACTTGTTCAAGCTGATCCTGAACCTGAAAGGACCTTGAAGAGAAAGCTAAGAGAAGCTAAAGCACAATTCTCTCTAGAGGGCCTAACAGAGCTTTTCAAGGAAGAAGAAGCCATGGCAGCCGAAAACAATAATGCCAACAATGCAAGGAAGGTGCTTGGTGACTTTACTGCACCTACTCCCGACTTCTATGNAAGAGCTTGTTGATTTCTATCAATTTTGCTGTTGTGAGCAATGATCTGCTAAACCTTGGCTGGCCATTGGCCATGTCTAGTATTTTGGACCGGAGCTTTCTTTGAAAGCTTGGCTGGCTAGTAAGCCATGTCTAATTCCTGGACCGGAGTCTTAGACTAGCATTGCAATGATTCCTGAAATTCTTATTAAAAATTTTGAATCCCTTTTTTTTTCCACTCAATTTTCGAAAAATCACAAAAAAATTTTATAAAACCATAAAAATAAAAAATATTCTATGTTTCTTGTTTAAGTCTAGTGTCTAATTTTAATTTTGGTGTCAATTGCATGTCTTTATTCTTCTAATTTTCGAAAATTACATGCATTATGTTCGTCATTGATCTTCAAGATGTTCTTGATGATTTTCTTGCTCTGATCTTTAAATTCTCTTGTTTTGTGTGTTTAGTTGTTTCTCACATGCATTTTTCAATTTGTTATAGTCCTTAGTATACAAACTTTTAAGTTTGGTGCCTTGCATGCATTATGTATTTGATCTTAGTTTTCCATGTTTAATTGCATTTTGATTGTTCCTCATCATTAAAAATCCAAAAATTTTTCAAAATTATGTCTTTTCAAGTAAATAATACAGAGAATTGAAGATTCAGAACATGCAGCAGAGGAATTACACAGAAAAAGCTGGACGTTCAAAACGCCCAGTGAAGAAGGAAAACTGGCGTTTAAACGCCAGCCAGGGTGCCTGGCTGGGCGTTAAACGCCCAAAAGGGTAGCATTTTGGGCGTTAAACGCCAGAATGGATACCATTATGGGCGTTTAACGCCAGGATGACATAAGAGGGAAGATTTTGTTTTTAATGCAATTTTTTTTCAAGATTTCATAAGTTTTCAAAATCAAATCTTTTTCAAATCATATCTTTTCAATCATATCTTTTCAAAATAAATTTCTTTCCATTTTTTTACTATTTTCGAAAATACTTGCTAACAATTAATGATTTGATTCAAAAATTTCAAGTATGTTGCTTTCTTGTTAAGAAAGGCTTAATATCTGAATCATATCTTTTAAATTTCTTGTTAGCCAAGTCATTAATTTTAAAATCAAATCTTTTTAAATTGTTTTTCAATTATATCCTCTCAATCATATCTTTTTAAAACCATATCTTTTCAATCATATCTTCTTAATCACATCTTTTTCAAAATAATTTTCAATCATATCTTTTTTATTTCTAATTTCAAAAATCTTTTTCAAAAATCACTTAATTTCTTTCCCAACTTTAATTCTCAAAAATCATCAATCAAATTTTCAAAATTTCTTTTAATTATTTCAAAATCTTTTACTTTAATTTCAAAAATTCTTCCCCTCTTCTTACATCCTTCTATTTAAAGGACTAACACTCCTCCACTATCAACAATTCGAACTCTATCCCTCTTGATAAGTTCGAATTCTTCTCTTTCTACCTTCTCCTTCTATTCTTCTTTTCCTCCGACACTTCAAGGAATCTCTATACTGTGACATAGAGGATTCCATACTTTCTTGTTCTATTCTCTTTCATATGAGCAAGAGCAAGGACAAAAGCATTCTTGTTGACGCTGATCCTGAACTTGAAAGGACCTTGAAGAGAAAGCTAAGAGAAGCTAAAGTACAACTCTCTGTAGAAAACCTAACAGAAATTTTCAAACAAGAAGAAGTCATGGCAGCTAAAAACAACAACAATGCCAACAATGCAAGGAAGGTGCTTGGTGACTTTACTGCACCTACTCCCGACTTCTATGGGAGAAGCATCTCAATCCCTACCATCGGAGCAAACAACTTTGAGCTCAAGCCTCAATTAGTTTCTCTGATGCAATAGAATTGCAAGTTTCATGGACTTCCAATGAAAGATCCTCATCAGTTCTTAGCTGAATTCCTGCAAATCTGTGACACTCTCAAGACCAATGGGGTTGATCCCGAGGTCTGCAAGCTTATGCTCTTTCCTTTTGCTGTAAGAGACAGAGCTAAGATATGGTTGGATTCACAACCTAAGGAAAGCCTGAACTCTTGGGAAAAGCTAGTCAATGCCTTCTTGGCAAAGTTCTTTCCACCTTAAAAATTGAGTAAGCTTAGAGTGGAAGTCCAAACCTTCAGACAGAAGGAAGGTGAATCCCTCTATGAAGCTTGGGAAAGATACAAGCAATTAATCAGAAGGTGCCCTTCTGACATTCTTTCAGAATGGAGCATCATAGGTATCTTCTATGATGGTCTGTCTGAACTGTCCAAGATGTCATTAGACAGCTCTGCTGTAGGATCTCTTCATCTGAAGAAGACGCCTGCAGAAGCTCAGGAACTCATTGAAAGGGTTGCAAATAACCAATTTATGTACACCTCTGAAAGGAATCCTGTGAATAATGGGACAAATCAGAAGAAAGGAGTTCTTGAGATTGATACTCTGAATGCCATATTGGCTCAGAACAAAATATTGACTTAACAAGTTAATATGATTTCTCAGAGTCTGTCTGGAATGCAAACAGCAACAGTGAGTACCAAAGAAGCTTCATCTGAAGAAGAAGCTTATGATCCTGAGAACCCAGCAATGGAAGAGGTGAATTACATGGGAGAATCCTATGGAAACACCTATAATTCTTTATGGAGAAATCATCTAAACCTCTCATGGAAGGATCAACAGAGGCCTCAACACGGCTTCAACAACAATAATGGTGGAAGAAATAGGTTTAGCGATGGCAAACCTTTTCCATCATCTTCTCAGCAACAGACAGAGAATTCTAAGCAAAGCTACTCTGACTTAGCAACCATAGTCTCTAAAAGTTTCATGACTGAAATAAGTTCCTCCATTAGAAATTTGGAGGAAAAAGTGGGTCAGCTGAGTAAGAAAGTTACTGAACTCCCTCCTAGTACTCTCCCAAGCAATACAGAAGAGAATCTAAAAGGAGAGTGCAAGGCCATCACCATAACCCACATGGCCGAACCTGGAGAGGAGGAAGAGGCAGTGATCTCCACTGAGGAAGACCTCACTGGACGTCCACTGGCCTCCATGGAGTTCCCTAATGAGGAACCATGGGAATCTGAGGCTCACACTGAGACCATAAAGATTCTATTGAATTTACTTTTGCCATTCATGAGCTCTGATGAGTATTCTTCCTCTTAAGAGGATGAAGATGTTACTGAAGAACAAGTTGCTAAGTACCTTGGAGCAATCATGAAGCTAAATGCCAAGCTATTTGGTAATGAGACTTGGGAGGATGAACCCCCCTTGCTCACCAAAGAAATGGATGACTTGACTAGGCAGAAATTACCTCTGAAGAGACAAAATCCTGGAAAGTTCTCAATACCTTGTACCATAGGCACCATGACCTTTGAAAAGGCTCTGTGTGACCTAGGGTCAAGCATAAACCTCATGCCTCTCTCTGTAATGGAGAAGCTAGGAATCATTGAGGTACAAGCTGCAAGAATCTCATTAGAGATGGCAGACAATTCAAGGAAACAAGCTTATGGACTTGTAGAGGATGTCTTGGTAAAAGTTGAAGACCATTACATCCTTGCTGATTTCATAATCTTAGAGACTGGGAAGTGTAGGGATGAATCTATCATCCTTGGTAGACCCTTCCTAGCCACAAAAAAGCTGTGATTGATGTTGACAGAGGAGAATTAGTCCTTCAAGTGAATGAGGACTCCCTTGTGTTTAAAGCTCAAGGATCTCCCTCTGTAATCATGGAAAAGAAGCATGAAAAGCTTCTCTCAATGCAGAGTCAAACAAAATCTCCACATTCAAACTCTAGGTTTGGTGTTGGGAGGCCACAACCAACCTCTAAGTTTGTGATGCCAGGGCATCTTGGCCAGTTTCACTGACCTTTTCTTTACTGTTTTTAGGTTAGTTTCATGCATTCTCTTAGGAAATAAGCTAGTTTTGGGTAGATATTCACTTACACATTGATTCAAGCATACATTGTGCATTTTACATTATTTCATGAGGATTTTGCATGAATTTAGTGACAAAATTGTATGCTGCATTACCCATGACTTGTACTAGAACTTTGATGCACTCTATTGCTTGATTTCAGGACCAAAGGAAGCAAGGAATGGGAGGTAACTTGCAAAGTTAATGAGAAAATTGATTGCCAATAATGCTCTCGAAGCCATCATTGATCACGTTAAGAGTCACGTTAACTAAGTTAACGTGAACTCTAACGTGGAGAGGGGAAGTTGAGCCAACGTTAGTGACACTTAACATTATCAATAACGTTGGCAAATGCTCACAAGTGGCCACGTTAGAGTCCATGTTAACTTAGTTAACGTGGCCTCTAACGTTAAAAGAGGGAAGAAACGCCAACGTTAGTGACATTCAACATTGTCACTAACGTTGGCCTAAGGAGAAACATACCACGTTAACTCCCACGTTAACTTGGTTAACGTGAGAGCTAATGTAAGAAGCAAGAGTGGTCGACAACGTTAGTGACACCCAACATTGTCACTAACGTTGGAAGCAACCACACAACCCCCTAAGGAGCCACGTTAACTTAGTTAATGTGGACTCTAACGTGAGACATAGGGGCACCTTGGAACGTTAGTGACAATGTTGAGTGTCACTAACGTTCTCGAAGGATGGCAAGCCCACGTTAAAGAGCCACGTTAACTAAGTTAACGTGGGCTCTAATGTGGGAACAAAGTTATTGGGAATGTTAAGTCTCAATAACGTATGCGAAGGACTTAGAGGCAACGTTAGTGGCAACGTTTGTGCCACTAACGTTGAAGTTAACGTGGCTTTTACTTAGGAACGTAAGTGAGAAAGTTGATTGTCACTAACGTTCCCGAACTCATAATTTCACTAAACGTTAACACCCCTAATGTCCTGAGCTAAAGTCTCTGCCCGCTTCACACTTTCTCTCTGCAAGTAAAGCCAAGCCCAAATAAAGAAGCGAACTGCTTCAAACTCAAGATCCAAAGGCCCAAGACTTGAAGAGCCAACTAGAAGCTGAGAAAAGTAGTATATATAGGAGTAGCTTTGAATTGTTGAAAGGAGGCTGGAAAGTTAGAAAAGAGAATTACTCTCTGTATTTTACCTTCTCTACATTTTCTAGTTTTATGATGTATTCTCCATGTTTATTTTCATTTTCTAGAGCTATGAACAACTAAACCCCTTTCATTGGGTTAGGGAGCTCTGTTGTAATTTGATGGATCAATACTAATTTTCATTATTCTTCTTCTATCTTTTCTCTTGATTTTACTTGAAAGCTTTCGATCTTCATCCAATTGGGTAGTTATCTTGGAAAAGAAGCTATTCAAACTTGGATCTCTTTTGAACCTTGAAAGAGGAATGAAGAGATCAAGCTAGAAATGCTTTCTCATGCTAGACCAAATTGGGTTTGGATGGGTATGTGACTATAACCCTCTCAATACTTGATCTGGGAAATGCATGTGGTATAATCAGTGACCATACTTCATCTCTTCTCATGAGCAATTGACCAAGGAATTGGCTATTGATCAAGATTTGAGAGATTGAATTTGTAATTCAATCAATTAAGATTGCCAAGGAGATCAATGAGTGCATTGATTGAGGAAGAGATGAAAATGAACTTGATCCAGAGGATTGCAATATCTCCTAAGCCCAATGAACTCCACATCTCTGATCTTACCCATTCTCTTTAATTTCTGCCATTTACTTTTATGAGCAAATCCCCCATTCCCATTTACAATTCTGCAATTTACTTTTAGTCATTTACTTCTAGTCCTTTAATTTTAGCATTTACTTTTCTGTTATTTACATTCCCGCCATTTTATTTTCTGCAACTCTCAACCCAAATTCTGGATTCGCTCAACTAGAACATTCTTCTAATTAAAGTTTCTTGATCAATCAATCCCTGTAGGATTCGACCTCACTCTATTGTGAGTTTTTACTTGACGACAAATTCGGTACACTTGCCGAAGGAAATTTTTTGAGAGACAGTTTCCACCCGCATCAAGTTTATGGCGCCGTTGCTGGGGATTGATTGTGCATCAACAATGATTAAATTGGAAGATCACTAGATTGAGCATTTTTATTTTGTGAATTTCATTTTCTGTTTGAGTGATTTACTTTCTGTTTTAGTTAAACTTCTTCCCTTCCCCCTCTACTCTTTTGTTTTTCTTTGTTATTTTCAATTCTATTTGCTAACCCCCTAACTGTTTGATATATTGCATCACCCACAACTAACAGTAATTCTGACAAAAATACTTTCTGCACCTATCTTTTCTTGCTTGCACTTGATGGTTGTATGACAGGGAGAAGAAGCGGGGCTTCAACTTCCTTCAATTCTGAACCTGAGAGGACCATCCTTAGATTAAGGAGGGAGGCAAGAGGAAAGAAAGTGGTTGGTGCTGAGGAAGAAGAGGAATTCTTTGAACCAAACATGGAAGACAACATGGAAAACCATCATGAAGAAGAGGATCACAACCATGGGGGAGGAGGTAGAGCAAATCATGCTGGGGAGGATAGAAGAGTTTTGGGCTCTTACATCAATCCAAACCCAGGCAATTGTGGAAGTAGCATCCAAAAGCCAACAATCCATGCCAACAACTTTGAACTTAAACCACAGCTCATCACCCTTGTTCAGAACAACTGTTCATTTGGAGGAGGTGTTCAAGAAGACCCCAATCAACATTTAACAACCTTCCTGAGAATATGTGACACAGTGAAGTCTAATGGTGTTCATCCTGACGCCTATAGACTACTCTTATTTCCATTCTCACTCAAGGACAAAGCAGCCAAGTGGCTGGAATCTTTCCCAAGGGAAAGCTTGACAACTTGGGAAGACATGGTAAACAAATTCTTAGCAAGATTTTACCCTCCTCAACGAATCAATAGGCTGAGAGCTGAGGTCCAAACTATTAGGCAACAAGATGGTGAGACTCTATATGAAGCATGTGAGAGGTTTAAAGACCTAACAAGGAGGTGCCCACCAGATATGTTCAACGAATAGGTGCAGCTGCACATTTTCTATGAAGGGCTCTCTTATGAGTCAAAGAAGGTCGTAGACCATTCATCCGGAGGATCTTTGAACAAGAAGAAGACTATTGAGGAAGCCATAGATGTTATTGAAACAGTAGCAGAGAACGACTACTTCTATGCTTCCGAAAGAGGGAACACAAGAGGAGTAATGGAGCTAAACAATGTAGATGCTCTGTTGGCCCAAAACAAGCTCATTACCCAGCAGCTGGCTGACCTCACCAAGAAGATGGAGAGGAACCAAGTAGCAGCAATCTCCACTTCATCAACAACCCAAGAAGGAGTGAATGAAGAAGCAGAGGGTAGTCAGGAGCAAGCCAACTACATTGGGAATTCACCAAGGCAAAACTATGATCCATACTCCAAGACCTACAACCCTGGATGGAGAAACCACCCAAACTTTGGGTGGGGAAGTCAGCAAGATCAAAACCAAGACCAGAGATGTTACAACTCCAACAACAATGCAGCTCACCAACAATTCACACAGAGGACATCTCAACACCCCCACAACAACACTTCTCCACACGCCTATCAAAACCAAAACAGCACATCTGCTCCGAATTACCCATCAATTGATGACAAGCTCTCTAAGATTGAAACCTTACTTGAAGGAATATGCCAAGAGATTCAAGAAAATAAGGTGTTCAAAGAAGAGGTGCGAGCCAATATTAAGAACCAGGGAGAGACCATTAGGAAGCTGGAATTCCAGGTGGGATGTTTAGCTGAGAAGATTCCCAAACCTACCGATAGCTTCCCAAGTGACACGGAGAAAAACCCCAAAGGAGAAGCAAAGAAAGTAAGATGGGAGGATTGCAAAATGGTCACTACAAGTGATCAAGAGACTGAAGACAAGCAAGGCAAACTTTTCAAACAACCTGAAATGAGATAATGCCCACAGATGTAATCATCAGACTGGCTGACAAAACTCAAAAGCAAGCAATAGGAGTGGTGGAAAATGTGTTGCTAAAGGTTGGGAAATACTTTCTCCCAATAGATTTTGTCATCTTGGACATGGAAGAGAGTCACACTCACCCAATCATATTGGGAAGACCATTCCTAGCTACGGCCAGAGCACTTATCGATGTAGAGAAAGGGGAGCTAATATTGAGAATCCATGATGAACGACTCAGCTTCAATGTTTTCAAACTCTCACAAGAAACAGATCAAGAGGACAAGGAACTAAGCACAAATGATAATGAGACACTGAAAGAGGAGACAAGCACTGAAGCACAGCCAGTTCATTCTGAGATCCCCTTAATTGATAAACAAGGAAAACAGCAATTGCCACAGCTCAAGGAAAAATTGGAGGAACCTAAACCTCTAGAGGCAGGTAAAAACAGCACCACAACTCCTTTAGAAAAAGAGGTTACCGAGGGCAAGGCAACCTCAAAAGAAACAAAGAAGAAGGTACCAAGGAGGTGGAGGAACAAGAAGATCCCTACGGAAGACTTCTCTCCAGGGGATAGAGTTGTCTCAGCTTACTTCCCAGATATTCCCCCTAATCTCCCCACTGTACCATCTCAGTTACCTAAGGTCTTCACTATCAACAGAGTTATTTCCCTAGAACATGTGGAGATTATTGATCCAACCAATGGATATAAGTCCACAACAAGAGGGGAGGACTTTAAGCACTACCAACCACCCTGATGAAGGAAAAACGTCAAGCTAGTGACGCTAAAGAAGCGCTTCATGGGAGGCAACCCATGTTTTATATGTTTTTTTTGAAAATAAAAAAAAGCAATATTCATAAATTAACCCAAACTTGGTGAAATCCTTATTGTGCAGTATATAGTGAGGAACAAGTTTGGTGTTCAAAGCAAACCAAGATGCATGCCAGTCTTGGGAACTTAGAACTAAACTTTTCATCACAATGCTTCAAACTAAGTTTGGTGTCACCCCATGGTGCCACCAAAATGCATAAAGGGACACACACTTAGTTAGTTAATTATAGCCGTAAAGGCTAAATTGTCTTTTTGATATTATGTCTCACTTTCCTTATGTTATCTTTATAGGAAAAGAAAAGAAGCATTAAAAGGGATGGATTGGACAACTAAACAAAGAAGGATCGGACACCACAAAAGGAAGGGCTACACACTTGTTCTAAAAAGGGAATACATTGGAAAATGTTGCCATGCAACATTGGAAAAATGGGATCCCTAAAAGACCGAGCAATCTCATTCATAAAGTGATGATCCTTGTCTTTTATCCATGCATCACCCCAACCGTCCATCAAGTAACCACTCCATCAATTCACACCTCCATTCTCTCACAACTTCTCTATATAAATGACCCTCGTTCCATACCCACCTTCATTGTCATTACCCTTTCTTCACCACTCTCCATTTTGGTACAAGACACTCCCTACACCATTAAAAGCCTTTTTCCCACCTCATTCTCTTCAGTGCAATAAAACCCTAAACAACCAAAAATCTCCACAACTTGGCCACCTTCACATATTAACTATCATTCATGGCATCTTCGGGTTCTAAAAGAAGGAAGGGAAAGGAACCCATGGAAGAACACCCATATGATGAAAAGAGATTTAGAAGCTTGCATCATGCATTGCAATACGGGTGGATGGTTGATAAGGAAATCATTTATGAGCTGGGATTTCAAGTTAAAAAGACTGAGTGCCCCGAAATCACAAAGAAGGTAGAAAGGAGAAGATGGGAGCTCCTCACTGACCCGGTCACTAAGGTGAATACAAATCTCATAAGAGAATTTTATGCAAATGCGGTCCGATATGATAAGAAAGATGAGTCATATACAAGCTTTGTGAGAGAAAAGATGGTAGATTTTGGTCCCATGAGTGTCATGAGGGCACTGAAGCTACGGTCTATACAGTTTGAAGAAGAAAGTTATCACTCAAGATTGGACAACCCCAATTATGACCACATTTTGCGAGACATCTGTGTACCCGGAGCTGACTGGGAAAGGGGTGCCGGAAAGAAACCAAAGTTCATCAAGAGAACAGATCTCACTCCTGAAGCCAAGGGGTGGTTTGAGTGAGTGAGAAGGTCTATTCTCCCAGCTGCAAATAACTCGGAGGTGAATGTCAAGAGAGCCACAATGGTGCATTGTATACTGAAGGGAGGAGAAATCAAGGTTCATGAACTCATAGCTGAAGGTATTAGAAAGATGGCAGAGAAAAGCGACTCAAGAGGAACGTTAGGTTACCCCAGCACTATTTACCGAATATGCAAGAAAGTTAGGGTGGTTTTTGAAGATGAGAACCCCATGTTGATAAAGGAAGGCATCCCAATAACTATATGAAGGATGAATGCTGCAGCATCCCCTCTGCCTCAGTGGAAGCAAAGGAAGAGGACAGCCCCTCAAGTAGTGGAAGGACAAGTCTTAGAGGGTTAAGCACAACAGACCTTGGACATGCACCAATTGCAGGAATCCATTGATGGCTTGTCTAGACAATATTTGGAAAGCCAAGGAGCACAGAAAGAGCTTCAATTACAGATGATGGGGCAGCAAGAGGAAGCACTCTCAAGATGGATGACTCAGCAAGGTGAGTGGCAAAGGCAAATAATGGAACAGCAACTAAGTCAAGGACAACAATGGGGAAAAACATTCAACAGGATGGAACAAAGGCAAAATGAGCAACAAGAATCCATCCAGAGGCTAATCAACATCCAAGCACATCAAGGGGCACACATACATGAGATGCATCGAAGACAAATAGAACAGGCAGAACTATTGGACGAGCAAAGGGCATTCACAGAAGGAGTTTACATGAGCGAGATAGGACATCACATAAACACTCAAGCCAGGCTCGGCTACTTAGTGGGACAGCTGCCAATATTGCATCCAGGAATAGCCAGGTATAAAGAAATGAAGGATGAATTAGCACGAGAGGAAAGACAAAGGGTGGAAGAGAGTCATGAGTCAGTGAGGAAGGCACTTGAGGATTGGAAGCAAGCAAGATTGGCACGGATGCGAGGAAATGCAAGAGGAAACAAGGAGGACAAGCAAGGAAAAGAGCATGGACATCCACAACAGTAAAAGGTGGTGGAGTTCCTTCTTTATTCCACCCTTCTCTATGTTTTAAATAACGAAGATCTTGTATGAAATAGAACTTGCTTCCATGTTATGTTTAAACCTTTTTCAATTCTGTCTTTTAAGTCTTTGGTATTGAAGAAGGTCTCTGTGTGCTAGTCTTTATGTCACTGCATCCTTACTTTACTTACTTGTATGCTTGTCCCTTTAAATCAAATGAAGAGAGAATGTTTATGTTTTTTTTGCATGAATTTAGTGACAAAATTGTATGCTGCATTACCCATGACTTGTACTAGAACTTTGATGCACACTATTGCTTGATTTCAGGACCAAAGGAAGCAAGGAATGGGAGGTAACTTGCAAAGTTAATGAGAAAAGTGATTGCCAATAACGCTCTCGAAGCCATCATTGACCACGTTAAGAGTCACGTTAACTAAGTTAACGTGAACTCTAACGTGGAGAGGGAAAGTTGAGCCAACGTTAGTGACACTTAACATTGTCACTAACGTTGGCAAATGCTCACAAGTGGCCACGTTAGAGTCCACGTTAACTTCGTTAACGTGGCCTCTAACATTAAAAGAGGGAAGAAACGCCAACGTTAGTGACATTCAACATTGTCACTAACGTTGGCCTAAGGAGAAACATACCACGTTAACTCCCATGTTAACTTGGTTAACGTGAGAGCTAACGTAAGAAGCAAGAGTGGTCGACAACGTTAGTGACACCCAACATTGTCACTAACGTTGGAAGCAACCACACAACCACCTAAGGAGCCACGTTAACTTCCACGTTAACTTAGTTAACTTGGACTCTAACGTGAGACATAGGGGCACCTTGGAACGTTAGTGACAATGTTGAGTGTCACTAACGTTCTCGAAGGATGGCAAGCCCACGTTAAAGAGCCATGTTAACTAAGTTAACGTGGGCTCTAACGTGGGAACAAAGGGGCTTTTCAAAGTTATTGGGAATGTTAAGTCTCAATAACGTATGCGAAGGACTTAGAGGCAACGTTAGTGGCAACGTTTGTACCACTAACGTTGAAGTTAACGTGGCTTTTACTTAGGAATGTTAGTGAGAAAGTTGATTGTCACTAACGTTCCCAAACTCATAATTTCACTAAACGTTAACACCCCTAACGTCCTGAGCTAAAGTCTTTGCCCACTTCACACTTTCTCTCTGCAAGTAAAGCCAAGCCCAAATGAAGAAGAGAACTGCTTCAAACTCAAGATCCAAAGGCCCAAGACTTGAAGAGCCAACTAGAAGCTGAGAAAAGTAGTATATATAAGAGTAGCTTTTAATTGTTGAAAGGAGGCTGGAAAGTTAGAAAAGAGAATTACTCTCTGTATTTTACCTTCTCTGCATTTTCTAGTTTTATGATGTATTCTCCATCTTTGTTTTCATTTTCTAGAGCTATGAACAACTAAACCCCTTTCATTGGGTTAGGGAGCTCTGTTGTAATTTGATGGATCAATACTAGTTTTCATTATTTTTCTTCTATCTTTTCTCTTGATTTTACTTGAAAGCTTTCGATCTTCATCCAATTGGGTAGTTATCTTGGAAAAGAAGCTATTCAAACTTGGATCTCTTTTGAACCTTGAAAGAGGAATGAAGAGATCAAGCTAGAAATGCTTTCTCATGCTGGACCAAATTGGGTTTGGATGGGTATGTGACTATAACCCTCTCAATACTTGATTTGGGAAATGCATGTGGTATAATCAGTGACCATACTTCATCTCTTCTCATGAGCAATTGACCAAGGAATTGGCTATTGATCAAGATTTGAGAGATTGAATTACAAGAAATTGTAATTCAATCTCTTAAGATTGCCGAGGAGATCAATGAGTGCATTGATTGAGGAAGAGATGAAAATGAACTTGATCCGGAGGATTGCAATATCTCCTAAGCCCAATGAACTCCCCATCTCTGATCTTACCCATTCTCTTTAATTTCTGCCATTTACTTTTATGAGCGAATCCCCCATTCCCATTTACAATTCTGCAATTTACTTCCAGTCCTTTAATTTTAGCATTTACTTTTCTGTTATTTACATTCCCGCCATTTTATTTTCTGTAACTCTCAACCCAAATTCTGGATTCGCTCAACTAGAATATTCTTCTAATTAAAGTTGCTTGATCAATCAATCCCTGTGGGATTTGACCTCACTCTATTGTGAGTTTTTACTTGACGACAAATTCGGTACACTTGCCAAAGGAAATTTGTTGAGAGACAGTTTCCACCCGCATCAGTTTGGTGTTGGGAGGCCATGCTCTGAGTATTTGTGAGGCTCCATGAGAGACCATTGTCAAGCTATTGACATTAAAAAAGTGCTTGTTGGGAGGCAACCCAATTTTTACTTTTCTATGTTAAATTTCTATTTGTTATTTTATATTTTCTGTAGGTTGATGATCATGTGAAGTCACAAAAACAATTGAAAAAGCAAAAAAAAAAAACTGAAAAACAGAATGAAAAACAGCACACCTTGGAGGAGAAGACTACTGGCGTTTAAACGCCAGTAAGGGTAGCAGAATGGGCGTTAAACGCCAGAAAGGGGCAAGAAGTTGGCGTTAAATGCCAGAAATGGGTAGCAAAACGCCAGGATTGGCAAAAAGGGACGTTTTGTACGCCACTTGGTGCAGGGATGAAAAATCCTTGACACCACAGGATCTGTAGACCCCACAGGATCCCCACCGACCCCACCTCTCTCTCTTCTTCACCCATTCACAAATCACCTCAATACCTCTTTCCCAAAAATCCCTCACCTATCAAATCCTATCCTCTTCTCCATAAACCCGTCACCAATCCACATCAATCCATCATAAAACCCCACCTACCTCACCATTCAAATTCAAAACACTTTCCCTCCCAAACCCACCCTATATGGCCGAACCCTAACCCTCTCTCCACCCCTATATAAACCCATCTTCACTCCTTCATTTTCACACACAATAAACACTACTTCTCCCCCTTGGCCGAAACACCAACCCACCTCCATCTCCTCCATTTCTTCTTCTTCTACTCCTGTCTTTCTTCTTTTGCTCGAGGATGAGAAAACCTTCTAAGTTTGGTGTGGTAAAAGCGTTGCTTTTTGTTTCTCCATAACCGTTTATGGCACCTAAGGCCGGAGAAACCTCCAGAAAGAGGAAAGGGAAGGCAAAAGCTTCCACCTCCGAGTCATGGGAGATGGAGAGATTCATCTCAAGGGTGCATCAAGGCCACTTCTATGAAGTCGTGGCCAAGAAGAAGGTGATCCCCGAGGTCCCTTTCAAACTCAAAAAGGGTGAATATCCGGAGATCCAACATGAGATTCGAAGAAGAGGTTGGGAAGTTCTAACCAACCCCATTCAACAAGTCGGAATCTTAATGATTCAAGAGTTCTATGCAAACGCATGGATCACCAAGAACCATGATCAAAGTGTGAATCTAGACCCAAAGAATTGGCTTACAATGGTTCGGGGGAAATGCTTAGATTTTATTCCGGAGAATATAAGGTTGGCATTCAACTTGCCCATGATGCAAGGAGATGCACACCCCTACACTAGAAGGCTCAACTTTGATCAAAGGTTGGACCAAATCCTCATAGACATTTGTGAAGAGGGTGCTCAATGGAAGAGAGATTCAAGAGGGAAGCCAGTTCAACTAAGAAGGCATGACCTCAAGCCCGTGGCTAGGGGATGGTTGGAGTTCATCCAATGCTCAATCATTCCCACTAGCAACTGGTCTAAAGTTACTATAGACCGGGCAATCATGATCCATAGCATCATGATTGGAGAGGAAGTAGAAGTTCATGAGGTTATATCCCAAGAACTCTACAAGGTGGCGGACAAGTCCTCCACTTTGGCAAGGTTAGCCTTCCCTCATCTCATTTGTCACCTTTGTAATTCGGCTGGAATTGACATAGAGGAAGACATCCTCATTGATGAGGACAAGCCCATCACTAAGAAAAGGATGGAGCAAACAAGAGATCCCACTCATGGACAAGAGCATAAGGAAAATCCTCATCCTGAAATCCCTGAGATACCTCAAGGGATGCATTTTCCTCCACAAAACTATTGGAAGCAAATCAACACCTCCTTAGGAGAATTGAGTTACAATATGGGACAACTAAGGGTGGAGCACCAAGAGCATTCTATCCTCCTCCATGAAATTAGAGAAGACCAAAGAGTTATGAGAGAGGAGCAACAAAGGCAAGGAAGAGACATTGAGGAGCTCAAGCACTCCATAAGATCTTCAAGAGGAAGAACAAGCCGCCATTATTAAGGTGGACGGAGAATTGAGTTCTCTTCCTCTCTGGGTTTCTTGTTTTCTTTATTGCAAATCTTGCTTGAGTTTTGGGTGTTGAGAATTGAGGAAATTCTGTCTCAATCTCACCTTGAGATCTCTCTCTGTTTCTTTCACTGCACCTTTTGAAGCAGCTTATGGTTTCTGTGCTTTGGCCTCGACTCTAAGTATCATGTCTCAAAGCGGCTCTTTAGATAAGCTTTCAATCAATACTCCTAAACCAGTTGGTTTTAAGGTATTAGGTGTTAAAGCACCCCTAAGGATTTACTTGCTCAAGCCTCTTTCCTTGACACACTTCAACCACAAGCATTTTACTAGGCTAACAACTCTTTGAGTCATTGTTTCTTCTTTCTTTTCTGCCTAGTAATTGATGCTCAGAGCCTTGGACCATGTTCTTTTTGTTTTTGTATTTTCTTTTCTTTCTTTTGTTTTGTTTGCTGCTTCTTGGATCAATAGATTTTTGAGAATCTCCACAATAGTTCTTTGAACTTCATGTCCCGCCTATGAGCTCCCATGCAAGTTTTCACAAGCATGCAACCTCAATACATTATCACATAACCAGAACCACCACTTCTCTTAATCTTTTGCTTGCCTCAAAATTGTTTAATTCCTCAATCCTTCTTTTCAAAGAACTTTCATGTGATGCATTTCTTGAAAATTGAGTGCAAACAAGTTTTGAAGATAAGAATGTTGTGAATGATCAGACACCTTGCTTATTGACTTATAAAGAAAGACTATGCTATGCAGGCAGGCAGGAGTAAATAAAAAAACTATGCTATGCAGATAGGCAGGATAGATCAGGATACAATCCAACTTTCAATCACAGCAATATTTGATGTAAAACAATCACTTAACAATACAACCTGTTGGAGTTCACTTGCTTTCCTTCTTCTCATCATCATCATTGCTGTCCTTTATGCTCATCTTTTGCTTCTTTGGTTGATGATGCTTAATCTCTCCAAAAGCTTGTATGACATTCTGCAATGATATTAAAAGTTGCTTGTTCCCCAAGCCCTTGAAAAATGGTTAGCTTGCATGATTTATTTGTGGGCCTTTATACTTACTTTGGTGTGGGAACACCAAACTTAGTACCTTGCCAATGCATTAGATTAACCATGTGTAAAACTCTTTTTCTTTTTCAAAAATGACAAAACTGAAAACTAGGAAACAGCAGAATAGTTAACTAGTTTATCCAACATGCTTGAAGCCAGCATTATGCAGAAATTGAGAATGTGTTTTATGATGGTATTTTGGTGAAACACCAAACTTAGGATCTTTCATTCTCCCTTATATTGTTTTGGTGTGCAACACCAAACTTAGCTTCTTTGCAAAGTAGATAAACTAATTAACCTTTTTATTAAAATAGTTATGAACAGAAAACTACCTCAGGTTGGGTTGCCTCCCAACAAGCGCTCTTTTAATGTCACTAGCTTGACATCCTCTGTGCTTGCTTATTTCAGATTCTGAGCCTTCTTCTCCTTGTCCCATTGTCCAACTAAGTGAAACTTTGCTTCCTTCTTACTTGTTTCTGTGAGGTTTTTGGCTAATTGTTCTATTTGCTTCTCAATTCCCCCGAGTAGGTCCTCATAGTGTTTGTTCATCCTTTTTAGATGTGTCATCATTCTCTCTACTCCACTTTCTAGATTGGAAATCCTTTGAGAATTCTGTGAGATGGTGTGGTGATGTTGTTGCAATTTTGAGATTGTGTCACTGGGTAGTGAGCTTAAAGATCTCTCAATAGAAATTTGCTTGGAGAGTTGCCCAATCTGACTCTCCAGGATCTTTAATGAGGCTTCCTGGTTTTTGTTTGTTAATTCTTGGTGTTCCATCATTTTCTCTATTAAGATCTTCAAATTGGTGGTCCTATGATAGTGTTGTGAAGGTTGTTGGTTGTGAGGTATCTGAGGTTGGAAGGGTGGGCAGTATGGTTTTTGCAAGTTTGGGGAATGGTTGTTGTAGTTGAAGTTCCTTGGTCTTTGGTTTTGGTTCTCAACCCCCCTCCCATTAGAATGAGTTCTCCAAGGTGGATTGTACACATCATTCTGAGGCCTGTTCTGAAGCATGCTGGAGTGATTGCTTGGAGCTTGTAGTTGCTCATAGCTTTGTTGCTCATGGTTAATGGCCCCAAGGCTGTGTTCAGCTTGATTACATCCGTATGAGCTTTGAGTCAGGTTGTATGTATGTACTACAGCATGTCTCAACTCAATGATTTTTTTAGCCATCATATCTAATTGTTGTAGAGTCTGCTGATGCCTCTGCTTGTTTTGGCTTATTACTGCACGAGCACCTTCAATTTCTTTCTCCAAGGGATGCACCTCTGCCTCTTGCTTAACAACTCCTTGTGATGGGTTAAATTTGACTAGGAGTCCATTAATCAGTTCTTCCCATCCGATAATGCTTCCTTGTGGAAAAGCTTCAAACCATTGGGCAACATCATTCATGGCTATGGATAGTTGCTTCGAACCATGGGTTACATTATCCTCCATGGTGGGGGTATTACTCTCATGATTGCTCGGATTTGTTGAGTTTCCTTCCATGATCTGCACAGTCACAACCAATTCAAGTGAAGATAGAGCATATTCAGGCCAGGATATGATTGAAGGATCAGTTGACACAAAGTATCAAACGGTTGGCAAACTTGAGAGAGAAATGAACGAAAACCATTAATGAACGAAAACCACTCCTCTCGTTTGTTTTTCAAGCTATGAAAATCATATTCAACAGGATGAGCTAAGGAAATTTCACTCTATTGCTAGAATGAGGTTTCTATTAACTCAGGCAAAACTTCAAACAGTTAGTAGGTTAGTCAAAAATTAAAGAAAAAGTGCTTGATCTAGATTACCACTTCACTTAATCATTGTCAATCTAATCAATCCCCGGCAACGGCGCCAAAAACTTGATGAGATATTTTGGTTGAGAAACGAATCTCTCCCAAAACACCCAAAACTAACCGGCAAGTGCACCGGGTCGTATCAAGTAATAAAAACTCACGGGAGTGAGGTCGATCCCACAAGGATTGAAGGATTGAGCAATTTTAGTT
>NC_029785.2:56953329-56959092 GCF_000816755.2 Arachis ipaensis
AAGTTAGGGGGCTAACGTTGGCGCAAACTTTTGGAGCCCAGGGGAGAATTTTCAGGTTCCAACGTTAGCCTCCAAGTTAGGGGGCTAACGTTGGGGCTAACTTCATGCAACCCGGTTCAATTTTCACTTATTCCATTGTCCTTTCTTCACTCCTAGCCATTCCTCTTTGCTTCAACCTTTCTCCAAGCCTTCTTCACCTATCATTGATCAACCAAACTAATCAAAGCTTTGCTCAAAATCATGAGGTATTCAATCTTCCACAATATGCAACAAATATAGCACAAATCCTCATGAAATGGCATGAATTCACATATGGTTGGTTCAATCAAGGGAAACATGAAAATCTACTCAATTAGCTTGCTTGTAGCTCAAGAAAGTGCATAATTCTAATGAAAACAAAAGAAAAAGACTAGTTAAAATGGGCTAAGATGACTTGTCATCATGGACCCGTTCTTTAATTTTCTTGTTCTTTATTTTCTGTTTTTTTCGAAAATTATGCCTTATGTCTATTTATGTTTGTGTTTTTATTACATGATCACTAATGTCTAAGTGTCTATGCCTTAAAGCTATGAAAATGAATCCATCCCCTTTCTTAAATAAAGAGTGTTTTAATTGAAAAGGAAAAGAAGTGCATGAATTTCAAATTTTAAAACAGTTTAATTATTCTGATGTGGTGGCAATACTTTTTGTTCTTCTGAATGAATGCTTGAACAGTGCATATTTTTTAATTTGATTGTTTATGAATGTTAAAATTGTTGGCTCTTGAAAAAATGATGAAAAAAGGAGAAATGTTATTTGATGATCTGAAAAATCATAAAATTGATTATTGAAACAAGAAAAAGCAGTGAAAAGCGTGCAGAAAAAATATATATGCAAAAAAAAAAGAGAAAGAAAAAGCAAGCAGAAAAAGCCAATAGCCCTTTAAACCAAAAGGCAAGGGTGAAATAAAATAAAAAGGATCCAAGGCTTTGAGCATCAGTGGATAGGAGGGCCCACAGGAATAAAATCCTAGCCTAAGCGGCTAAACCAAGCTGTCCCTAACCATGTGCTTGTGGCGTGAAGGTGTCAAGTGAAAACTTGAGACTGAGCGGTTAAAGTTGTGGTCCAAAAGCAAAAAGAGTGTGCTTAAGAGCTCTAGACACCTCTAATTAGGGACTCTAGCAAAGCTGAGTCATAATCTGAAAAGGTTCACCCAGTTATGTGTCTGTGGCATTTATGTATCCGGTGGTAATACTCGAAAACAAAATGCTTTGGGTCACGGCCAAGACTCATAAAGTAGCTGTGTTCAAGAATCAACATACTTAACTAGGAGAATCAATAACACTATCTGAATTCTGAGTTCCTATAGATGCCAATCATTCTGAACTTCAAGGGATAAAGTGAGATGCCAAAACTGTTCAGAAGCAAAAAGCTAAAAGCACCGCTCATCTAATTAATACTGATCTTCATAGATGTTTTTGGAATTCATTGTACATTCTATTCTTTTTTATCCTATTTGATTTTTAGTTGCTTGGGGATAAGCAACAATTTAAGTTTGGTGTTGTGATGAGCGGATAATTTATATGCTTTATGCATTGTTTTTAGTATATTTTAGTTAGCTTTTATTATGTTTTTATTAGTTTTTAAATAAAAATCACATTTTTAGACTTTACTATGAGTTTGTGTGTTTTTCTGTGATTTCAGGTATTTTCTGGCTGAAATTGAGGGACCTGAGCAAAAATCTGATTCAGAGGCTGAAAAAGGACTGCAGATGCTGTTGGATTCTGACCTCCCTACACTCGAAGTGAATTTTCTGGAGCTACAGAAGTCCAATTGGCGCGCTCTCAATTGCGTTGGAAATTAGACATCCTGGGATTTCCAGCAATATATAATAGGCCATACTTTGCCTGAGATTTGATGGCCCAAACAGGCGTTCTAAGTCAGCTTAAGAATTCTGGCGTCAAAACGCCAGAACTGGCACAAAAGCTGGAGTTAAACGCCCAAACTGGCACAAAAGCTGGCGTTTAACTCCAAGAAAAGTCTCTACACATGAAAGCTTCAATGCTCAGCCCAAGCACACACCAAGTGGGCCCGGAAGAAGATTTCTGCATTAATTACTTATTTCTGTAACCCTAGGCTACTAGTTTTCTATAAATAGGACCTTTTTCTATTGTATTTAGATATAGAGGTTTACACTTTTATATATACTTTGATAGACGTTTTCACGTTTGGGAGTTGGCCTCACGGCCATGCCTAGACCCTTTTGTTCTTATGTATTTTCAACGGTGGGGTTTTTACACACCATAGATTAAGGTGTGGAGCTCTACTGTTCCTCATGAATTAATGCAAAGTACTAATGTTTTTCTATTCAATTCACGCCTACTTCTTCTCTAAGATATTCATTCGTTCTTCAACTTGATGAATGTGATGATCCGTGACATTCATCATCATTCTCATCTATGAGCATGTGCCTGACAACCACCTCTGTTCTACTAGCAATGGCTTGAATGTGTATCTCTTGGGTTTTTAATCCAAGATTGGAACCTTCGTGGTATAGGCTAGAATCATTGGCGGTCATTCTTGAGATCCGAAAAGTCTAAACCTTGTCTGTGGTATTCCGAGTAGGATCTGGGAAGGGATGACTGTGACGAGCTTCAAACTCGCGATTGTTGGGCGTGTGACAGACGCAAAAGGATCAATGGATCCTATTCCAACATGATCGAGAACCGACAGATGATTAGCCGTGCGGTGACAGCGCATTTGGAACATTTTCACTGAGAGGACGGGAAGTAGCCATTGACAATGGTGATGCCCAACATAAAGCTTGCCATGGAAGGGAGTCTGAATGATTAGATGAAGGCAATAGGAAAGCAGAAGCTTAGGAGGAACAAAGCATCTTCATACGCTTATCTGAAATTCTCACCAATGAATTACATAAGTATCTCTATCTTTATTTTATGTTTTATTCATCTTTTAATTATCTATCCTCCATAACCATTTGAATCTGCCTGACTGAGATTTACAAGATGACCATAGCTTGCTTCAAGCCGACAATCTCCATGGGATCGACCCTTACTCGCGTAAGGTTTATTACTTGGACGACCCAGTGCACTTGCTGGTTAGTTGTGCGGAGTTGTGATAAAGAGTTGAGATTACAATTGTGCGTACCAAGTTGAAATCCCTTACTTATTAAATGATCATAAACTTCATCCCTTCACCCCCAACTAAAGTTATTACATATAGAACAAGGACAAAGAATTTCTTGTCCTTGTGGTCTACCTTTAGAAAAGGCAAAATCCAAAAATGAATTAACACCATGTTGGTAACCCTCAGTATGTCTTGGTAAACTAGTCCACCCTTTGTCCATTACTTTGTCAACTAAAATAAAAGAACACGGGCATATGTTTTAGACTAACTATAAGTGATTTTTTCTAATCAAGAGCTTATTGCTTCTAAAAAGTTTCTAGAGGTCAACCACACATGTTCGAAAGAGAACATCTCAACCAATCAAGAGACTAACAATTTGTATCTAACAAACTATGCAAAGAAGCTTAAGCAAACAATTAATCAGTAAATATTCTTAACAAATTACGTGTTCAAACAAATTTAAAAAGATAATATATTAAATGATTTACCTGTAGTGTAGCTCAATGTCTAAGGTAGTCGCAGCTACAGAGAGATCCGCTATTTGATTCTCTTTTTCTGGTTTTAAAGAGACAAACTAAAACAGCAACAAAGAATAAAAATATAAGTAATTCATAACCAGATTTTTTAACAAAAAATTCACTATTAAAACCAGTTTTTAGAAATCTTATTTTCAAAAGTGATATATCACTAAAAAATCAAACAATAGAATTATCAAGAGCAGAATAATATTATCATTACTCTTTAAATTTTAGTTCACAAACTAACACTTTGTAATTTCAATTATGGTTGATAAGAAGATTTTAGAAAAGAAAGAGAGGAAGGGGCGGTTCCTAATGTGTGATGAGTCACAAGTGACACATGTTGAAAATGAAAGGCTGATATTGGTGTGGGGGTTCCCTTCACAAGACATGCATCAGGCACCATAATTAATTATTAAGAAAAGTAGATAAAAGGGGCACCCAAATAAATAAGACAATAAACAATAATATTAATAATAATAATGAAATAAATAGAAATAGAAAATGCTAGCTGTAAAGAATGGTGCAAAGCAAACAGCGAAGGATTAGAAGAAAGGAACGGCTAATTTTGGAGGTTTTTGGAGAGAGAGTGATATGGATATGACCCAAAACTACAGCACAAGTAGCCGTTTGAACTTTGAAGAATGAAAGCAACATATGTGGGACTGTGTTTAAGTCTATCTGTCTAACAATGACATCCTCCAAACCCCCATTTCATGAGAATTTCAGTTGTTTTTGTTGTTAATAAAAACCTTGCTTAAGGTTTGATTTTTGTTCATTATGATGAGTCAGCGTCCAGTCACCTACCTGTCAATCTTGATGGGTTGGAACTTCATTATTTGTTAACAACAAATTAAAGCAAAATGTATTAGCTCAAATGAAATGATGCTGTTTTTGGTTTTCTGCTAAAGCATAGCTTGCAATGAGGTTCAGGCTTATAAAATTGACTTATCCATTGATATGCTGAAGAAAAGAAGAGCAGAAATCAGAGAAGCAGCAAGCCAGATTGCCATTAAAACCAGTATTATATACATATATTCAAAGGGGTCATCGATTGGTATTTGGTCATTGTAACCGCGAATCAAGAATGGGGAGCCACTATAAGCATCACATTTTCTATCAAATATTTAAAATAATAAATATTTATCCTGGTTAATTGAGGCATGTAGGAAGAAGACCAGAATTTATGCTAATCTCTAAGTCAAATAGTTGGAATAAGCATGAAATTCCTCTGTTATCCCAGATGAAACCAACCAATATGAAAAGCAGTCCACAACTCACTCAAATAATAACATTATACAACAAGGCTAAAATAAACAAAGCAGATAAATAAAATAAAAAATAAACAATTGAGAAACAGCGATATAGAAATTACTCTATAATCCTCAATAAAGAGTTATTGGGAATCCACCAAAGAACACCTCACAGAGAGCAGAGAAACAGAACCATAATGCCATCGAACACACTACTCGCAGATAATAAAAGTTTTGCTACCTTAAATAACAGACTAACCTAAGCCCCAGGTTTATTTCACAAGTACCCAGTCCAAATTCAAACCAGAACAAAAGCTCAGTCAACATTCAACCCTCATCTTGCTCATGTTCACAAATATCACCACTTTCCACAGCTAACAAAAATACCCAACAACCAATCAAGCCCTAACTAAGAAACAGAAAATTAGAGAAGAAGACCACTTACCACAGATGATAACCCAAACGGCCAATGCAGCAAACCAGCAGCAGCGAAGCAATAGCAGCAAAGCACAATCCACTCTCAGCCAAGACACTGAAGCAGAAGCAGCAAGGTAGAAGCAGCGAAGCAGAAGCAGAACAGGGGATATCAAGGATGCCGTGGAGAAGCAGTGAAACCTCGGAGAGGGGAGAAGCACCGACGCCGCGGAGAGGAGAGACTCAGCGACGCCGGGAAGAAGGAGGCAGCGACGATTCGGGAAGAACGCAGCGCAGCAACGATGATGGTGCGACGATGGTAAGTTGCGATTTGGGGCTTCTGGTGACTTGCGATGACGGTGCGATTTACGCCTTCAGGGAGAGCTGTGATGTGATGCGTCTCTGGTTCTGATGGGTGGGTTAGGGTTCGGTACGGTGGAGGGAGGAAGAGC
>NC_029785.2:56959501-56963385 GCF_000816755.2 Arachis ipaensis
TATAATTATTCAAATAATATTAGAAAATAGTTGTTTCATAAATAATTGTTGTAATGGTTGTAAAACCGTTCTTTAAAATAGTCAAAGAGAACGGTTTTATTTTGTTACTATAGCATAATGAAAAAATGAACTTCAACAGCAACACTGTAAAAACCGTTGTCTAAGACAATCTAATGGAACGGTTTTAAAGTGTAGCATTTTGGCAACGGTTTTAATGCGTTTCTTTTGTGCAATTCTTTAAACAACAATAAAAAACCGCTGCTTAAAGCCAAATCATGGTAACGGTTATAAAACCGTTCTTTGAAATAGTCAAACAGAACGGTTTTACTGTGTTGCTAGAAATTGGTGAAAAATAAAATTCACCAGTAACACTTTAAAAAACCGTTGTCTAAACCTATCTAAGAGAACGATTTTAAGGCGTTGCAAAATTTGGCGTTGCTAAAGGCCATATTTGTTGTAGTGTAATTGGCGCCATTGATGATCACAATTTCGTGCACCAGTGTGAATTATGTCATTCATGTGAGGTTGATTGGAGGGAAGGGCTTGGTTAACTTGAGGAGGGCTAGGCTTACTATGGGGGTGTTGGTACTTCCCTTGAGGTTGAGGTTGTGGGGGTTGTTAGTAGGGTTGTTAGTATTGTGGTTGACCTTGGGAATGTTGATGGTAGTAGACTTGAGCATTTTGGTTGGGTTGAGCTTGAGGAGCTTGGTTCCACCTTTGGTTTTGATTGCCTTCATGTTGGTAGGATCCTTGGTTGTAATTGGGTCTTTGTGGATAAGGGTTGGCTACCGCCAATGTAGTGTCCTCTTGGAGTTGAGGGCACCCATTGGTGTAATGAGTATTACAAGAACAAACACCACATATCCTTGATGGTCTTTCGATCCTTGGAGGTTGAGGTGGAGCATTTATCAAAGCTTGAGAAATTTTTTGCCCTTGGGTGATTTGTCTCAACAAGATTGTCATTTCACCGAGGGTCTTGGTCAAAATAGCATCTCCAGAGGGAGAAACTTCACTCAAAACTTTTGGTTGTGGATTCCTTGGCCTTGAGTGCTAAGTTGAGTCCGCCAAGTCAGATATAACTTCCCATGCTTCTGCAGTGGTCTTGTTTTTGGTCAATGATCCTCCACTCGCGACATCTAGGAGAAGCTTGTCTAGGTGATGCATTCCTTGACAGAAATAACTGGTAAGAACCAACTCATCAATCCTATGGTGAGGGCAAACCTCCAACAACTTCTTAAATCTCTCCCAGTATTCATACAAAGTCTCCCCATCTCGTTGCACAATGCAAGAGATCTCCCTCCGCAACTTATTTGTTTTCTGAGGAGGGTAGAACTTTTCCAAAAATTCTTTATGCAATAAGTCCCAACTGGATCTAACTTCACCCGGTTGAGTATAAAACCACTCCTTCGTTTTTCCCTCCAAAGAGAAAGGGAAAGCGAAGACCAACATTGTCGCTTCATCTGCCCCATGTCTTCTCGCAGTTGCACATGCAACTTGGAAATCTTTTAAATTCTTCAGAGGATCTTCCCCAGGCAATCCATTGTATTTGGGTAGCAAGTTTATCGTGCTGGACTTGAGCTCAAAATTTG
Source organism: Arachis ipaensis (assembly GCF_000816755.2). Lineage (NCBI taxonomy): Eukaryota > Viridiplantae > Streptophyta > Magnoliopsida > Fabales > Fabaceae > Arachis > Arachis ipaensis. The sequence continues at coordinate 56,961,091 of NC_029785.2, forward strand.
GGTCTAAAGCCGGATACAGAATTTGAAGCGGTTGCAAGTCAAGATCAGGAGCTCTGGCCTCCTTCAAGGTGATTCTTCGAGGTGGGTCTGCCATGACGGTGTCACCTGAGTCACTCAAAAAGAGTTCAGTACACCCCACAAATGAATATAGAGTCTCCTCATTGATTGGAGAATGACAGCCACGGATGGGTGGTGATAGTGAACAGGAGGTTTCCCCAAGGGGTCTGGTGCACGAATTGTAAATCACACTTTTTACAACTCGTACCACTAACCAGCAAGTGCACTGGGTCGTCCAAGTAATACCTTACGTGAGTAAGGGTCAATCCCACGGAGATTGTTGGCTTGAAGCAATCTATAGTTATCTTGTAACTCTTAGTCAGGAAAATAATAAAATAATTCACTTATCAAATTTGATTGCAAGGAATAAAAGGGCATAACACAAATTATACTTGTATGCAATGATGGAGAATATGTTGGAGTTTTGGAGATGCTTTGTCTTCTAAAATTCTACTTTCCTCTGTTTTCTGATTCACGCACGCACGTCCTCCTATGGCAAGCTGTGTGTTGGTGGATCACCGTTGTCAATGGCTACCATCCATCCTTCCAGTGAAAAGGGTCCAGATGCGCTGTCACCGCACGGCTAATCATCTGCAGGTTCTCAATCGTACCAGAATAGGATTTACTATCCTTTTGCGTTTGTCACTACGCCCAGCACTCGCGAGTTTGAAGCTCGTCGCAGTCATTCAATCCCTGAATCCTACTCGGAATACCACAGACAAGGTTTGGACTTTCCGGATTCTCTTGAATGCTGCCATCATCTAGCTTATACCACGAAGATTCTGATTAAGAGATCCAAGAGATACTCATTCAATCTAAGGTAGAACGGAAGTGGTTGTCAGGCACGCATTCATAGAGAATGATGATGATTTTCACGTTCATCACATTCAGGTTGAAGTGCGAATGAATATCTTAGACAGGAACAGGCATGTTTGAATGGACAATAGAAATACTTGCATTAATTCATCGAGACACAGCAGATTTCCTCACCCCAACAATGGAGTTTAGAGACTCATGCCGTCAAAAGGTACAAAGTTCAGATCTAAAATGTCATAAAATGCGAAATAAACCTCTAAAAGTTGTTTAAATACTAAACTAGTAACCTAGGTTTATAGAAAATGAACAAACTATGATAGATGGTGCAGAAATCCACTTCTGGGGCCCACTTGGTGTGTGCTAGGGCTAAGACTTAAGCTAATCACGTGCATAGGGCTGTTTTGGGTGTTCAACGCCAGCTTTGGATCCTTTTCTGGCGTTGAACTCCAACTTGTAACTTGTTTCTGGCGCTGGACACCAGACAGCAACATGGAACTGGCGTTGAACGCCAGTTTACGTCGTCTATCCTTGAGCAAAGTATGGACTATTATTAATTGCGGGAAAGCCTTGGATGTCTACTTTCCAACGCAATTGGAAGCGCGCCATTTGGAGTTTTGTAGCTCCAGAAAATCCACTTTGAGTGCAGGGAGGTCAGAATCCAACAGCATCAGCAGTCCTTTTTCAGCCTGAATCTGATTTTTACTCAGCTCCCTCAATTTCAGCCAGAAAATACCTGAAATCACAGAAAAACACACAAACTCATAGTAAATTCCAGAAATATGAATTTTGCCTAGAAACTACTGAAAATAAACTAAAAACTAACCAAAACACACTAAAAACTATATGAAATTAACCCCAAAAAGCGTATAAAATATCCGCTCATCACAACACCAAACTTAAATTGTTGCTTGTCCTCAAGCAACTAGTTAAATAAAATAGAATACAAATAATTTTAAGACGCAATAATATCTCGGAGTTTTTGAGTGAAGCTCAGATTCTAATTAGATGAGCGGGACTAGTAGCTTTTTTCTTCTGAACAGTTTTGGCATCTCACTTTATCCATTGAAGCTCAGAGTGATTGGCATCTATAGGAACTCAGAATTCAGATAGTGATATTGATTCTCCTAGTTCAGTATGTTGATTCTTGAACATAGCTACTTTATGAGTCTTGGTCGTGGCCCTAAGCACTTTGTTTTCCAGTATTACCACCGGATACATAAATGCCACAGACACATAATTGGGTGAACCTTTTCAGATTGTGACTCAGCTTTGCTAAAGTCCCCAATTAGAGGTGTCCAGGGTTCTTAAGCACACTCTTCTTTTTGCTTTGGACCTTGACTTTAACCGCTCAGTCTCAAGTTTTCACTTGACACCTACACGCCACAAGCACATGGTTAGGGACAGCTTGATTTAGCCGCTTAG
>NC_029785.2:56966705-56967013 GCF_000816755.2 Arachis ipaensis
AGGGACAGCTTGGTTTAGCCGCTTAGGCCGGGATTTTATTCCTTTAGGCCCTCCTATCCACTGATGCTCAAAGCCTTGGGGTCCTTTTTATTACCCTTGCCTTTTGGTTTTAAGGGCTATTGGCTTTTTGCTCTTGCCTTTTGGTTTTAAGAGCTTTGGCTTTTTCTGCTTGCTTTTTCTTTTTCTTTCTCTATTTTTTTTTCTGCAAGCTTTTGTATTCACTGCTTTTTCTTGCTTCAAGAATCATTTTTATGATTTTTCATGTTCATCATTCTTTCAAGAGCCAACATATTTAACAGTCTTAAACT
>NC_029785.2:56967100-56971011 GCF_000816755.2 Arachis ipaensis
GGGCAGCAGAGAATGCCCAATGAAGTCCAGCCATCCTCTGGCGACTGATTTGAGATCTTCTCTTTTGAGTTGATTTGGGACACCCTTCGTGCTGGTGGTCCATCTGGCTCCAAAGATGCATATATCCTCTAGCATCTTATCCAGGCCATTGTCTGTTCTCATTATTCTCCTATTGAAGGAGTCTGGATCATCTTTTAGCTGAGGTAGCTTTAAGATCTCCCTGATCTTGTCAGGGTGGGTATGAACAATCTTTCCTCTGACCAAGGTCCGATAGTCATAGATAGCAGATCCAGATAGTCTTTGCCTGTATGTATGCCACATATTAGCATAGAACTCCTGGACCATATTCCTTCCCACTTTCGTTTCAGGATTGGCTAGGATCTCCCAGTTCCTGATTCGGATTTACTCCTGGATCTCCGGATATTCGTCTTCTTTCAGATCGAATCTAACTTCTGGGATCACTGATCTTAGACCTATTATTTTGTAATAATGGTCTGAATGTTCTTTAGTTAAGAACTTCCCTTGATTCCAAAGTGGTTTTGGAACACTCTCTTTCTTGCCTCTTGGAGTGGGTTGTTTTCCTTTAGGAGCCATGATCTTAGTGGTTTAGTGATCACGGATAAACACACCAAACTTAGAGGTTTGCTTGTCCTCAAGCAAAAGAAAAGAAAGGAGAGGGATAGAAGGAGAGCTAATGTAGGATGGTGGAAGAGAGGTGAGGGAGGCCGAATCCATATTTAAAGGGAGAGGGGGGTGGGTTATTTTGAAAATACAAAGAAAGATAAGATAGAAGATATGATTTAAGATTGAAAAGATATGAAAGATATTTGAAAAAGATAGATTTGGATTTTTGAAAAAGATAGTATGGAAATTTGAAAAAGATATTGATTAGTTGAGAAGATTTTTGAATGAAAAGAGATAGATTTGTTTTGAAAATTTTGAAAAAGGGTTGAATTGGATAAAAAAAGGATTTGTGCTTATGGATTAAGATATATTTGATATTTTTAAAATAGGGTTTTTAGAAATTAGGGATTTTAGAAATCAGGGTTCTTAACATGTTTATGCAAGAAATCATGAATTGAAACATGAAAATTAAATTTAGAATGAAAAATATGAAGTAAAAACGAATTCACCTCCTTCCCACTATCCTGGCGTCTGAACGCCCAAACGCTGCATGTTTTGGGCATTTAATGCCCAAATGCTGCCTCTCCTGGGCGTTCAACGCCCAGCTGTTGCTTCTTTCTGGCGTTGAACGCCAGGAACTCCTTTGTCACTGGGCATTTTTCTGAACGCCCAGGACGCTGTAAATCTGGCGTTAAACGCCCAGAAGGAGCTTCTTTCTGGCGTTCAATGCCCAGAAGATGCTTCTGTCTGGCGTTTAACGTCCAGATGGCTATCCTTACTGGCGTTCAACGCCCAGTGGATGCTTCTTTTGGGCGTTGAACGCCCAAAACAGACTCTTACTGGCATTTTCTTGCCAGTGAGCTCTTTTTCTCTGTTTTGTGGGCAGAATCCTTCTGTAACCCTGTGAACTTATACAATTGACTATTTACCTTAGTATCAGTGAACTTTATATAAACAAATAAAATAAAGAATAGGGCAAAATGCTTAAAGGAAGTGATGCCCCATGGCTGGGTTGCCTCCCAGCAAGCGCTTCTTTATTGTCTTTAGCTGGACCTTGCTGAGCTTTTAATCTAGCTTTAGCCTTGAGCACTCTTGCTCAACATTGCCTTCAAGATAGTGCTTGATTCTCTGTCCATTAACAATGAACTTCTTGTTAGAATCAATATCTTGAAGCTCCACATAACCATATGGTGATACACTTGTAATCACATATGGTCCCCTCTACCGGGACTTCAGTTTCCCGGGGAATAGCCTGAGCCTAGTGTTAAACAACAGAACCTTTTGTCCTGGTTCAAAGATTCTAGATGACAGCTTTCTGTCATGCCACTTTTTTTATTTTTCTTTATAAAGCTTGGCATTTTCGAAAGCAGTGAATCTGAATTCCTCTAGCTCATTTAGCTGGAGCAATCTTTTTTCTCCAGCTAATTTGGCATCAAAGTTTAGGAATCTGGTTGCCTAGTAGGCTTTATGTTTTAGTTCCACGGGCAGGTGGCATGCCTTACCATACACAAGTTGGTATGGAGAGGTCCCTATAGGAGTCTTGTATGCTGTTCTGTAAGCCCACAGAGCATCATCCAAGCTTCGTGCCCAATCCTTTCTACGGGTACTTACAGTCCGTTCCAGGATTCTTTTTAGTTCTCTGTTAGAGACTTCAGCTTGTCCATTTGTCTGTGGATGATATGGAGTCACCACCTTGTGGCGAATCCCATACCGGACCATGGCAGAGTCAAGCTGTTTGTTGCAGAAGTGAGTGCCCCCATCACTGATTAGTACCCTGGGAACACCAAACCTGCTGAATATATGTTTCTAGAGGAACTTCAGCACTATTTTAGTATCATTGGTGGGTGTGGCAATGGCCTCAACCCATTTTGATACATAGTCAACTGCCACCAAAATATAAGTGTTTGAGTATGATGGTGGGAAAGGCCCCATGAAATCAATACCCCATACATCAAACAACTCAATCTCCAACATTCCTTGTTGAGGCATGGCGTAACTGTGAGGCAAATTACCAGCTCTCTGGCAACTGTCACAGTTACGTACAAACTCTCGGGAATCTCTGTAGAGTGTAGGCCAGTAGAAGCCACTTTGGAGGACCTTGGTGGCTGTTCGCTCACCTCCGAAATGACCTCCATATTGTGACCCATGGCAATGCCATAAGATCCTTTGTGCTTCTTCTTTAGGCACACACCTACGGATTATGCCATCTGCACATCTCTTAAATAGATAGGGTTCATCCCACAAGTAGTACTTTGCATCAGTAATTAATTTTTTCTTTTGTTGCCTGCTGTATTCCTTGGGAATGAACCTTGCAGCTTTGTAGTTTGCAATGTCTGCAAACCATGATGTTTCCTGAATGCAAACAAATGCTCATCAGGAAAGGTCTCAAAGATTTTAAGAGAAGGGAATGACGTCCCTTCTATTGGCTCTATCCGGGACAGATGGTCAGCCACTTGGTTCTTTGTCCCTTTTCTGTCTCTTATTTTTATATCAAACTCTTGCAGAAGCAACACCCATCTTATGAGTCTGGGTTTTAAATCCTGCTTTGTGAGTAGACATTTAAGAGCAGCATGATCTGTGTACACAATCACTTTTGATCCTACTAAGTATGATCTAAACTTGTCAATGGCATAAACCACTACAAGCAATTCTTTTTTTGTGGTTGTGTAATTTTTTTGGGCATCATTCAAAACACGGCTAGCATAATAAATGACATGCAGAAGCTTGTCATGCCTCTGCCCTGGTACTGCACCAATGGCGTGATCACTGGCATCACACATTAGCTCAAATGGTAATGTCCAGTCTGGTGCAAAAATAACTGGTGCTGTGACCAGCTTGGCTTTCAGCGTTTCAAACGCCTGCAGGCACTCTGTGTCAAACACAAATGGCGTGTCAGCAGCTAGCAGATTGCTCAGAGGTTTTGCGATTTTTGAAAAATCCTTTATAAACCTCCTATAGAATCCTGCATGCCCCAGAAAGCTTCTGATTGCCTTAACATTGGCAGGTGGTGGTAATTTTTCAATTACCTCTATTTTTGCTTGATCCACCTCTATTCCCTTGTTTGAAATTTTATGCCCAAGGACAATCCCTTCAGTTACTGTAAAGTGACATTTTTCCCAGTTTAAAACTAGGTTGGTTTCTTGGCATCTTTTCAGAACTAGTTTCAGGTGATCAAGACAGGAGCTGAATGAGTCACCATATACTGAGAAGTCATCCATGAAGACTTCCAGAAATTTTTCCACCATATCAGAGAAAATAGAGAGCATGCATCTCTGAAAGGTTGCAGG
>NC_029785.2:56971031-56988055 GCF_000816755.2 Arachis ipaensis
TCAGGTGGAACATCTTTAAAGATGTTTTCCAGCTCTGATTCGAGACTCTCAGCCATGTTGATCTCTTCTACCAAAGAGTCAATAAGATCAACTTTCATGCGGTCTTTTGATGTGTCTGGATGCTGCATGGCTTTGACAGTATTCAACTTAAACTCATCATCATTGACTCTCAGCGTTATTTCCCCCTGTTGGACATCAATGAGAGTTCGTCCAGTTGCTAGGAAGGATCCTCCTAGAATGAGAGTAGCACTCTTGTGCTCCTCCATTTCCATCACTACAAAGTCAGTGGGAAAGGCGAATGGCCCAACTCTGACAATCATGTCTTCAATCACGCCTGATGGGTATTTAATGGAGCCATCAGCAAGTTGGAGACATATCCGGGTTGGTTTAACTTCTTCAGTTAAACCAAGCTTTTTGATAGTGGATGCAGGTATTAGGTTGATGCTTGCCCCAAGATCACATAAAGCTGTCTTGGTGCAATTACCTTCTAATGTGCATGGTATCAGAAAACTCCCAGGGTTTTTAAGCTTTTCAGGAAAGCTTTTCAGAATGACTGCACTGCATTCTTCAGTGAGGAGAACTCTTTCAGTTTCTCTCCAATCCTTCTTATGACTCAAGATCTCTTTCATGAACTTGGCATAAGAAGGTATTTGCTCAAGTGCCTCTGCAAATGGAATCTTTATTTCAAGAGTCCTGAGATAATCTGCAAAGCGAGCAAATTGCTTATCCTGCTCCTCTTGGCGGAGTTTTTGAGGATTAGGTATCTTGGCTTTATATTCCTCAACCTTAGTTGCTATAGGTTTATTTCCTACAAAAGTAGTTGAAGAGGCCTTTTTAGATGGGTTGTCATCAGCACTTGTGTGTGTCTGATCCCTCACTGGCAATTGAGTGCCAGAGTTAGAAGCTGGAGTGACGTTAGACGCCAGCTCCTCATCTGTTCCTAGCATCTGAACGCCAGAACTATGCTTCTTTTGGGTGTTCAACGCCAGATCCTTGCTTGTTTCTGGCATTGAACGCCAGTCCTGAGCATGGTCTGGGCGTTTAGCGCCAGCCTTCCACCCAATTTTTGGCGTTTTAGCACCAGAATTATTTTTCCCTGGGCTCTTACTGTCCTCAGGTGGATTTTGGGTGGTTTGCTCATTTCTTGGCTTCCTGCTGCCTTGAGGTGGGGTATTTAATGTCTTCCCACTTCTTAATTGAACTGCTTGGCATTCTTCTGTTATTTGTTTTGACAGCTGCTGCTTTGTTTGCTTTAATTGTACTCCATGTTTATATTAGCCATCCTTGTCTCTTGTAGTTTATCATTGAATTCAGCTAACTGCTTTGTTAGAAAATCCAATTGCTGATTGAATTCAGCAGCTTGCTCTGCAGGACTGAGTTCAGCAGTTACTATTTTAGCCTCTTCTTTCATGGAAGAGTCACTGCTTAGGTACAGATGCTGATTTCTAGCAACTGTATCAATGAGCTCTTAAGCTTCTTCAATTGTCTTTCTCATGTGGATAGATCCACCAGCTGAGCAATCTAAAGAGATCTGAGCTCTTTCTGTAAGCCCATAATAGAAGATGTCTAACTGAACCCACTCTGAAAACATTTCAAAGGGGCATTTTCATAGCATCTCTCTTTATCTCTCCCAGGCATCATAAAGAGATTCGTTATCTCCTTGTTTAAAGCCTTGGATGTCCAGCCTTAGCTGTGTCATCCGTTTTGGAGGAAAGTATTGATTTAGGAATTTTTCTGTCTGCTGTTTCCATGTCCTTATGCTAGCCTTAGGTTGGTTATTTAACCACCTCTTGGCTTGGTCTTTTACAGCAAATGGAAACAGTAATAATCTGTAGACATCTTGATCTACTTCCTTATCATGTACTGTGTCAGCAATTTGTAAAAACTGTGCCAGAAACTCTGTAGGTTCTTCCTCTGGAAGACCGGAATACTGGCAGCTTTGCTGCACCATGATAATGAGCTGAGGATTCAACTCAAAGCTACTGACTCCAATGGAGGGTATGCATATACTACTCCCATATGAAGCAGTAGAGGGGTTAGCATATGACCCCAGAGTCCTCCTGGACTGTTCATTTTCACTTAGATCCATGATGGAGAAAGGGAGATGATATAAAATAAAATAAATTTTTATTTATTTATTTATTTATTTATTTAATTATTTCGCAAATAAAATGAATTAAAATAAAATAAATAAAAATAGGTGAAGATTTTCGAAAAAAATGAGGAAGAGAAAGTGGTTAGGAAGTTTTGAAAAGGATATGATGATTTTTGAAAAAGGTTTTAAATTTTGAAATAAAAATCTGAATTTTAAAGGTAAATTTAGAAAATTTGCTTTAAAATAGAGAGAAAAAGATATTTTTGGATTTAAAGAGGAGAGTGAAAAATAATAAGATAGTACAAGATTTAAAATTTTTAGATCTAATGCTCCTTATTTTCGAAAATTTTAGGGGAAAACACCAAGGAACACCAAACTTAAAAATTTTAAGATCAAGACATAAGGAAACTCAAGAACGCTTTGAAGATTCACAAAAACACAAGAACATGAAGAAAGAACACCAAATTTAAAATTTTTTTGAAAACCAAACTAAAATTTTCGAAAAACAAAGGGAAATCAACAAGAAAACACCAAACTTAAAGTTTGGTACGACATTTAATAGAAAAATTATTTTTTTTTTGAAAAATTTTTTAAAAGAAAATAAAAGAATCTGACCTAAAAGACAAAAATTTCCTAATCTAAGCAACAAGATTCACCGTCAGTTGTTCAAACTCAAACAATCCCTGGCAACGGCGCCAAAAACTTGGTGCACGAATTGTAAATCACACTTTTTACAACTCGTACCACTAACCAGCAAGTGCACTGGGTCGTCCAAGTAATACCTTACGTGAGTAAGGGTCGATCCCACGGAGATTGTTGGCTTGAAGTAATCTATAGTTATCTTGTAACTCTTAGTCAGGAAAACAATAAAATAATTCACTTATCAAATTTGATTGCAAGGAATAAAAGGGCAGAACACAAATTATACTTGTATGCAATGATGGAGAATATGTTGGAGTTTTGGAGATGCTTTGTCTTCTGAAATTCTGCTTTCCTCTGTTTTCTGATTCACGCACGCACGTCCTCCTATGGCAAGCTGTGTGTTGGTGGATCACCGTTGTCAATGGCTACCATCCATCCTTCCAGTGAAAAGGGTCCAGATGCGCTGTCACCGCACGGCAAATCATCTGCAGGTTCTCAATCATACCGGAATAGGATTTACTATCCTTTTGCATTTGTCACTACGCCCAGAACTCACGAGTTTGAAGCTCGTCGCAGTCATTCAATCCCTGAATCCTACTCGGAATACCACAGACAAGGTTTAGACTTTCCGGATTCTCTTGAATGCTGCCATCATCTAGCTTATACCACGAAGATTCTGATTAAGAGATCCAAGAGATACTCATTCAATCTAAGGTAGAACGGAAGTGGTTGTCAGGCACGCATTCATAGGGAATGATGATGATTGTCACGTTCATCACATTCAGGTTAAAGTGCGAATGAATATCTTAGACAGGAACAGGCATGTTTGAATGGAAAACAGAAATACTTGCATTAATTCATCGAGACACAGCAGATTTCCTCCCCCCCAACAATGGAGTTTAGAGACTCATGCCGTCAAAAAGTACAAAGTTCAGATCTAAAATGTCATGAGATGCGAAATAAACCTCTAAAAGTTGTTTAAATACTAAACTAGTAACCTAGGTTTACAGAAAATGAACAAACTATGATAGATGGTGCAGAAATCCACTTCTGGGGCCCACTTGGTGTGTGCTAGGGTTGAGACTTAAGCTAATCACGTGCATAGGGCTGTTTTAGGCGTTCAACGCCAGCTTTGGATCCTTTTCTGGCGTTGAACTCCAACTTGTAACTTGTTTCTGGCGCTGGACGCCAGACAGCAACATGAAACTGGCGTTGAACGCCAGTTTATGTCATCTATCCTTGAGCAAAGTATAGACTATTATATATTGCTGAAAATCCCTGGATGTCTACTTTCCAACGCAATTGGAAGCGCGCCATTTGGAGTTCTGTAGCTCCAGAAAATCCACTTTGAGTGTAGGGATGTCAGAATCCAACAGCATCAGCAGTCCTTTTTTAGCCTGAATCAGATTTTTGCTCAACTCCCTTAATTTCAGCCAGAAAATACCTGCAATCACAGAAAAACACACAAACTCATAGTAAAGTCCAGAAATATGAATTTTGCCTAGAAACTACTGAAAATAAACTAAAAACTAACTAAAACACACTAAAAACTATATGAAATTAACCCCAAAAAGCGTATAAAATATCCGCTCATCAGGGTCCCAATTCACTATCCACAAAAGCTAGCCGGCGCCGAGCTTGCCGTATATGAGTTAAAGTTCTTTTGATTTCCGGATCAAAAGTGGCCAAGCTCGGGTCTGGAAGCGACCGTGTCATTCAACTGAGGAGGCAGTGAAAACCATGCAATTATGAAAAGCAAAACAAAAATATGCAAGTAAACAAGAACCACTTAACAATCAACAACTAATAAAACTATCTAAAGAGAAAAGTAGTATCTACAATTAGTTCTAAGTAACAAACCAAAAACCAAATATTCACACTATTCACATATTTACAACAACCAAAATTGTAGCACTCATTGCACTTAAAGTGAAGTCCCCGGCAACGGCACCAAAATTTGATAAGAGTGGCTAATTCGCATAGGTTAGGGCTTTGAGTTAGCGTTGTGAGTATAGCCCTAACCCAACAAGTCGGCCACCGATCAAATTAGAAATTCACAAGATATGTCACAATTCAAAACTAATTTAAAAACCGAGAGTATTTGACTCCCGAGTCATCTCCCAATGAGTACTCTAAAGCAATGAGTGTGCAATTCCGGTTGTAGTGATCAAGGGGTTGTCAATGAAGAAATGAACACATAAAGCAATAAAAGAACATGCAAAATTGTAACGATTGAACTAATAAAGAAATTAAAGAACTGACTATGTAATATAAACAAGTAAAGTATAAAAGAGATTAATATGGAAATGTATGAAAAATAGAAAGCATCAAAAGGAGTCTTGGCTTGGAGTAAGCTAAGGGTCCTTTCCTTGTTGAAACCACAACTATGACAATTATGATGGATTAATCTCACTTGATCAACCCCCACATCGGAAAGTAAGTTAAATGAGTATAAGTGTTCCCAACCCACAAATCCTAACTTGCTTGCTAATTGGTTTAGCAACAAATTAGCGTTGGTGGGAACAAGAACAATTAACAATCCAAGAATTGAAACTAAATGTTGGATAGTCCAACTCTAGAAACCCAATTGCTCACTTTACCCAAGCCAAGAACCAAAAATTTAGCCTAAAACCATGTTTGATATTTTGTCAAACACTTGGTGGGCAAAAACCTAAAACATGGAGAAAATGATAAAAGGCTTGAAACTAAAAGCAACAATTGATCTTAATCAACAAGAATAACACAAGAAAGCATGAAATAAACTTCAAACATCAAATTCATCAACATGAAATTAGAATTGCAAGAGAGAAGCAAAATTAAACTATAACTTGAATTAGAAGAAATAGTAATGACAATGTAACTTTAAAGAGTAAAAACAAGAGAATACTTACAATGAAATCTAGCAAAATCCAAGATAAAAAATGGAAATGACACTTGAATGTAAAACCCTAATATAAACCTAATAGAGATGATGAAAAACTTAGAGAAAAACTAACTAAAGCTTCCTACTACTACTCCTAAACTATCCTAAATGATATGCTATGTTATGTTGCTCATTTCCCCTTCAATATGAGCTAGAAGACTTCAGAAATGGGCCTCCAAAGCCCCCAAATCGTGAGTCACGTGCTATTTTAATGAAGTCATGTCCGGACACCTGTGCGGACGCACAGATGCGTGCGTTCGCACACCTCGCGATAAATCCAGTCCTGTGCGTACGCATAGGTAGCTGTGCGCATGCACACGTCTCTGAGCTCATCTCCTTTGATTCTTCATGCTTCCTCCACTTTGCATGCTCTTCTTCCATTTTCTCCAACCCATTCCTACCTTTTACACCTGGAATCACTCACAAACAACATCAAGGCATCGAATGGAAAGCAAACAGAATAAAATAGATTCAATTAGGCACAAAAGAGCATATTTTCATAATCAAGCGCAATTTGGGAGGAAAGTTTAAAAGCATGCTATTCAAGGGAATAAGTGCAATTTTATGTGATGAAAATCCATTCAATTCTAACCAAAAATCATCATCAAATATGGATTCATCAGAGAGCTTTCAAACGTTGAAGCAAAGGTTGACCACCACGCCTGTGTTGGTGTTACATGAGCCAAATGAATCATTTGAGGTGTACTATGATGCCTCACTGAAGGGTCTAGGGTGCATGCTGATGCAGCGTTGTAATGTGGTGGCATATGCCTCACGACAGTTGAGACCTCATGAAGTTAACTACCCTACGCACGATTCGGAACTTACTGCGATTGTGTTTGCATTAAAGGTGTGGAGGCATTACCTCTATGGGGTTAAGTTCCGAGTTTTCTCTGATCACAAAAGCTTGAAATATCTCTTTGATCAGAAAGAGCTTAATATGCGGCATTGGAGGTGGATGGAGTTACTGAAAGACTACGACTTTGTGTTGAATTACCATCCGGGGAAAGCTAATGTAGTGGCGGATGCGTTAAGTCGGAAATCATTATATGCGGCTTGGATGATGCTTCGAGAAGAGGAGTTACTCAAGGCATTCGAGAGTCTAAAGATTGGTGTTCAAGAAGTGTCTGGAACCCTGTGTTTGAGTCAATTACAGATCTCAAGTGACTTTAAATCCGAACTCCTAAAGGCTTATGAAAACGATGACGTGTTACCGAAGGTGTTGCCAGCTATTGAGCAAGGAAAGTGGTGGAGAGTGTCGAAGGATCAGGATGGGCTATGGAGATTCAAGGATAGGATCATAGTGCCGGATGTTGGCACTTTGCGGCAAGATATCTTAAAGGAAGCACACAAAAGCGGATTCTCTATCCACCTGGGGAGTACTAAGATGTACCATGATTTAAAGGTGATGTTTTTGGTGGCTGGGCATGAAGAATGATGTGGCGGAATACGTCTCAAAGTGCTTAACTTGTCAGAAGGTGAAGATTGAACATCAGAGACCTTCCGGGACATTACAACCTTTAGAAGTTCAGCAATGGAAATGGGAGAGCATTGCGATGGACTTTGTGTCTGGATTGCCAAGGACTAGGGCCGGTTTTGATGCTATCTGGGTGATTGTAGACCGATTGACAAAGTCGGCTCACTTTCTACCCATTCGGATAAACTACACTCTTGAGGAGTTAGCACGGTTATACATAAAGGCGATTTTGAGACTTCATGGTGTACCTGCTACTATAATCTCTGATAGAGATCCTTGTTTCACTTCGACGTTTTGGCGTGCATTTCAGAAGGCTTTCAGAACCCGCTTAAGCCTCAGCACAGCTTACCATCCTCAAACAGATGGTCAATCTGAGAGGACGATCCAATCCTTAAAAGATATATTGAGGGCTATGTTTTGGACCAGCCGGCGAGTTAGGATCGATATATGCCGCTAGTGGAGTTTGCGTACAATAATAGCTACCATGCGAGCATCGGAATGGCTCCGTATGAGGCTTTGTATGGGAGGAAATGTCAATGTTCGTTATGTTGGTATGAAGCTGGGGAGAAAAGCTTGTTGGGGCCGGAGATGATAGCTGAGACCACTGAACAAGTCAAGAAAATCCGAGATAGGATATTCACAGCGCAGAGTCGTCAGAAGAGTTATGCCGATCAGAGGCGGAAGCCCTTGGAATTTGAGGAAGGAGACCATGTTTTCCTTAAAGTTACTCCCACCATAGGAGTAGGTAGGGAAATTAAAGCAAAGAAGTTGAATCCTCAGTACATTGGTCCGTTTCAGATCCTGGAGAGGGTTAGACCAGTGGCGTATCGAATGGCTCTACCACCCCACCCTTCAAACCTGCACAACGTATTTCACGTGTCGCAGCTTCGGAAGTATACTCCTGATGCTAGCCATGTATTAGAACCTGAATCTGTTTAGTTAAAAGAAGATTTGACGGTTCCAGTGGCTCCGGTCAGAATTGACGACACTAGTATCAAACGATTGCGTGGGAAAGAAGTTTCATTAGTCAAAGTGGCATGGAGTTGAGCCGGTGTTGAGGAGCACACTTGGGAACTTGAGTCGGAGATGCGAACTGATTACCTACACTTATTCTCAGGTAATTGAATTCAAATTTTGTGGGCAAAATTCCCAATTAAGTGGGTAGAATGTAAAACCCAGTTATTTAATGACTAATTAGCCCATAAATGAGAATTTATTCTACAAAGCCAAAAATGTGATTTTTATGGCTTAATATGATAGAGGAGATTGAAACGAGAATTTTGATACCAATTTTATAGAAATCGGCACAAGATTAGACCGTACGGGCTAAACCGGGCCAACCGAACCCATATTGGGCCCTTGGCCCACCCAAACTAAATCTAAAACCCTAAAGACAACACTCTCTTTCCACTCTAAACACTCAAGCACGCTGAAAAAGGAAATGGAAAGGGGAAGAACACTCTTCCAAAGTTCTACCCTTGTTTGATCTTCAAACCACCATAACTTTTGATCCGGAGCTCTGATTACCGCATCGTTTGCAGCCACGCGTTCACCGCGATGAACTCTACAAAACCTACTACTTTGTTCTTGAGCTAAGCCACGAAATTAGTCTAGTTTGCTCAGCCTTAAATTCGAATTTAATGGGAAAAAGTGTTGAAATTTTGGACTTTTTGATGTTATAGGACCCAACTAGCTTGAAAGAGAAGCTTAATCTTGTCTCCTTGATCCTTGGGTGTGGTAAGATTCTCAACCCTAATGGGATTTGTTGATTTATGATGTTGTGTATTGAGTTGTTGTGTTTGGATGTGATAATTGTGGCTTAGGTAGTGTGTATGTGAATATTGAAGCTTGATTGAGATTTTGGAGAGCTTGGAAAAGGGCTTTGGTGTGCTAAAAATCTGTTCTTGGAGGTGTTGAAGCTTGGTGAGCTTGAGAAAAAGTGATTTGGAAGTGCTCCGGGTTGAGCGAGAAAATCGGCTAAGGTATGGTCTCGGTTTCCTGTATCTAAAATGTAATGTGGTATGAAAACTTAGGCTAGAGGCCCTAAGATAGGATTTGAATGGTTGATGTTGTTAAATGGTTGAAATAAATTGTGTGGTCATATATGTGATTATGAATATTGATGTTTTGATGGTCATAATACGTTTAAGTTAATGTTTGTGCTCAAATGCTAACTTAAACTTCAATATATTTGGCCCAGAAACCCTTTCGAAAAGCAATTGGGTCGAACACGTTTAAGCTTCAGTTTAAGGTTAAACTGAAGCTTAAACGTGGAAATGAAGAAAGCAACCCTGGAAGAGGAAAATAGTCGAACACGTTTAAGCTTCAGTTTAAGGTTAAACTGAAGCTTAAACGTGGAAATGAAGAAAGCAACCCTGGAGGGGAGAAATAGTCGAACACGTTTAAGCTCCAGTTTAAGGTTAAACTGGAGCTTAAACGTGGAAATGCTCCTGGTGCCTTTCTTACTTCTGGCGTTTAACCTCCAGTTTAAGGTTAAACTGGAGGTTAAACGTGGAAATGCTTCTTTGGTGAGAATTTGTGTCGAACACGTTTAAGCTCCAGTTTAAGGTTAAACTGGAGCTTAAACGTGGAAATGCTCCCTTGGTGAAATTCTCATTCTGGCGTTTAACTTCCAGTTTAAGGTTAAACTGGAGGTTAAACGCCAGTTCCAGCATTTCTTAGCCTTCATGATTCTGGCGTTTAAGCTCCAGTTTAGGCTTAAACTGGAACTTAAACGCCATTTCCAGCATTATGTGGCTTGGTAGTTTAAGTTCCAGTTTAAGCTTAAACTGGAACTTAAACTCCACATGTGATATTCAAGCTTCCTTTATTGATTTTATTGCTTCCTTGCCTAGCCTCTTCTTCCCTGAAATCATCCAAATAATTGCATCAAAGTCTTGCAAAATTTCATGAGAAATCTTCCATTCATAGCATTCAAGTAATATAACTAAAAACTCATGGAATTTGCATCAAAATCATACTGTTTGGATGATTCATTGCTTTGTTATTCATTTAACCATTCTTGGTTATTTTAAGCTCAAGAAAATGCATAAAACCACTAAAACTAACAGAAAAATGCTAGTGAAACTAGCCTAAGATGCCTTGGCATCACAACACCAAACTTAATACTTGCTTGTCCCTAAGCAAGTCCTGAGAAAGTATGAAACAGAAAGCAATTACATTGGCTATATTAGCAAGCATTTGAAGTTCATCAGAAGGGTTTTATGCAGAAAGTTGCAGCATCCTTTTTATTGAAACAAATAAAAGAAACAGCAAAGGGGTATTACCTCAGGTTGGGTTGCCTCCCAACAAGCGCTTCTTTAATGTCACCCTCTGTCAATTTTTGTTTCCCCTATGATGCAGGGGATATGAAAACTTCCTGGGTCTGTTTTCTTAGAGACTATGTCCTTCTTGATGAGGGCACTGCATTCTTTGTTCATTATTACAGTTTGTCCTCCCTTCAAAACTCTTTTCTTTCTCAGCAATTCCTTTAAATACTTGATATGTGTAGGCATCTGCTGGAGAATCTCAAGGAAGGGAATATTGATATGGAGAGACTTAAATGTTTCTAAAAACCTTGAATAGGTTTTCCCTTTTTCACCTCCTCCTAACCTCTGAGGAAATGGTGCTTTTGGTTGGTATGTTTCCAGCATGCCTTTTTGCAGTTCCTAGGCTTGTTCAGTTTCACTTTCCTGCTTAGCTTCTTCCACACCTTCCTTCAAGATTTCTGGCTCCTGTTCTGAGGGTCTGATTCCTTCTTCTTCTGAAACTTCCTTCAATATGGTGATGGCCTTGCATTCTTCCCATCTCACTCCCTTTTGTTCCCCTTTAGGATTCTTTTCTGTGTCACTAGGGAACACTGCAGTTGACTTGGGGGCCTGTTGAGATAGCTCTCCTACTTGAGACTCCATCCTCTTGAGTTTTTCACCATGGTTCCTTAAGGTAGTTCTCACATCATCCCTAAAGCTTTTCAACTCACTTATGTCCTGACCCATGTTTGCCAGCATTCCTTCTATCCTATTTAATTGATCTTGAAATTGTTGGTTCGGATTAGGTTGGGTAGGTTGATTATTTTGGCCATGATATGATGGTTGGGAGTAAGTGTTTTGTGTGGCTTGGTATGATCTTTGGTTGGAGTTTTGGTATGTGGAATTGTTATGTTGGTTGTGGTTGTAAGGTTTGTGGTTTTGTGGTTGGGTTTGTTGGTTCCCCCACCCAAAGTTTGGGTGGTTTTTCCATCCTGGGTTGTAAGTGTTGGAATGTGGATCATATGATTGCCTTTGTTGGTTTCCCACATAGTTGGCTTCTTCCCAATCACCTCCTTCAGTGCTTACTTCCTCTTGATCTTGTGTGTGTATTGCAGCCACTTGCTTTGTTTCTAATTTCCTGGTGAGCTCTGCTAGTTGCTTGGCAAACACCTTGTTTTGGGCTAAAATTGTATCAACATGGTTCAGCTCCATGACTCCCTTAGTGTTGTGTCTCTCTGAAGCATAGTAGTACTCGTTCTCAGCCACTGTCTCAATCACTTCTATGGCTTCTTCAACAGTCTTTTTCCTGTTCAATGAACCTCCTGATGAATGGTCTACAGCCTTCCTTGATTCATAAGAAAGTCCATCATAGAAAATATGCAATTGCACCCAGTCATGGAACATGTCTGGTGGGCATTTCCTTGTCAAATCCTTGAATCTCTCCCATGCCTCGTAGAGAGTTTTATATATTTGGCCCAGAAACCCTTTCGAAAAGTGGTTGGGTCGAACACGTTTAAGCTTCAGTTTAAGGTTAAACTGAAGCTTAAACGTGGAAATGAAGAAAGCAACCCTGGAGGAGGAAAATAGTCGAACACGTTTAAGCTTCAGTTTAAGGTTAAACTGAAGCTTAAACGTGGAAATGAAGAAAGCAACCCTGGAGGGGAGAAATAGTCGAACACGTTTAAGCTCCAATTTAAGGTTAAACTGGAGCTTAAACGTGGAAATGCTCCTGGTGCCTTTCTTACTTCTGGCATTTAACCTCCAGTTTAAGGTTAAACTGGAGGTTAAACGTGGAAATGCTTCTTTGGTGAGAATTTGTGTCGAACACGTTTAAGCTCCAGTTTAAGGTTAAACTGGAGCTTAAACGTGGAAATGCTCCCTTGGTGAAATTCTCATTCTGGCGTTTAACTTCCGGTTTAAGGTTAAACTGGAGGTTAAACGCCAGTTCCAGCATTTCTTAGCCTTCATGATTCTGGCGTTTAAGCTCCAGTTTAGGCTTAAACTGGAACTTAAACTCCACATGTGATATTCAAGCTTCCTTTATTGATTTTATTGCTTCCTTGCCTAGCCTCTTCTTCCCTGAAATCATCCAAACAATTGCATCAAAGTCTTGCAAAATTTCATGAGAAATCTTCCATTCATAGCATTCAAGTAATATAACTAAAAACTCATGGAATTTGCATTAAAATCATACTGTTTGGATGATTCATTGCTTTGTTATTCATTTAACCATTCTTGGTTACTTTAAGCTCAAGAAAATGCATAAAACCACTAAAACTAACAGAAAAATGCTAGTGAAACTAGCCTAAGATGCCTTGGCATCATGATGCATGAGAGATATGCATGTTTAGATATATGATTAACGATTGGTTGAGGTTGAATTGTGGGTGAAACCATGTTAAGAGTGAGGATGGTAATGATTGTATGTATTGATGGTTGATTGGAAGTGGTATTATTGGAAATTGGAATGATAAAAGATATATGACATGGTATTGTATTTAAAGTAGCATTATTTGGTTGAGATTGGTGAAATGATAGATTGGTGGGTTATGATTTTGATAAAAATGTTAATGTATGAGTTGAGGAGGCTTGAGGTTGATTTTTGGTATGTCTTGGTTGATTTTAAAAAGGGTAGGAATTGGTTTGTTTTGAAAATGGCACTTTGTGGTTTTGTATGAAAATGTGGTTTTTGGGCATATTTTGATGGAGCATAACTTGGACTCTGGATCCCCGATTTATGCCAAACTTATTTAGAAATAAAATTGGATTCGGGATGTTTATGCCGTTTGAAGAACGGGTGAAAAATGATTTGAAACGGAGAAGTTATGCCCGTCGGAAGATTGGGGTTTGAAACTGTGAATTCTGCAGCTTTCTGACTTAGTAAAATTTTTGGCAGAACGCATTCCCACGCGTATGCGTGGCCGACACGCACGCGTCGTTTTCAAATATTCTCTACCCACGCGTGCAAATGGCCGACGCGTACGTGTCGATGATCAAATTCAATTGGCCTAGCCAAATTCCAGAGAGTTGTGCAAGAACTGTGCTGGTTTTGTGCGTGGGGCACAAAACGCACCCACGCGAATGCGTGGCTAACGCGTAGGCGTCAGTTGGCCTTTCTCCCATCCACGCATGTGCGTGGGGGACGCGTACGTGTCACTGTATTTTGTTGCTTTCCATGCGTGCGCGTGGGCGACGCGCACGCGTGACCCTGTTTTCATTCCAAAGTTGATTTTTGAGTTTTCAAAGCCAAATTTCAGACTTCTAAGCCTCTGATCTCAGCCCTTATTTCTTAAATTTGATGATATGCCTAGCAATGGGAAGGTCTAGCAAATGTGGTAACTTATGGATGAAGAAAGGGGAGAATTAATGATGAATGATGATCAAGGATCATTGTATGAGATACAGAGGATGAATGTGGAAGTGCTTTGATATGCCATGAGCCGAAAGGCTGTAATTGTTAATGAATTGGCTGATTATGGATTGTATTATGAGTTGAATGGCTGAGATATTGCCGAGTTACGGCTGAGCTACTATTGAATTATGGCTGAGTATGATTGCATATATGCATATTGAATGAAATGTGAATGTTGCACTTCCACTATCTGAGATACGAGTTTCCCTGGGAGAAAGCAATGGCTAGCCACCATGTGCTCCAGGTGGAGACTTGATACTATGTCGACCCTATGTTGTTAGTGTGGCCGGACACTGTGAAAGTTCTGGATGAGCTCGCCCCCGTGAATATATACCAGTGAGGGTGTTGGATATGAATTATGATTTATGATTGAGAATAACTCGAGTTGGGAATGCACGACAGAGGGACAGTCCAATGGTTAGCTACCAGGACTTGTCGGGTTGGCTTTATAACCGACAGATAAGATTCATCAGCCATTGGGACAGGAATACATCATATGCATATTATGTGAATTGTTTGGAATTGCCTAATTGACTGCATATTACTTGCTAATTGTCTAAATGTCGTATTTGTTCCTATTTGTATATCTCCTTGTCTGATATAATTGTGTTTGCCATATTATACTACTGCTGGTGGTTGGGAGGTCTGAAGGATTTGGAAAGGGAAGTATTAGTTAGACTGAAGATCTTTAGTTAGTTGCCATTTATGGTTTAGTCTATTTATAAGCTTTGATTTATCTGCTGGAAGTTCTAGGATTGCCTTCGGCTTTCTCAGGACATTACATGTTAGATATGTGGGTAGTGTTACCATACTGAGAACCTTCGGTTCTCATCCATGCGGATTTTGAGGTTTTCAGATGCAGGACATGAAGCTCCTCACTGAGGCATGCTGGAGACTTCTGGATTAGCGAAGATTCTTGGGTCTCGGCACTTTATTTTGGTTTATGTAGATAGTTACTATCTCTACTAAATAAATGTATATATATACTGTTTTGACTACTCTTAGAGGTTATTTTGGAGAACAGGTTTTGTTAGCTTGTCCTTGGGGTTTCCCTTGGATTTCTTACTTTATGTTTATATAAATATGTATACTTTTATGCTCAGATCGGTTATCTTCGCAAACCAGGTCTTGAGTCTTAATATTCGTATCTTTGGCACTCTTTGTTTATGGTTTCTCCTTAGCCAATCCTTTGTCGATTTTGTTACGTTATCGATCGGAGTGTTGCGCTTTGCTGTTTAACGATTTTGTTTTATCCCTTTTATTCAAAGGCTCCTAGTTATAAACATTTTTCACACTACTATATGTACTAAATTTTATTTTTAGAGGTCGTAATACCTCGCCACCTCTGTCTTATGACTTAAGCATAAGGCTATGTGTGGTAGGGTGTTACAATCTTCTTATCATTGAATTCACAACTACTGAGTAACGTTATCTTTTTTTTTTACTTTTATGCACTTAAACAATGAAACAACTTTTAATTTCTATCTGCCTCACTAAGATTTACAAAATAACCACTATTTTATCCAAGCTGACAATCCTCGTGGGATCGACCCTGACTCACCTCAGGTATTATTTGGATGACCCAGTGCACTCGCTGGTTCAATTGTACGGAGTGTGGAAATCCGTGCACAAAGTTTTTAGCACCGTTGTCGGGGATTGTTCGAGTTTAAACAAACTAACGGATTATTTTGTTGCTTAAATTAAGTATTGTTTTTAATTTTATTTGAATCTTTTGTTTCCTTTTTCAAAAAAAAAATATAAAATTTTTTTCAAAACCATTTCTTTTATTTATTAATCTTTATCTTTGTTTGAATTTTTTGTTCTTGTTCCTGTTAAAGTTCAAACCTTCTTGAGTCTTTTTTCCAAAAATTTTCAAAAATAGTGTATTTTGTTTGAGTCTTGTGTCAAATCTTAAGTTTGGTGTCTTTGTGTTCTTCTTGGTCTTCAAGTTGTTCTTGTTTTTCTTCTTGTTTTGATCTTTAAAATTTTAAGTTTAGTGTCATTTACTTGTTTTTCTCTTTCTTCATTAAATAAAAAATATCTTTTCTATCTTTTTACTTTAATTTTTGAAAATCTCAACAAAAATTTCAAATTTTAATTTCAAAATCAGTATCTTATCTTATCTTAGTTTTAAAATTTTAAATTCAAATCTTTTCAAAAAAATCATATCTTTTTCAAATGACTATCTTATCTTTTTATCTTTCTTTAAAATTCAAAAATCTTATCTTATCTTATTTCAGATTCAAATTTTAAAATTCAATTTCAAAATTTTAAATTTTAAATTTCAGATTTCAAGTTTCAAAATCGAATCTTTTTCAAAAATCAAATTTAAAATCTTATCTCTTTCAAATCTTTTCAAATTCTTATCTTATCTTTTTAAATTTCAAATTTTAAAATCAAATCTTTTTCAAATCTTTTCAATTTCTATCTTATCTTTTCTAATTTTAAAATCAAATCTTTTCTAATCTTCTATCTTATCTTAATTTCAAATCTTTCTTAATTAGTTACTTGTTTTCTCTTTCTTCTTTTTCAAAACTTCCTAACTAATTCTTCTCTCTTCTAATTTTTGAAAATATCTTCTCTACTTCTCTCTCTTCTTTTTCAAAATTCATCATTTAATTTTCAAATCTTTTTAGTTAATTAGCTTTAATTTTTGGATTTAATTAATAAATAAAATAAAAACAAAAATATCTTCTCTTTTTACTTCTAATTTTCGAATTCTCTTCCTTATTATTCAAATTATTCTTCTCTATCTTCATTCTTCTTTCTTTTCCATATCTCACTGGAAGTCCTCTATATTCAAGCATAGAAGTTTCCTTTCTTTCTTTGCTTTCTTTTCTTATTTATGAGCAAGAACAGGGATAAAGAACCTCTCTTAAATGCTGATTCTGAACCTGAGAGGACTCTAAGGAGGCATTTGCAACAAGTTAAAGCACAACACTCCAGAAAAAACCTCACAGATATTTTCGAACAAGAAGCTGAAAGATGGCAGCCGAGCCTCATAATGACGGAGATGCAAGAAAGGTTCTTGGTGACTACACCATACCAACTTCTGATTTCTATGGAAGAAGTATCTCTGTACCTGCCATTAGAGCAAACAACTTTTAGCTTAAGCCTCGATTTGTCTCTCTAATGCAACAGAATTGCAAGTTTTATGGACTTCCACTGGAAGATCCACATCAGTTTCTATCTGAATTCTTGCAATTCTGTGACACTATTAAGACCAA
>NC_029785.2:56988083-57007800 GCF_000816755.2 Arachis ipaensis
TCTTTCCCTTTGCGGTTAGAGACAGAGCTAGGATATGATTGGATTTTCAACCTAAAGAAAGCCTAGACTCTTGGGAAAAAGTGGTTAATTCTTTCTTGGCCAAGTTCTTTCCACCTCAGAAGATGAGCAAAATCAGAGTGGAAGTTCAAACCTTTGGACAAAAGAAGGTGAATCCCTCTTTGAAGCTTGGAAAAGATACAAGAAACTGATTAGAAGATGTCTTTCTGACATGCTCTCAGAATGGTCTATCTTAGGCATCTTCTATGATGGTCTCTCTGAGATGTCCAAAATATCATTGGACAATTCAGTAGGAGGATCACTCCACTTGAACAAAACACCTGCAGAAGCAAGAGAACTCATTGAGATGGTTGCAAACAACTAATTCATGTACACTTCTGAGAGAAACCCGGTGAATAATGGGGTACCTCAGAAGAAATGAGTTCTTGAAGTAGACACTTTGAATGCCATATTGGCTCAGAACAAGATCTTGACCCAACAGGTCAATATGATCTCTCATCATTTGACTGGAATACAAGCTGCAACTGGCAACACTCAAGAAGCTTCCTCTGAAGGAGAAGCTTATGATCCTGAACAACCCATGATGGAGTAGGTGAACTACATGGGAGAACCCTATAGAAACACCTACAACCCTTCATGGAAGAATCATCCTATCCTTTCATGGAAGGATCAACAGAAGCCTCAGCAAGGCTTCAATAATAATCAAGGTAGAAGAAACCAGAACAGGTTCAACAACAGACCACCATTCCTATTTTCTCAGGAACATATGGAGACTCCTAGGCAGAGCCTTTCTGACTTACTATAGTCTCCAACCTCTCTAAGACCACTCATAGTTTCATAACTGAAATAAGGTCCTCCATCAGAAATTTAGAGGTACAAGTTGGTCAACTGAGTAAGAGAATCCCTGAGACTCCTCCTAACACTCTTCCTAATAACATTGAAGTAAACCCAAGAGAAGAGTGCAAGGCCATCACTACTGAAGTTGAGGCCAAATCTGAAGGGAGCAATCTGGCGTTGAACGCCAATGATGAGATCCCTAATGGGCGTTCAACGCCCAATGCTACACCCTTAATGGCGTTGAACGCCATGAAGGAGGTCCCTCCTGGGCGTTCAATGCCCAAACTGGCACTAGAGCTGGTGTTCAACGCAACTAAGGAGGACCTTATTGGGCGTTCAATGCCCAAAATGGCAAAGAAGCTGGCGTTGAATGCCAGTGAAGATGCCCCCACTAGGCGTTCAACGCCAAAAAGGCCACAAGAGGTGGAGTTGAACGCTAGTGAAGGTATTTCTACTGAGTATTTAACAACCAATAATAAAGTCCCTATCCAAGAATTAAAGAAAGCCAAGGCTCATGTAGGGACCATAGAGGTCCCCTTGCATGCACTCTTACAATGCATGAGTCCTGATGAATACTCATCCTCTGATGAGGATGAGGAAACTAGGGAAGAGCAAGTTGCTCGGTACCTAGGAGCTCTCAAGAAGCTAAATGCCAAGTTATTTGGAGTAAAGACATTGAAGGAAGAACCTCCAGTGCTTACCAATCCTTGCACCATAGGCACCATGACCTTTGAGAAGGCTCTGTGTGACCTAGGATCAAGTATAAACCTCATGCCACTCTCTGTGATGGAGAAGTTGGGAATCTTTGAGGTACAAGCTGTAAATATCTCACTGGAGATGGTAGACAAGTCAATGAATAAAGTATATGGCTTAGTAGAGGATGTCTTGGTGAAGGTTGAAGACCTTTACATCCCTGCAAACTTCATAATCTTAGATACCGGGGAAGATGAGGATGAATCCATCATCCTTGGAAGACTTTTCCTAGCCACTGCCAATGCTATCATTGATGTAGCAAAGGGATAACTGCTTTTACAACTAGGGAAGAAGCACATCTTGTTCAAGATGCCTCACCCTAACTCTCCCTCTAAGAAAAGAGAGATAATTATGCAACACTTAGTGTTCCAACCATCTCTTTCAGTGCAGAGCTTTACTAAGCCACCAGACACCAATTCTAAGTTTGGTGTTGGGCAGCCATCAACAAGCACTGAGACCAAAGGTACTAAGAAGAAAGTACTTAAAGGCTGGAGGGATAAAAAGATCCCCACTGAAGGCCTCTCACCTGGCATGAGAATTGTCTTCATCAAGAAACCAAACATACCACATACAGTGAGTCGTGTGTTATCTCTAGAGCATGTGGAGCTCATTCATGAGAATACAAAAAGAAAGTTCACTGTAAGGGGCGAAATTCTGAGCCCATATCAATCTCTGCAAGGAGCTAACTGTCAAGCTAGTGATGTTAAAGGAGCGCTTATTAGGAGGCAACCCAACCATAGTTATTATATATGTTTTTCTTTGAATTTATTTTTCTTCATATTTTCTTTAGGTTCATGATCATGTGCATTAGTCAGAACAGAGACAGAAATGTTCAGAAACGGAAACAGAATACTTTGGAATATATGTCTTGCTGGCATTGAACGCCAGACAAGAAGGCAAGAGAGGGCGTTCAACGCCCACAAAAGGTAACATTACTGGCATTGAACGCCAGCCCTAGAGTAGAGGCTGGGCACTCAACGCCCAACAGAGACAGAAGACCTGGCGTTGAACACCAGGAAAGAGGTCCCTCCTAGGCGTTCAACACCCTGAGTGGAGCAGCTAGCTGGGCGTTCAACACCCAACAGAGACAGAAGACCTGCCATTGAATGCCAGGAAGGAGGTCTCTCCTGGGCGTTCAACGCCCTGAGTGGAGCAGCAAGCTGGCGTTCAATGCCAGCTATGGAGTATGAGCTGGGCGTTCAACGCCCATAAGGAGGGCAGGGAATTTGAATTCCCTAGCCTCTTAGGACCATTAGGTCCCACAGCATCTTCACCTATCCCACCTTTTTTCTCTTCTTTTCATACTTCCCCACACACTCTTCTCTATAAACCCTCAACCAATTACATCCATATCTCTTTCCTAAAACCATCATAACTCCCACTAACCCCCACCCACCACAGTTCAAATTTCCCACCCATATTCCCCCCCATTCATTTGAAACCCTAACCATACCCTCCCTATAAATACCCCCCTCATTCCACTTATCCCACATACTACTCATACACATTTAGCCCTCACTTCTCCTTCTATTTTCTTCTTCTTCTACTCCATTATTCTCTTTTGTTTATTTTTGCTCGAGGATGAGCAAAGTTTTGAGTTTGGTGTTGGAAAAGCCTTGCTTTTTACTTTCCATTCCCACTTATGGCACCCAAGGTCAGAGAACCCTCTAGAAAGAGGAAAGGAAAGGCCGTAGCCGCTACCTCCGAATCTTGGGAGATGGAGAGATTCATCACCAAAGCCTACCAAGACCACTTCTATGAAGTAGTGAAAAAGAAAAAGGTGATCCCTGAGGTCCCTTTTAAGCTTAAGAAGAATGGGTATCTGGAGATCCGACATGAAATCTAGAGAAGAGGTTAGAATCTTAATGGTGCAAGAGTTCTATGCTAATGAATGGGTCACAAAAAACCATAACATTAGTGTGAACCCTCATCCTAAAAATTGGAGCACCATGGTTCGAGGGAGAATCTTAGATTTTAGCCCGAAAAGTGTGAGGTGGGCGTTCAACTTGCCTTTGATGCAAGGAGACCCACATTCCTACACTAGAAGAGTCAATTTTGATTAAAAGTTGGATCAAGTGCTCTCAGACATCTGTGTGGAAGGAGCACAGTGGAAAAGGGATTTCCAAGGCAAGCCTATCCAACTAAGAAGGCCTGACCTTAAGCCCACAGCTAGAGGAATTGTCATAGAAGGTGACATTCCAATTGAGGAAGACAAGCCCATCACTAAAAGAAGGATGGAGCATACTAGAGAGCTGGCACATGAACCATAACATGAGCATGTAGAGCCGCCTCAACATGAGATCCCTGACATGCCTCAAGGGATGTATTTTCCTCCTCAAAGCTATTGGGATCGATGGCATACTTATGTGGGAGAATTAAGCTCTAATATGAATCAGCTGAGGATGGAGCATCAAGAGCATTCCACCATTCTGAATAAAATTAGAGAAGATCAAAGAGCTATGAGGGAAGAACAACAGAGACAAGGGCGTGACATTGAAGACATCAAGTGCTTTATTGGATTTTCTAGAGGAAGTGGTAGTCGCTGTCACTAAGGTGGTCCCGTTCCATCACCCCTTGCTTTTATTTTATTTTTCTATTTTCCATTATGTTTTGTTGTCTGTTCTCGTGTTCCTATTGCATGATCATTTCTGTTTATGTCTTAAAGTTATAAAATGTTCCATATATCTCTCACCTTGCTTAAAAAAATTTTTATTTGAAAAAGAAAATTAAGATGCATGAATTTCAAGTTTATCTTAAGAATAGTTCAATTATCTTAATATGGTGGCATTATTTTTGTTTTCTGAATGTATGAATAAACAGTGCATAATTGAAATTGGAGTTTAAGAATGTTGGCACTTGAAAGAATGATGAAAAAGGAGAAGTATTATTGGTGATCTGAAAAATCAAAAGAAATTGATTCTTGAAGCAAGAAAAAGCAGCAAAAAGCAAGATGCAATAAAAAGAAAAAAATTTGCATGCCAAAAAAAAAGCAAGATGAAAAAAATGTGAAAAATAAAAAGCAGAAAAAGCCAATAGCTCTTAAAACCAAAAGGCAAGAGCAAAAAGCCAATAACCCTTTAAACCAAAAGGCAAGGGTAAAAGGATCCAAGGTTTTGAGCATCAATGGTTAGGAGGGCCTAAAAGAAACAAAAAAATCTTGGCCTAAACGGCTCAACCAAGCTGTCCCTAAATATATACTTGTGGTGTGAAGGTGTCAAGTAAAAAGCATGAGACTGAGCAGTTAAAGTCGTGATCCAAAATAAAAAGAGTGTTCTTAAGAACTCTGGACACCTCTTTATGGGGATTCTAGCAAAGCTGAATCACAATCCGAAAGGGTTCACCCAGTTAAGTGTCTATGGCATTTATGTATCCGGTGGTAATACTGGAAAACAAAGTGCTTAGGGTCACGACCAAGACTCTAAAGAAGCTGTGTTCAAGAATAAAAAAGAACGAAAATAGGAGAGTCAATAATATCATCTGGATTCTAAGTTCCTAAGGATGCCAATACTTCTTAGTTTTAATGGATAGTGAGATGCCAAAACTATTCAGAAGCAAAAAGCTACTAAGTCCCGCTCATCTAATTGAAACTGAGCTTCATTGAGAACTCAGAGATTTATTGTATCTTACTCTTGTTTTTATCCTACTTTGTTTTTAGTTGCTTGGGGATAAGCAACAGTTTAAGTTTGGTGTTCTGATGAGCGGATATTTTATATGTTTTTTGGCATTGTTTTCATATAGTTTTTAGTATGTTTCATTTAAGTTTTATTAAGTCTTCATAGGTTTTAGTGTTAAATTCACCCAGTTATGTGTCTGTAGCATTTATGTATCTGGTGGTAATATTGGAAAACAAAGTGCTTGGAGCCACGACCAAGACTCTAAAAGCTGTGTTCAATAATAAAAAAGAACTAAACTAGGAGAGTCAATAATATCATCAGGATTCTAAGTTCCCAAAGAAGCCAACACTTCTGAGCTTCAATGGATAGTGAGATTGATGAGCGGATATTTTATACGCTTTTGGCAACATTTTGATATAGTTTTAAGTGCGTTTTATTTAGT
This sequence comes from Arachis ipaensis, assembly GCF_000816755.2. Lineage (NCBI taxonomy): Eukaryota > Viridiplantae > Streptophyta > Magnoliopsida > Fabales > Fabaceae > Arachis > Arachis ipaensis. The sequence continues at coordinate 56,993,748 of NC_029785.2, forward strand.
TTTTGTTAAGTTTTTATAGGTTTTAATGTTAAATTCACATTTTTAGATTCTACTATGAGTTTTTGTGTTTTTGTACAATTTTAGGTGTTTTCTGGCTGAAATTGAGGAGTTGGAGCAGAAGTCTAATTCAGAGACAGAGAAAGCACTACAGATGCTGTCCGGATTATATAAGTCATTTAAATTTGAAATAGCATAATTTGTGATTATAATTAATATATGTATTGCCCACAAACAAATTAGAAAATTAAAATAATTTCCTAACAATCTCCCATTATACGCTTTTTGGTATTATTTTCATATAGTTTTTAGTATGTTTTTATTAGTTTTTATTAAGTTTTTATAGGTTTTAGTGTTAAATTCATATTTTTGGATTCTACTTTGAGTTTTTTGTGTTTTTGTGTAATTTCAGTTATTTTATGGCTGAAATTGAGGAGTTGGAGCAAAAGTCTTATTCAGAGACAGAGAAAGTACTGCAGATGTTGTCCGGATCTGACCTCCTTGCACTCAGAAGAGCTTTTATGGAGTTACAGAAGTTCAAATGGAGAGTTCTTAATGGCTATGAAAAGCTGACTTCTAGAAATTTCTAGCAATGTATAATAGTTTATACTTTGCTTTAGATTAGAAGGCCCAAAAGTGGCGTCCAACGCCAGCTACCTGCCCCATTCCAGGCATCTAGCGCCCAAAGAGCAGAGCCCAGCATCCAAACACCCAGAGAGGACCCCCTAGCTGGCGTTCCATGCCCAGATACCTCAAAGCACGTGGATCTCATCAAAGCTCAGTCCAAACACTCACCAAGTGGGTCCCAAAAGTGGATTTTAGCACCAAATAGACTGTTTTACCATTACTAGTCATTTGTTTAGTATTTAAGGGATTAGAATCATGTTATTCAATAATTTTTACCATAATTCAGCATATATTTGTGTATTACTTTGTTTTTCACATCAGTATGAGTTTCTAAACCTCTTAGGTTGAGGGGAGGAGCCCTGCTGAGTCCTATGAATTAATAAAAGTATTACTGTTTCTCTTTGATCCGTGTTTGATTAATTCTAAGATGTATATTCATTCTTCATCAATATGGATGCGTTAAACTAGCACAAGGTTATCACATTCTACATGGTTTAGAGTGCGTCTTTCATTGGACAATGATGAACCACCAGCTTGAATATACGTCTCTCAGATAGCTAATCCACGACTTCGTTGGGGACTTCTTGAGACATCAGTTCAGCAGATTTCCTGGGAGATTAGGGTCTCCGTGGTAGAGGCTAGAATCCAAGGTGCAACATTCTCTGATCCGGAAGATCCCACCTTGTTTGTGGCATTTTGAGTAGGATCATTAAGGAGAATAAACTGTACGAGTTTCACCCTCAATCAGAATGGATCCGCACTAAACCTGGGGTTCAGATCTGGAGGAGTATTGGTAGCTGCTCAAACCATTGTCAATCACATATAGCCTGCCATAGAAGAGATCACTCACAAGCAAGGAAGATAGTAATACCAGAGTTAATTCAGAAAAGGCTAAGCAACTCTAATCCTTAATTATAACCCTTTTACCGATTCCATTCAAAAATTCACAATCAAACGGCATTCAAACATAATCAACCTTCTGATCTGCCTGACTAAGACCTGCAAGATAACCATAACTTACTTCAAGCCAACAATCCTCGTGGGATCGATGGTGCACGAAATTGTGATCTCAGGCAACAGCACCAGAAACTCTGTACGCACGTCTTAATAAATCGTTTTTCATTCACAACTTCGATACAACTAACCAGCAAGTGCACTGGGTCGTCCAAGTAATAAACCTTACGTGAGTAAGGGTCGATCCCATGGAGATTGTCGACTTGAAGCAAGCTATGGTCACCTTGTAAATCTCAGTCAAGCGGATATCAAATAGTTATGGAGTTTTCGAATATTAATAATAAATAGAAAATAAGGATAGAAATACTTATGTAATTCATTGGTTAGAATTTCAGATAAGCGTATAGAGATGCATTCGTTCCTCTGAACCTCTGCTTTCCTGCTGTCTTCATCCAATCAATCTTACTCTTTTCCATGGCTGGCTATAAGTAAGGACATCATCGTTGTCAATGGCTACTTTTTATCCTCTCTGGAAAATGGCGAATGAATATCTTAGAAGCGGAATAAGTTGAATTGAATAGAAAAACAATAGTACTTTGCATTAATCTTTGAGGAACAGCAGAGCTCCACACCTTAATCTATGGAGTACAGAAACTCCACCGTTGAAAAATACATAAGTGAACATAGGGTAAGCATGGCCGAGTGGCCAGCCTCCCATGGAGGTCTAGAGATCTCAAAATGATCAAAAGATGTCTAATACAATAGTAAAAAGTCCTATTTATAATAAACTAGTTACTAGGGTTTACAGAAGTAAGTAATTGATGCATAAATCCACTTCCGGGGCCCACTTGGTGTGTGCTTGGGCTGAGCTTGAATGTTACACTTGTAGAGGTCAATCTTGGAGTTGAACGCCAGTTTGTAACGTATTTCTGGCGTTCAACTCTGGCTTGTGACGTGTTTCTGGCGTTTAACTCCAGATAGCAGCGTAGAACTGGCGTTCAACGCCCTTTTACGTCATCTAAAACTTGGCCAAAGTATGGACTATTATGTATTTCTGGAAAGCCCTGGATGTCTACTTTCCAAAGCAATTGGAAGCGCGTCATTTTGAGTTCTGTAGCTCCAGAAAATCCACTTTGAGTGCAGGGAGGTCAGAACCCAACAGCATCAGCAGTCCTTCTTCAACCTCTGAATCTGATTTTTGCTCAAGTCCCTCAATTTCATCCAGAAAATACCTGAAATCACAGAAAAATACACAAACTCATAGTAAAGTCCAGAAATGTGAATTTAACATAAAAACTAATGAAAACATCCCTAAAAGTAACCAGATTCTACTAAAAACATACTAAAAACAATGCCAAAAAGCGTATAAATTATCCGCTCATCACAACACCAAACTTAAATTGTTGCTTGTCCCCAAGCAACTGAAAATCAAATAGGATAAAAAGAAGAGAATATACTATAAATTCCAAACTATCAATGAAACATTGCTCCAATCAGATGAGCGGGACTTGTAGCTTTTTGCCTCTTGAATAGTTTTGGCATCTCACTTTATCCATTGAAGTTCAGAATGATTGGCATCTATAGGAACTCAGAGTTCAGATAGTGTTATTGATTCTCCTAGTTCAGTATGATGATTCTTGAACACAGCTATTTTATGAGTCTTGGCCGTGGCCCTAAGCACTTTATTTTCCAATATTACCACCGGATACATAAATGCCACAGAGGTGTCCAGGGTTCTTAAGCACACTCTTCTTTTGCTTTGGACCTTGACTTTAACCGCTCAGTCTCAAGTTTTCACTTGACACCTTCACGCCACAAGCACATGGTTAGGGACAGCTTGGTTTAGCCGCTTAGGCCAGGATTTTATTCCTTTAGGCCCTCCTATCTACTGATGCTCAAAGCCTTGGGATCCTTTTTATTTACCCTTGCCTTTTGGTTTTAAGGGTTATTGGCTTTTTGCTCTTGCCTCTTGGTTTTAAGAGCTTTTGGATTTTTCTGCTTGCTTTTTCTTTTTATTTTTTTTTCTTCTTTCTATTGTTTTGCTATTTTTTTTTCTGCAAGCTTTGTTCTTTGCTGTTTTTTCTTGCTTCAAGAATCATTTTTATGATTTTTCAGATTATCAAATAACATGTCTCCTTATCATCATTCTTTCAAGAGCAAACATATTTAACATTCTTAAACAACAACTTCAAAAGACATATGCAGTGTTCAAGCATTCATTCAGAAAACAAAAAGCATTATCACCACATCAATATAATTAAACTAAGTTCAAGAATAAATTCGAAACTCATGTACTTCTTGTTCTTTTGAATTAAAACAGTTTTCATTTAAGAGCATTTGAGGCATCTCCGGGATCTCATGGTGATGAGCTTCATACGTCTCTTGAGATTCATGAATGGGCTCTCTTGCTTGCTCCATCCTTTTCTTAGTGATGGGCTTCTCTTCCTCAATGGGAATGTCTCCTTCTATGAAAGCTTCAACTGAGTAACATAGATGGCAAATAAGATGAGGAAAAGCTAGCCTTGCCATGGGAGGACTTTTCGGCTATTTTGTAGAGTTCAAGGGAGATGACTTCATGAACTTCTACTTCCTCTCCAATCATGATGCTATGAATCATGATTGCCCGATCCACAGTAACTTCAGATCGGTTGCTAGTGGGGATGATGGAGCGTTGGATGAACTCTAACCATCCTCTAGCCACAGGCTTGAGGTCCAATCTTCTTAGTTGAACTGGCTTGCCTTTGGAGTCAATCTTCCATTGAGCTCCTTCCACACATATGTCCATGAGGACTTGGTCCAACCTTTGATTAAAGTTGACCCTTCTAGTGTAGGGGTGTGCATCTCCTTGCATTGTAGGCAAGTTAAACGCCAATCTCACATTCTCCAGACTAAAATCTAAGTATTTCCCCCGAACTATTGTAATATAATTCTTTGGGTTTGGGTTCTTACTTTGATCATGGTTCCTAGTGATCCATACATTGGCATAAAACTCTTGAACCATTAGGATGCCGACTTGTTGGATGGGGTTTGTTAGAACTTCCCAACCTCTTTTTTGGATTTTATGTCGGATCTCCGGATACTCATTCTTCTTGAGCTTGAAAGGGACCTCGGAGATCACCTTCTTCTTGGCCACAATATCATAGAAGTGGTCTTGATGAGCTTTGGAGATGAATCTTTCCATCTCCCATGACTCGGAGGTGGAAGCTTTTGTCTTCCCTTTCCCTTTTCTAGAGGATTCTCCGGTCTTGGGTGCCATCAATGGTAATGGAAAAACAAAAAGCTTATGCTTTTACCACACCAAACTTAGAATATTGCTCGCCCTCGAGCAAGAGAAGAAAGAATAGATGAAGAAAAGGAAGAAAATATGGAGGAGAGGGGGGAGGGGTGTATTCGGCCAAGAAGGGGAAGAGAGGGTTGTGTTGTGTGAAAATGAAGAAGAATGGAGGGCTTTATATAGGGAAGGGAGGGGGGGTAAGGTTCGGCTATAAGCGTGGGTTTTGGGTGGGAAATTGATTTTGAATTTTAAAGGTAGGTGGGGTTTATGAGGTAGGTTTATGGGGAAGAGTGGATGGATGTGAGTGGTGAAGTGGTTATAGGGAAGAGAGATTGAGGTGATTGGTGAAGAGTTTTGGGGAAGAGTGTTTATGGGATTATGTGAAAGAGGGGTGAGAAGAAGTGAGTGGAGGTAGGTGGGGATCCTGTGGGGTCCACAGATCCTAAGGTGTTCAAGGATTTACATCCTTGCACCAAATTAGGCATGCAAAATGCCCTTGCACACAACTCTGGGCGTTCAGCGCCAGATCGGTGCTTGTTCTGGGCGTTGCGCCTCTTGAGTACTGTTGGATGCAGCTTGCATTCCATTCAGACTCTGAGAAATCATATTAACTTGCTGAGTCAATAGTTTATTCTGAGCCAATATGGCTTTCAGAGTATCAATTTCAAGAACTCCCTTCTTCATAGGCGTCCCATTACTCACATGATTCCTCTCAGAAGTGTACATGAACTGGTTATTAGCAACCATGTCAATGAGTTCTTGAGCTTCTGCAGGTGTTTTCTTTAGGTGAATGGATCCACCTGCAGAGGTATCTAATGACATTTTAGCTAACTCAGACAGACCATCATAGAATATGTCCAGGATGGTCCATTCTGAAAGCATGTCAGAAGGACACTTTTTGGTCAGTTCTTTGTATCTCTCCCAAGCTTCATAGAGGAATTCACCTTCTTTCTGTCTGAAGGTCTGAACATCCACTCCAAGCTTACTTAGCTTTTGAGGAGGAAAGAACTTGGCTAAGAAAGCCTTGACCAGCTGATCCCAAGAGTTCAGGCTATCCTTAGGTTGAGAGTCCAACCATATTCTAGCTCTGTCTCTCACAGCAAAAGGGAAAAGCATGAGCCTGTAGACTTCAGGATCTACTCCATTAGTCTTAACAGTATCACATATCTGCAAGAATTCAGTTATGAACTGAAAAGGATCTTCGGATGGAAGTCCATGAATCTTGCAGTTCTGCTGCATCAGAGAAACTAATTGAGGTTTAAGCTCAAAATTGTTTGCTCCAATGGCAGGAATGGAGATGCTTCTTCCATGTAAATTGGAATTAGGTGCAGTAAAGTCACGAAGCATCCTCCTTGCATTATTATTATTTTCGGCTGCCATCTCCTCTTCCTGTTCGAAAATTTCTGAAAGGTGCTTGCTGGATTGTTGTAATTTAGCTTCTCTTAGTTTCCTCTTCAGAGTCCTTTCAGGTTCTGGATCTGCTTCAACAAGAATATTCTTGTCCTTGCTCCTGCTCATATGAAAAAGAGGGACAGAAAAATAATAATAATAGGGGTTCTTTTTACCATAGTATAGAGGTCCCTGTGTGAGTAGAAGAAAAGAAGAAGAAAAGAATGTAATGTAAGAAAAGAAACACAAGGGTGAGGAGAGGTTGAAAAAGGACTACAGATGCTGTTTGATTCTGACCTTCCTGCACTCAGAGTGGATTTTCTGGAGCTACAAAAGCCCAATTGGCGCGCTCTCAATTGAGTTAGAAAGTAGACATCTTGGGCTTTCCAGCAATATATAATAGTTCATACTTTGCCCAAGATTTGATGGCCCAAACAGGCGTTCCAAGTCAGCTCAAGAATTCTGGCGTTTAACTCCAAAACTGGCACAAAAGTTGGAGTTAAACGCCCAAACTAGCACAAAAGCTGGCGTTTAACTCCAAGAAAAGTCTCTACACATGGAAGCTTCAATGCTCAGCCCAAGCACACACCAAGTGGGCCCAGAAGAAGATTTCTGCATTAATTACTCATTTCTGTAACCCTAGGCTACTAGTTTTCTATAAATAGGACCTTTTGCTATTGTATTTGAGATCTTTGATAAGTCTTATGCTATCTTAGACACGTTTGGAGGTTGGCCATTCGGCCATGCCTAGACCTTGTTCTTATGTATTTTTATCGGTGGAGTTTATACACACCTAGGATCTGGGAAGGGATGACTGTGACAAGCTTCAAACTCGCGATTGTTGGGCGTGTGACAGACGCAAAAGGATCAATGGATCCAATTCCGACATGATCGAGAACTGACAGATGATTAGCCGTGCGGTGACAGCGCATTTGGAACGTTTTCACTAAGAGGACGGGAAGTAGCCATTGACAATGGTGATGCCCAACATAAAGCTTGCCATGGAAAGGAGTATGAATGATTGGAAGAAGGCAATAGGAAAGCAGAGGTTCAGGAGGAACAAAGCATCTTCATACGCTTATCTGAAATTCCAACCAAAGAATTACATAAGTATCTCTATCTTTATGCTTTATTTATATTTTAATTATCAATTCTCCATCACCATCTGAATTAAGCCTGACTGAGATTTACAAGGTTTGAGCTTAAGCCTGAATTAGTTTCTCTAATGCAACAGAATTGCAAGTTTCATGGACTTCCATTGGAAGATCCTCATCAGTTCTTAGCTGAATTCGTGCAAATCTGTGACACTGTCAAGACCAATGGGGTTGACCCTGAAGTCTATAGACTTATGCTTTTTCCTTTTTCTGTAAGATACAGAGCTAGGACATGGTTGGATTCACAACCTAAAGAAAGCCTGAACTCTTGGGAAAAGCTAGTCAATACCTTCTTGGCAAAGTTCTTTCCACCTCAAAAATTGAGCAAGCTTGGGAAAGATACAAGCAATTGATCAGAAGGTGCCCTTCTGACATGCTTTCAGAATGGAGCATCATAGGTATTTTCTATGATGGTCTGTCTGAACTATGCAAGATGTCATTGGATAGCTCTGCTGGAGGATCTCTTCATCTGAAGAAGACGCCTGTAGAAGCTCAGGAACTCATTGAAATAGATACAAATAACCAATTCATGTACACTTCTGAAAGGAATCCTGTGAATAATGGGACAAATCAGAAGAAAGGAGTTCTTGAAATTGATACTCTGAATGCCATATTGGCTCAGAATAAAATATTAACTCAGCAAGTCAATATGATTTCTCAGAGTCTGTCTAGAATGCAAGCTGCACCAGGCAGTACTAAGGAAGCTTCCTCTGAAGAAGAAGCTTATGATCCTGAGAACCCAGCAATGAAAGAGGTGAATTACATGGGAGAACCCTATGGAAACACCTATAATCCTTCATGGAGAAATCATCCAAATCTCTCATGGAAGGATCAACAGAAACCTCAACAAGGTTTCAACAACAATAATGGTGGAAGAAACAGGTTTAGCAAAAGCAAGCCTTTTCCATCATCTTCTCAGCAACAGACAGAGAATTCTAAGCAAAGCCACTCTGACTTAGCAACCATTGTCTCTGATCTACTTAAAACCACTCAAAGTTTCATGACTGAAACAAGGTCCTCCATTAGAAATTTGGAGGCACAAGTGGGTCAACTGAGTAAGAAAATTACTGAACTCCCTCCTAGTACACTCCCAAGCAATACAGAAGAGAATCCAATGAGAGAGTGCAAGGCCATAAACACGTCTCACATAGCCGAACCTAGAGAGGTGGAAGAGGCAGTGATCTCCACTGAGGAAGACCTCAATGGACTTCCACTGACCTCCATGGAGTTCCCTAATGAGGAACCATGGGAATCTGAGGCTCACACTGAGACCATAGAGATTCCATTGAATTTACTTCTGCCATTCATGAGCTCTGATGAATATTCCTCCTTTGAAGAAGATGAAGATGTTACTGAAGAGCAAGTTGCTAAGTACCTTGGAGCAATCATGAAGCTAAATTCCAGGTTATTTAGTAATGAGACTTGGGAGGATGAACCTCCATTGCTCATCAAAGAACTGGATGACTTGACTAGGTAGAGATTACCTCTGAAGAGACAAGACCCTGGAAAGTTCTCAATACCTTGTACCATAGGCACCATGACCTTTGAAAAGGCTCTGTGTGACCTGGGATCAAGTATAAACCTTATGCCTCTCTCTGTAATGGAGAAGCTGGGGATCATTGAGGTACAAGCTGCAAGAATCTCACTAGAGATGGTAGACAATTCAAAGAAACAGGCTTATGGACTTGTAGAAGATGTCTTGGTAAAGGTTGAAGACCATTACATCCCTGCTGATTTTATAATCCTAGAGATTGGAAAGTGTATGGATGAATCCATCATCCTTGGCAGACCCTTCCTAGCCACAGCAATAGCTGTGATTGATGTTGACAGAGGAGAATTGATCATTCAAGTGAATGAAGACTCCCTTGTGTTTAAAGCTCAAGGATACCCCTCTGTCAGAATGGAGAGGAAGCATGAAGAGCTTCTCTCAATACAGAGTCAAACAGAGCCTCCACAGTCAAACTCTAAGTTTGGTGTTGGGAGGTTCCAACATTGCTCTGAACATCTGTGAGGCTCCATGAGAGCCTACTGTCAAGCTATTGACATTAAAGAAGTGCTTGTTGGGAGGCAACCCAATCTTTAATTATCTATGTTAAATTTCTATTTTCTTTTGTTATTTTATGTTTTCTATAGGTTGATGATCATGTGAAGTCACAAAAATAATTGAAAAAGCAAAAACAAAAGAAAAAATAGAATGAAAAACAAAACACCCTGGAGGAAAAACTTACTGGCATTTAAACGCCAGTAAGGGTAGCAGAATGGGCGTTAAACGCCCAGTCTGGCACCATTCTGGGTGTTTAACGCCAGAAATGGGCACCAGACTGGCGTTTAACGCCCGTAATGGGCAAGAAGCTGGCGTTAAACGCCAAAAATGGGCAGCAGCCTGGCGTTTAACGCCAGGATTGGCAGCAAGGGGCATTTTGCATGCCACATGGTACAGGGATGAGAAATCCTTGACACCTCAGGATCTGTGGACCCCACAGGATTCCCACCTACCCCACCTCTCTCTCTCTTCTTCACCCATACACCAATCACCTCAATACCTCTTCCCCAAACACCCCTCACCTATCAAATCCCGCCATTCTCTTCACCACTCACATCCATCCTTCATAAAACCCCACTACCTCACCATTCAAATTCAAACCACTTTTCCACCCAAACCCACCCATAATGGCCGAACCATACCCCCCTCTCCACTCCTATATAAACCCGTCTTCACTCCTTCATTTTCACACAACCTAAACACTACTTCTCCCCCTTGGCCGAAACACAAAGCCCCCTCCATCTCCTTTATTTCTTCTTCTTCTACTCTCTTCTTTCTTCTTTTGCTCGGGGACGAGCAACCTTCTAAGTTTGGTGTGGTAAAAGCTAAAGCTTTTTGTTTTTCCATAACCATTTATGGCACCAAGGGCCGGAGAAACCTCTAGAAAGAAGGGAAGGCAAAAGCTTCCACCTTCTAGTCATGGGAGATGGAGAGATTATTCTCAAAGGTACATCAAGACCACTTCTATGAAGTTGTGGCTAAGAAGAAGGTGATCCTCGAGGTCCCTTTTAAGCTAAAAAAGGGCGAATATCCGGAGATTCGACATGAGATCCGAAGAAGAGGTTGGGAAGTTCTCACCAACCCCATTCAACAAGTTGGAATCTTAATGGTTCAAGAGTTCTATGCCAATGCATGGATCACCAAGAACCATGATCAAAGTGTGAACCCGGATCCTAAGAATTGGCTTACAATGGTCCGGGGGAAATACTTAGATTTTAGTCCGGAAAATGTAAGGTTGGCGTTCAACTTGCCCATGATACAAGGAGATGCACACCCATACACTAGAAGGGTCAACTTTGATTAAAGGTTGGACCAAGTTCTCATGGACATATGTGAAGAGGGCGCTCAATGGAAGAGAGATTCAAGAGGGAAGCCGGTTCATCTAAGAAGGCATGACCTCAAGCCCGTGGCTAGGGGATGGTTGGAGTTCATCCAACGCTCAGTCATTCCTACTAGCAATCGGTCTGAAGTTACTATAGACTGGGCTATCATGATTCATAGCATCATGATTAGAGAGGAAGTTGAAATTCATGAGGTTATATCCCAAGAACTCTACAAGGTGGCGGACAAGTCCTCTACTATGGCAAGGTTAGCCTTCCCTCATCTTATTTGTCACCTCTACAATTCAGCTGGAATTGACATAGAGGAAGACATCCTCATTGATGAGGACAAGCCCATCACTAAAAAAAGGATGGAGCAAATGAGAGAACCTCACCAAGAGCATGAGGAAACTCGTCATCATGAAATCCCTGAGATACCTCAAGGGATGCATTTTCCTCCACAAAACTATTGGGAGCAAATCAACACCTCCCTAGGAGAATTAAGTTCCAACATGGGACAACTAAGGGTGGAGCACCAAGAGCATTCCATCCTCCTCCATGAAATTAGGGAAGACCAAAGAACCATGAGAGAGGAACAACAAAGGCAAGGGAGAGACATTGAGGAGCTCAAGCACTCCATAGGATCTTCAAGAGGAAGTACAAGCCACCATCACTAAGGTGGACCCGTTCTTTAATTTCCTTGTTCTTTATTTTCTGTTTTTTGAAAATTGTGCTTTATGTTTATTTATATTTGTGTCTTTATTACATGATCATTAGTGTCTAAGTGTCTATGCCTCAAAGTTATGAAAATGAATCCATCACCTTTCTTAAATGAAAAATGTTTTTAATTGAAAAAGAAAAAGAAGTGCATGAATTTCAAATTTTAAAACAGTTTAGTTATTTTGATGTGGTGGCAATACTATTGTTTTTCTGAATGAATGCTTGAACAGTAGTGCATATTTTTGAATTTGTTGTTTAAAGAATGTTAAAATTGTTGGCTCTTGAAAGAATGATGGGAAAAGGAGAAATGTTATCTGATGATCTGAAAAATCATAAAATTGATTCTTGAAGCAAGAAAAAGTAGTGAAAAGCTTGCAGAAAAAAAAAAGAAAAAAGATAAAGATAAAGAAAAAGCAAGCAGAAAAAGCCAATACCCCTTTAAACCAAAAGGCAAGGGTGATAAAAAGGGATCCAAGGCTTTGAGCATCAGTGGATAGGAGGGCCCACAGGAATAAAATCCTGGCCTAAGCGGCTAAACCAAGCTGTCCCTAACCATGTGCTTGTGGCGTGAAGGTGTCAAGTGAAAACTTGAGACTGAGCGGTTAAAGTCGTGGTCCAAAAGCAAAATGAGTGTGCTTAAGAGCTCTGGACACCTCTAATTGGGGACTCTAGCAAAGCTGAGTCACAATCTAAAAAGGTTCACCCAGGTATGTGTTTGTGGCATTTATGTATCTGGTGGTAATACTGGAAAACAAAATGCTTAGGGTCACAGCCAAGACTCATAAAGTAGCTGTGTTCAAGAATCAACATACTTAACTAGGAGAATCAATAACACTATCTGGATTCTGAGTTCCTATAGAAGCCAATCATTCTGAACTTCAAAGGATAAAGTGAGATGCCAAAACTGTTCAGAAGCAAAAAGCTAAAAGCCCCGCTCATCTAATTAATACTGATCTTCATAGATGTTTTTGGAATTCTTTGTATATTCTCTTCTTTTTATCCTATTTGATTTTCAGTTGCTTGGGGACAAGCAACAATTTAAGTTTGGTGTTGTGATGAGCGGATAATTTATACGCTTTTTGGCATTATTTTTAGTATATTTTTTGTATATTTTAGTTAGTTTTTATTATGTTTTTATTAGTTTTTAAATAAAAATCACTCTTCTGGACTTTAATATGAGTTTGTGTGTTTTTCTGTGATTTTAGATATTTTCTGGCTGAAATTGAGGGATCTGAGCAAAAATCAGATTCAGAGGCTGAAAAAGGACTGCAGATGCTGTTAGATTCTGACCTCCCTGTACTCAGAGTGGATTTTCTGGAGCTACAAAAGCCCAATTGGCGCGCTCTCAATTGAGTTAGAAAGTAGACATCTTGGGCTTTCCAGCAATATATAATAGTTCATACTTTGCCCAAGATTTGATGGCCCAAACAGGCGTTCCAAGTCAGCTCAAGAATTCTGGCGTTTAACTCCAAAACTGGCACAAAAGTTGGAGTTAAACGCCCAAACTAGCACAAAAGCTGGCGTTTAACTCCAAGAAAAGTCTCTACACATGGAAGCTTCAATGCTCAGCCCAAGCACACACCAAGTGGGCCCAGAAGAAGATTTCTGCATTAATTACTCATTTCTGTAACCCTAGGCTACTAGTTTTCTATAAATAGGACCTTTTACTATTGTATTTGAGATCTTTGATAAGTCTTATGCTATCTTAGACACGTTTGGAGGTTGGACGTTCGGCCATGCCTAGACCTTGTTCTTATGTATTTTTATCGGTGGAGTTTATACACACCATAGGTTAAGGTGTGGAGCTCTACTGTTCTTCATGAATTAATACAAGTACTATTGTTTTTCTATTCAACTCAAGTCTATTTCTTCTCCAAGATATTCATTCGCACCCAAGAACATGATGAATGTGATGATTATGTGACACTCATCACCATTCTCACCTATGAATGCGTGACTGACAACCACTTCCGTTCTACATGCAAACAAGCTTGAATGTGTATCTCTTGGGTTTCTAATCTAAGGTTGGAACCTTCGTGGTATAGGCTAGAATTATTGGCGGCCATTCCTGAGATCCGGAACGTCTAAACCTTATCTGTGATATTCTGAGTAGGATATGGGAAGGGATGGCTGTGACGAGCTTCAAACTCGCGATTGTTGGGCGTGTGACAGACGCAAAAGGATCAATGGATCCTATTCCAACATGATCGAGAACCGACAGATGATTAGCCGTGCGGTGACAGCGCATTTGGAACGTTTTCACTAAGAGGACGGGAAGTAGCCATTGACAATGGTGATGCCCAACATAAAGCTTGCCACGGAAAGGAGTATGAATGATTGGAAGAAGGCAATAGGAAAGCAGAGGTTCAGGAGGAACAAAGCATCTTCATACGCTTATCCGAAATTCCAACCAAAGAATTACATAAGTATCTCTATCTTTATGCTTTATTTATATTTTAATTATCAATTCTCCATCACCATCTGAATTAAGGCTGACTGAGATTTACAAGATGACCATAGCTTGCTTCAAGCCGACAGTCTCCGTGGGATCGACCCTTACTCACGTAAGGTATTA
>NC_029785.2:57007820-57032909 GCF_000816755.2 Arachis ipaensis
CATATTGTTCTTCATTGATCTTCAAGTTGTTCTTGATGATTTCATTGCTCTGATCTTTAAATTCTCTTGTTTTGTGTGTTTTGTTGTTTCTCATATGCATTCTCAATATGTTAGTGTCCCCTATATGAAAATTTTTAAGTTTGGTGTCCTGCATGCATTGTCTGTTTGATTTGAGTTTCCTAAGATTAATTATATTTTGATTGTTTCTCATCATTAAAAAATTCAACAAAAAATCTTAAAACTATGTCTTTTCAAGTCAATAATACAGAGAATTAAAGATTCAGAACATTCAGCAGAGGAATCAAACAGAAAAAGCTGGGCATTCAAAACGCCCAGTGAAGAAGGAAAACCGGCATTTAAACGCCAGCCAGGGTACCTGGCTGGGCGTTTAACGCCCAAAAAGGTAGCATTTTGGGCGTTAAACGCCAGAATGGATGCCATTCTGGACGTTTAACGCCAGGATGACACTAGAGGAAAGATTTTGTTTTTAACTCAAATTTTTTTTCAAATCTTCGTAATTTTTCAAAATCAAATCTTTTTCAAATCATGTCTTTTCAATCATATCTCTTCAAAATCAATTTCTTTCCATTTTTTATTATTTTCGAAAATCCTTGTTATAATTAATGATTTACTTCAAAATTTTCTAGTTGTTACTTGCCTATTAGGAAAGGATCAAAAGTTTTAATTCTAGAATCATATCTTCTAATTTCTTGTTAGTCAAGTAATCAACTTTAATTTTAAAACTTTCTTTTTTTAAATTGATTTTCAATCATATCTTCTCAATCATATCTTTTCAATCGCATCTTTTCAAAATCAACTCTCAATCATATCTTTTTGATTTCTAATTTCAAAATCTTTTTCAAAAATCACTTAATTTCTTTCCAAATCTTAATTTTCGAAAATCTCAATCAAATTTTCAAATTTCTTTTTATTATTTCAAAATCTTCTTAATTTATTTTCGAAAATTCTTCCCCTCTTCTCATATCCTTCTATTCAAGGGACTAACACTCATCCTCAAGGTGCAATTCAAACTCTATCCTTCTTTATATGTTCGAATTCTCTTCTATCTACATCCTCCTTCTATTCTTCTTTTCCTATGACACCTCAAGGAATCTCTATACTGTGACATAGAGGATTCCCTACTTTCTTGTTCTCTTCTCTTTCATATGAGCAGGAACAAAGATAAAGGCATACTTGTTCAAGCTGATCCTAAACCTGAAAGGACCTTGAAGAGAAAACTAAGAGAAGCTAAAGCACAATTCTCTCTAGAGGGCCTAACAGAGCTTTTCAAAGAAGAAGAAACCATGGCAGCCGAAAATAACAATGCCAACAATGCAAGAAAGGTGCTTGGTGACTTTACTGCACCTACTCTCGACTTCTATGGGAGAAGCATCTCAATCCCTGCCATTGGAGCAAACAACTTTGAGCTTAAGCCTCAATTAGTTTCTCTAATGCAACAGAACTGCAAGTTTCATGGACTTCCATTGGAAGATCCTCATCAATTCCTAGCTGAATTCTTGCAAATCTGTGACACTGTCAAGACCAATGGGGTTGACCCTGAAGTCTACAGACTTATGCTCTTCCCTTTTGCTGTAAGAGACAGAGCTAGGACATGGTTGGACTCACAACCTAAAGAAAGCCTGAACTCTTGGGAAAAGCTAGTCAATGCCTTCTTGGCAAAGTTCTTTCCACCTCAAAAATTGAGCAAGCTTGGGAAAGATACAAGCAATTGATCAGAAGGTGCCCTTCTGACATGCTTTCAGAATGGAGCATCATAGGTATTTTCTATGATGGTCTGTCTGAAGTATGCAAGATGTCATTGGATAGCTCTGCTGGAGGATCTCTTCATCTGAAGAAGACGCCTGCAGAAGCTCAGGAACTCATTAAAATGGATACAAATAACCAATTCATGTACACTTCTGAAAGGAATCCTGTGAATAATGGGACAAATCAGAAGAAACGAGTTCTTGAAATTGATACTCTGAATGCCATATTGGCTCAGAATAAAATATTAACTCAGCAAGTCAATATGATTTCTCAGAGTCTGTCTAGAATGCAAGCTACACCCGGCAGTACTAAGGAAGCTTCCTCTGAAGAAGAAGCTTATGATCCTGAGAACCCAGCAATGAAAGAGGTGAATTACATGGGAGAACCGTATGGAAACACCTATAATCCTTCATGGAGAAATCATCCAAATCTCTCATGGAAGGATCAACAGAGACCTCAACAAGGTTTCAACAACAATAATGGTGGAAGAAACAGGTTTAGCAATAGCAAGCCTTTTCCATCATCTTCTCAGCAACAGACAGAGAATTCTAAGCAAAGCCACTCTAACTTAGCAACCATTGTCTCTGATCTAATTAAAACCACTCAAAGTTTCATGACTGAAACAAGGTCCTCCATTAGAAATTTGGAGGCACAAGTGGGTCAACTGAGTAAGAAAATTACTGAACTCCCTCCTAGTACTCTCCCAAGCAATACAGAAGAGAATCCAAAGAGAGAGTGCAAGGCCATAAACACGTCTCACATAGCCGAACCTAGAGAGGTGGAAGAGGCAGTGATCTCCACTGAGGAAGACCTCAATGGACTTTCACTGACCTCCATGAAGTTCCCTAATGAGGAACCATGGGAATCTGAGGCTCACATTGAGACCATAGAGATTCCATTGAATTTACTTCTGCCATTCATGAGCTCTGATGAATATTCCTCCTCTGAAGAAGATGAAGATGTTACTGAAGAGCAAGTTGCTAAGTACCTTGGAGCAATCATGAAGCTAAATGCCAGGTTATTTAGTAATGGGACTTGGGAGGATGAAACTCCATTGCTCATCAAAGAACTGGATGACTTGACTAGGCAGAGATTACCTCTGAAGAGACAAGACCCTGGAAAATTCTCAATACCTTGTACCATAGGCACCATGACCTTTGAGAAGGCTCTGTGTGACCTGGGATCAAGTATAAACCTTATGCCTCTCTCTATAATGGAGAAGCTAGGGATCATTGAGGTACAAGCTGCAAGAATCTCACTAGAGATGGCAGACAATTCAAAGAAACATGCTTATAGACTTGTACAAGATGTCTTGGTAAAGGTTGAAGACCATTACATCCCTGCTGATTTTATAATCCTAGAGATTGGAAAGTGTATGGATGAATCCATCATCCTTGGCAGACCCTTCCTAGCCACAGCAATAGCTGTGATTGATGTTGACAAAGGAGAATTGATCATTCAAGTGAATGAAGACTCCCTTGTGTTTAAAGCTCAAGGATACCCCTCTGTCAGAATGGAGAGGAAGCATGAAGAGCTTCTCTCAATACAGAGTCAAACAGAGCCCCCACAGTCAAACTCTAAGTTTGGTGTTGGGAGGCCACAACCAAACTTTAAGTTTGGTGTTGAACCCCCACATTCAAACTCTAAGTTTGGTGTTGGGAGGTTCCAACATTGCTCTGAACATCTGTGAGGCTCCATGAGAGCCAACTGTCAAGCTATTGACATTAAAGAAGCGCTTGTTGGGAGGCAACCCAATCTTTAATTATCTATGTTAAATTTCTGTTTTCTTTTGTTATTTTATGTTTTCTATAGGTTGATGATCATGTGAAGTCACAAAAACAATTGAAAAAGCAAAAACAAAAGGAAAAACAGAATGAAAAACAAAACACCCTGGAGGAGAAACTTACTGGCATTTAAACGCCAGTAAGGGTAGCAGAATGGGCGTTAAACGCCCAGTCTGGCACCATTCTGGGTGTTTAACGCCAGAAATGGGCACCAGACTGGCGTTTAACGCCAGGAATGGGCAAGAAGCTGGCGTTAAACGCCAAAAATGGGCAGCAGCCTGGCGTTTAACGCCAGGATTGGCAGCAAGGGGCGTTTTGCATGCCACATGGTACAGGGATGAGAAATCCTTGACACCTCAGGATCCGTGGACCCCACAGGATTCCCACCAACCCCACCTCTCTCTCTCTTCTTCACCCATTCACTAATCACCTCAATACCTCTTCCCCAAACACCCCTCACCTATCAAATCCTACCATTCTCTTCACCACTCATATCCATCCTTCATAAAACCCCACTACCTCACCTATCAAATCCTACTATTCTCTTCACCACCCAAACCCACCCATAATGGCCGAACCATAGCCCCCTCTCCACTCCTATATAAACCCATCTTCACTCCTTCATTTTCACACAACCTAAACACTACTTCTCCCCCTTGGCCGAAACACAAAGCCCCCTCCATCTCCTTTATTTCTTCTTCTTCTACTCTCTTCTTTCTTCTTTTGCTCGGGGACGAGCAACCTTCTAAGTTTGGTGTGGTAAAAGCTAAAGCTTTTTGTTTTTCCATAACCATTTATGGCACCAAGGGTTAGAGAAACCTCTAGAAAGAAGAAAGGGAAGGCAAAAGCTTCCACCTTTGAGTCATGGGAGATGGAGAGATTATTCTCAAAGGTGCATCAAGACCACTTCTATGAAGTTGTGGCCAAGAAGAAGGTGATCCTCGAGGTCCCTTTTAAGCTAAAAAAGGGCGAATATCCGGAGATCCAACATGAGATCCGAAGAAGAGGTTGGGAAGTTCTCACCAACCCCATTCAACAAGTTGGAATCTTAATGGTTCAAGAGTTCTATGCCAATGCATGGATCACCAAGAACCATGATCAAAGTGTGAACCCGGATCCTAAGAATTGGCTTACAATGGTCCAAGGGAAATACTTAGATTTTAGTCCGGAAAATGTAAGGTTGGCGTTCAACTTGCCCATGATACAAGGAGATGCACACCCATACACTAGAAGGGTCAACTTTGATTAAAGGTTGGACGAAGTTCTCATGGACATATGTGAAGAAGGCGCTCAATGGAAGAGAGATTCAAGAGGGAAGCTGGTTCAACTAAGAAGGCATGACCTCAAGCCCGTGGCTGCGGGATGGTTGGAGTTCATTCAATGCTCAGTCATTCCAACTAGCAACCGGTCTGAAGTTACTATAGACCGGGCTATCATGATTCATAGCATCATGATTAGAGAGGAAGTTGAAGTTCATGAGATTATATCCCAAGAACTCTACAAGGTGGCGGACAAGTCCTCTACTATGGCAAGGTTAGCCTTCCCTCATCTCATTTGTCACCTCTGCAATTCAGCATGAATTGACATAGAGGAAGACATCCTCATTGATTAGGACAAGCCCATCACTAAAAAAAGGATGGAGCAAGTGAGAGAACCTCACCAAGAGCATGAGGAAACTCCTCATCATGAAATCCCTGAGATACCTCAAGGGATGCATTTTCCTCCACAAAACTATTGGGAGCAAATCAACACCTCCCTAAAAGAATTAAGTTCCATCATGGGACAACTAAGGGTGGAGCACCAAGAGCATTCCATCCTCCTCCATGAAATTAGGGAAGACCAAAGAACCATGAGAGAGGAACAACAAAGGCAAGGGAGAGACATTGAGGAGCTCAAGCACTCTATAAGATCTTCAAGAGGAAGAACAAGCCACCATCACTAAGGTGGACCCGTTCTTTAATTTCCTTGTTCTTTATTTTCTGTTTTTTGAAAATTGTGCTTTATGTTTATTTATATTTGTGCCTTTATTACATGATCATTAGTGTCTAAGTGTCTATGCCTCAAAGTTATGAAAATGAATCCATCACCTTTGTTAAATGAAAAATGTTTTTAATTGAAAAAGAAAAAGAAGTGCATGAATTTCAAATTTTAAAACAGTTTAGTTATTTTGATGTGGTGGCAATACTATTGTTTTTCTGAACGAATGCTTGAACAGTAGTGCATATTTTTGAATTTGTTGTTTAAAGAATGTTAAAATTGTTGGCTTTGAAAGAATGATGGGAAAAGGAGAAATGTTATCTGATGATCTGAAAAATCATAAAATTGATTCTTGAAGCAAGAAAAAGCAGTGAAAATCTTGCAGAAAAAAAAAAGAAAAAAGAGAAAGAAAAAGAAAAAGCAAGCAGAAAAAGCCAATACCCCTTTAAACCAAAAGGCAAGGGTGATAAAAAGAGATCCAAGGCTTTGAGCATCAGTGGATAGGAGGGCCCACAGGAATAAAATCCTGGCCTAAGCGGCTAAACCAAGCTGTCCCTAACCATGTGCTTGTGGCGTGAAGGTGTCAAGTGAAAACTTGAGACTGAGCGGTTAAAGTCATGGTCCAAAAGCAAAAAGAGTGTGCTTAAGAGCTCTGGACACCTCTAATTGGGGACTCTAGCAAAGCTAAGTCACAATCTAAAAAGGTTCACCCAGGTATGTGTTTGTGGCATTTATGTATCCGGTGGTAATACTGGAAAACAAAATGCTTAGGGTCACGGCCAAGACTCATAAAGTAGCTGTGTTCAAGAATCAACATACTTAACTAGGAGAATCAATAACACTATCTGGATTCTGAGTTCCTATAGAAGCCGATCATTCTGAACTTCAAAGGATAAAGTGAGATGCCAAAACTGTTCAGAAGCAAAAAGCTAAAAGCCCCACTCATCTAATTAATACTGATCTTCATAGATGTTTTTAGAATTCTTTGTATATTCTCTTCTTTTTATCCTATTTGATTTTCAGTTGCTTGGGGACAAGCAACAATTTAAGTTTGGTGTTGTGATGAGCGGATAATTTATATGCTTTTTGACATTGTTTTTAGTATGTTTTTAGTATATTTTAGTTAGTTTTTATTATGTTTTTATTAGTTTTTAAATAAAAATCACTCTTCTGGACTTTACTATGAGTTTGTGTGTTTTTCTGTGATTTTAGGTATTTTCTGGCTGAAATTGAGGGATCTGAGCAAAAATCAGATTCAGAGGCTGAAAAAGGACTGCAGATGCTGTTAGATTCTGACCTCCCTATACTCAAAGTGGATTTTCAAGAGCTACAGAAGCCCCATTGGTGCACTCTCAATTGCGTTCGAAAGTAGACATCCTGGGCTTTCCAGCAATATATAATAATCCATACTTTGTCCAAGATTTGATGGCCCAAACAGGCGTTCCAAGTCAGCTCAAGAATTCTGGCGTTTAACTCCAAAACTGGCACAAAAGTTGGAGTTAAACGCCCAAACTGGCACAAAAGCTGGCGTTTATCTCCAAGAAAAGTCTCTACACATGGAAGCTTCAATGCTCAGCCCAAGCACACACCAAGTGGGCCCAGAAGAAGATTTCTGCATTAATTACTCATTTCTGTAACCCTAGGCTACTAGTTTTCTATAAATAGGACCTTTTGCTATTGTATTTGAGATCTTTGATAAGTCTTATGCTATCTTAGACAGGTTTGGAGGCTGGCCATTCGGCCATGCCTTGACC
Source organism: Arachis ipaensis (assembly GCF_000816755.2). Taxonomy (NCBI): domain Eukaryota; kingdom Viridiplantae; phylum Streptophyta; class Magnoliopsida; order Fabales; family Fabaceae; genus Arachis; species Arachis ipaensis. The sequence continues at coordinate 57,015,103 of NC_029785.2, forward strand.
TTGTTCTTATGTATTTTCAACGGTGGAGTTTCTACACACCATAGATTAAGGTGTGGAGCTCTGCTGTTCTTCATGAATTAATACAAGTACTATTGTTTTTCTATTCAACTAAAGTCTATTTCTTCTCCAAGATATTCATTTGCACCCAAGAACATGATGAATGTGATGATTATGTGACACTCATCACCATTCTCACCTATGAACACGTGACTGACAACCACTTCCGTTCTACATGCAAACAAGCTTGAATGTGTATGTCTTGGGTTTCTAATCTAAGATTGGAACCTTCGTTGTATAGGCTAGAATTATTGGCGGCCATTTCTGAGATCCGGAACATCTAAAACCTTATTTGTGGTATTCTGAGTAGGATCTAGGAAGGGATGGCTGTGATGAACTTCAAACTCGCGATTGTTGGGCGTGTGACAGATGCAAAAGGATCAATGGATCCTATTCCAACATGATCAAGAACCGACAGATGATTAGCTGTGCGGTGACAGCGCATTTGGAACGTTTTCACTGAGAGGACGGGAAGTAGCCATCGACAACAGTGATGCCCAACATAAATCTTGCCATGAAAAGTAGTATGAATGATTGGAAGAAGGCAATAGGAAAGCAGAGGTTCAGGAGGAACAAAGCATCTTCATACGCTTATCTGAAATTCCAACCAAAGAATTACATAAGTATCTCTATCTTTATGTTTTATTTATCTTTTAATTATCAATTCTCCATCACCATCTGAATTAAGCCTGACTGAGATTTACAAGGTGACCATAGCTTGCTTCAAGCCGACAGTCTCCGTGGGATGGACCCTTACTCACGTAAGGTTTATTACTTGGACGACCCAGTGCACTTGCTGGTTAGTTGTGCAGAATTGTGACAAAGTGTGCTTCACGTTTAAGAGCTCCAAGTCCTTTGGCGCCATTGTTGATGATCACAATTTCGTGCACCATCTACCCACCTCAGAGGATTATCAGATTGAAGACAGAGGTACAAACCTTCACACAGATGGATGCAGAATCTCTCTATGAGGCATGGGAGAGATACAAGGCCTTAATTAGAAAATGTCTCCCTGAAATATTTAATGAATGGGACATACTTCAGAATTTCTATAAAGGGTTGACTCTGAAAGCTCAGGAAGTACTAGATCATTCAGTAGGAGGCTCATTGCAATTAATGAAGACAACAGAGAAAGCCCAAAACCTCATAGATATGGTGGCAAATAATCAATACTTTTTTTCTCATCAAAGACAACGCCAACCAGCTCAAAGAAAGGGAGTACTGGAGTTGAAAGGAGTGGACACTATTCTAGCTCAAAACAAGGTGATGCAGCAGCAAATCCAGCAATAATTTAAGTAGATGGCTAAGAGGATTGATAGTTTACAAGTTGCATCAGTGAATGTCACCAATCAACCACCAACTGGGTGGGGACAAAATGAGGAAAATTGTGAAGATCAGCAGTAGGAATAAGTGAACTACATGCACAACCAAGGATCCAGCCAGAATGAATTCCATGGAGACACATACAATCCCTCTTGGAAGAACCATCCAAATCTAAGATGAGGAGATAACCACAATCAAAACCAGCAGCCTTGGCAAAAAAATTCAAACTAAAATAACTCAAGAAATACAAACCACAATCAGCAAAACACTAACCATAATCTATATAGAAAACCCCAAAAACAACTACCCAAATTCCAGCTACTATCCACCCAATAACCCATCCACTAACCAAAAAAGCTATCATCCAACATCTACACCCCACAACCAGCCACAAATACCACAAGATGCTCATAGGATCTCAAACTTAGAGATACTGATGGAAAAAATGATGAAGCATCAGGAGATGACCAGCAAGAATCATGAAGCCTCAAAGAGAAACTTAGAAAGGCAGATTGGGTAACTGTCCAAGCAAGCAGTGATTGAAAGGCCAACAAGCTCACTCCCAAGTGATACCATTTCAAATCCCAAGGAAGAATGCAAAGCTATTCAATTAAGGACTAGATGAACCTTGGTGAATGACAAAGAAGTTAACAAGAATCCTATGGACAATGACAAGGCTAGCAGCAAGAAATATGAAGCCAGCAACAAGAAAGAAGACGAGCAAGAACAAAAGGAGCTTAAAGAGAAAGATGAGCAGCTCCAAGCTTCAAGGAAAGGGAAACAAGTCATGGAGGAATCATCACAAGAACAGAGGAAGGAAGTGAAGACTTACACACCTCCTTTACCATATCCTCAAAGGCTACAAAAAGAACTCAATGATCAACAATTCCCCAAGTTCCTTGAGGTCTTCAAGAAGCTGGAGATTAATATCCCACTTGCTGAAGCATTAGAGCAGATGCCTCTATATGCAAAGTTCCTGATGGAGCTCATTAACAAAAAGAGAAGCTGGCATGAGAAGGAAACCATTATGCTCACTGAAGAATGCAGTGCTGTGATCCAAATGGGTATTCCACCAAAGCTTAAAGATCCAGGGAGCTTTGTGGTTTCGTGCACCATAGGTAAGATGACATTAGAGAAAGCTCTCTGCGATCTAGGTGCTAGTATCAACTTGATGCCCCTCTCAATGATGAGAAAGCTTGCCATAGAAGAAATCAAACCTACTAGGATGTCACTGGTGATGGCCGACAGATCAATCAAGACACCCAATGGAGTTGTGGAAAATCTCTTAGTGAAGGTTGGAGAATTTATCTTCCCTGCAGACTTTGTGATCTTGGACATAGAGGAGGAGGGAAACAACTCAATTATCTTGGGAAGACCATTCCTAGCCACAGCAAGAGCTATTATTGATGTAGAAAAGGGAAAAATGATCTTCAGGGTGCACAATGAGCAAATGGTCATCAATATTTTCAAATCAATGCAACATCCCCTTGAGCAAGAGAACTACATGAAAGTGGATATGATAGAAAGTTTGGTTGAAGAAATATTGGAAACCAATTATCATGAGCAACAGGAAGAAGAAGGGGAAGGAGATCAAGAGACAATGGAAAAAGAAGAAGCTTCAAGTTCCATTGAGAAAGAAGAGGAACAAGAACTTATAGAAAAGGAAGTGGTGGAGATCTCCTTTGAAAGCAAGGCAGAAGAGAAGCCAAAATAAGAGTTAAAGTCCCTTCCCCCTCATCTCAAGTATGTGTTTCTTGGGGAAGCAGATGCCTTACCAGTAATCATAAACTCCTCTCTAAAAATAGAAGAAAAAACAAAGCTCATTGAAGCGTTAAAGGCTCACAAGACAGCCTTGGGATGGACGATTGATGATATCAAGGGCATAAGCCCTGCCATCTGTATGCACAAAATTCTATTGGAGGAAGATTCAAGGCCTGTAGTTCAACCCCAAAGAAGGCTCAACCTAGCTATGAAAGAGGTGGTTCAAAAAGAAGTCATGAAGTTATGGAATGCTGGGATAATCTTTCCAATCTCTGATAGCTCATGGGTGAGTCCGGTTCAAGTTGTACCAAAGAAAGAAGGAATGATAGTAATCATCAATGAGAAGAATGAGTTGATCCCCACCAGGACAGTGACTGGGTGGAGGATGTGCATAGATTATAGAAGACTGAATGATGCTACAAGGAAAGATCACTTTCCTCTCCCTTTCATTGATCAAATACTGGAGAGATTGGCTGGCCATGCTTATTATTGCTTCCTTGATGGATATTCTGGGTACAATCAAATAGTGGTGGATCCCAACGATCAAGAAAAGACTTCCTTCACCTGTCCATTTGGAATTTTTGCTTACAAAAGGATGCCCTTTGGTTTGTGTAATGCCCCTGTAACTTTTCAAAGGTGGATGCTTTCTATATTCTCTGACATGGTAGAAAAATTTTTAGAAGTCTTCATGAATGATTTTCTGTATTTGGCAATTCATTTAACACCTGCTTGCATCATTTAACTCTTGTTTTGAAAAGATGCCAAGAAACTAACCTAGTATTGAATTGGAAGAAATGCCATTTCATGGTTCCTGAAGGGATAGTTCTTGGGCATATGGTTTCAAGAAAAGGTATAGAAGTTGACAAAGCTAAAATAAAAATCATTGAAAAGCTTCATATACCTGTTAATGTGAAAGCAGTAAGGAGTTTTCTTGGACATGCTAGTTTTTACAGGAGGTTCATCAAGGATTTTTCAAAAATAGCAAAACCATTGAGCAATTTGCTAATGATTGATAGTCCTTTCATCTTTGATGACAATTGCAAGCATGCCTTTGAAACTTTAAAGAGAAAACTTATTACAACACCAATCATCACACCCCCTGATTGGAAATTACCTTTTGAACTTATGTGTGATGTAAGTGACCTTGCAATTGGTGCTTGATGAACGGATAATTTATACTATTTTTGGCATTGTTTTTACATAATTTTTACTATATTTTAATTACTTTTTATTATATTTTTATTAGTTTTTATTCAAAAATCATATTTCTGGACTTTACTATGAGTTTGTGTGTTTTTTTGTGATTTCAGGTATTTTCTGGCTGAAATTGAGGGACCTGAGCAAAAATCTGATTCAGAGGCTGAAAAAGGACTGCAGATGCTGTTGGATTCTGACCCTCTTGCACTCGAAGTGGATTTTCGGGAGCTACAAAAGCCCAATTGGTGCACTCTCAACTGCGTTGGAACGTAGACATCCTGGGCTTTCTAGCAATATATAATAGTCTATAATTTGTCTGAGATTTGATGGCGCAAACTGGTGTCTAAAGACAGCCTAAAACATCTTGGCGTAAAATGCCCAAACTGACACCAGAATTGGAGTTAATCGCCCAAACTGGCACCAAAGCTGGCGTTTAACTCCAGAAACAGCCTATGCACGAAAAAGCTTTAATTCTCAGCCTAAGCACACACCAAGTGAGCCCCGGAAGTGGATTTCTGCACTATCTGCACTTAGTTACTCATTTTCTGTAAACCTAGGTTACTAGTTTAGTATAAAAATTACTTTTAGAGATTTATTTTACATCTTTAGAATATCTTTTGATCACTTTGATCTTTGAGACCAATGTTCACGTTTGGAGGCTGGCCTCACGGCCATGCCTAGACCTCTTTTCACTTATGTATTTTCTACGGTAGAGTTTCTACACCCAATAGATTAAGGTGTAGAGCTCTGCTGTTCTTCACGAATTAATGCAATTACTACTGTTCTCTATTCAATTCATGCCTACTTCTTCTCCAAGATATACTCTCGTACTTAATTTAGTTAAGTCAGAATGAAGGGGTGATCCGTGCCAATCACCCAATCTTCGTTACTCGCTTAGCCAAGATCGCGTGCCTAACAACCACAAAGCGGTCTACATGATGTTCAACGTAGTCATTGGACGACAGCTGGAGTATATTCTCTTGGATATCTAATACACGGACCGAGTCCGTGAGATTAGTATCGTCGTGGTATAGGCTAGAACCAATTGGCAGCCATTCCTGTGATCCGGAAAGTCTAAACCTTGTCTGTGGTATTCCGAGTAGGATCCAGGAAGGAATGACTGTGACGAGCTTCAAACCTGCAAATGTTGGGCGCAAGTGACAGTGTGCAAAAGGATCAATGGATTCTATTCCGACGCTAGCAGGAACCGACAGATGATTAGCCATGCGGTAGCTGTACCTGGTATTTTTCATCCGAGACGAGAAATCTGACAATTGATTAGTGGTGCACGAAATTGTGATCTCTAAAACGGCGCCAAAAACTTGGTACGCATGATCTTAATCTCAACTCTTTTTCGCAACTCCACACAACTAACCAGCAAGTGCACTGGGTCGTCCAAGTAATAAACCTTACGTGAGTAAGGGTCGATCCCACGGAGATTGTTGGCTTGAAGCAAGCTATGGTCATCCTTGTAAATCTCAGTCAGGTGGATTCAGATGGTTATGGGATTTTGATAATTAAAATATAATTAAAACAGAAAATAAGATAGAAATACTTATGTAATTCATTGGTGAGAATTTCAGATAAGCGTATGGAGATGCTTTGCTCCTTCTGAATCTTTGCTTTCCTACTGTCTTCATTCAATCATTCATACTCCTTCCATGGCAAGCTTTATGTTGGGGGATCACCGTTGTCAATGGCTACCATCCGTCCTCTCAGTGAAAATGGTCCAAATGCGCTGTCACCGCACGGCTAATCATCTATCGGTTCTCGATCATGTTGGAATAGGATCCATTGATCCTTTTGCGTCTGTCACTACGCCCAACACTCGCGAGTTTGAAGCTCGTCACAGTCATCCCTTCCCAAATCCTACTCAGAATACCACAGACAAGGTTTAGACTTTCCAGATCTCAGGAATGGCTGCCAATAATTCTAGCCTATACCACGAAGACTCTGATCATGAACCAGGAGGCTAAGAGATACACACTCAAGCTAGTACAAATAGAACGGAAGTGGTTGTTAGGCACGCGTTCCTAGGTGAAAATGATGATGAGTGTCACAGATCATCACAATCATCAGGTTGAAGTGCGAATGAATATCTTAGAATAAGAATAAGCTTGAGTTGAATAGAAAAACAATAGTACTTTGCCTTAATTCATGAGGAACAGCAGAGCTCCACACCTTAATCTATAAGGTGTAGAAACTCCACCGTTGAAAATACATAAGTGATGAAGGTCCAAGCATGGCCGAATGGCCAGCCCCTAAACGTGATCAAGAGATCAAAAGTGATACAAAGATAGTCTCAAAAATGAGATGATCAAAAGATGTGAAATAAATCACTAAAAGTAGTTTTTATACTAAACTAGTAACTAGGGTTTACAGAAATAAGTAAATGATGCAAAAATTCACCTCCGGGGCCCACTTGGTGTGTGCTTGGGCTGAGCATTGAGTTTTACACGTGTAGAGACTTCACATGCAGTTAAACGCCAGGTTGCAGCCAATTTGTGGCGTTTAACTCTGGTTTGTAACTTGTTTCTGGCGTTTAACTTCAGAATAGGGCAGGAAGTTGGTGTTTGAACGCCAGTTTTCATCATCAAAAATCAGGCAAAGTATGAACTATTATATATTGCTGGAAAGCCCTGGATGTCTACTTTCCAACGCAATTGAGATCGCGCCAATTGGTTTTCTGTTGCTCCAGAAAATCCACTTCGAGTGCAGGGAGGTCAGAATCCAACATCTACAGTCCTTTTTCAGCCTCTGAATCAGATTTTTGCTCAGGTCCCTCAATTTCAGCCAGAAAATACCTAAAATCACAGAAAAACACACAAACTCATAGTAAAGTCCAGAAATGTGAATTTTGCATAAAAACTAATAAAAACATAGTAAAAACTAACTAAATTATACTAAAAACTACCTAAAAACAATGCCAAAAAGCGTATAAATTATCCGCTCATCACAACACCAAACTTAAATTGTTGCTTGTCTCCAAGCAATTGAAAATCAAATAGGATGAAAAAAACAGAATATACTATAAATTCCAAAATATCAATGAAACTTAGCTCCAATTAGATGAGCGTGACTAGTAGCTTTTTGCCTCTGAACAGTTTTGGCATCTCACTTTATCCTTTGAAGTTCAAAATGATTGGCATCTATATGAACTCAGAATTTAGATACTGTTATTGATTCTCCTAGTTCAGTATGTTGATTCTTGAACATAGCTACTTTATGATTCTTGGCCGTGGCCCTAAGCACTTTGTTTTCCAGTTTTACCACCGGATACATAAATGCCACAGACACAAAACTAGGTGAACCTTTTTAGATTCTGACTCAGCTTTGCTAGAGTCCCCAATTAGAGGTGTCCAGGGTTCTTAAGCACACTCTTTTTGCTTTGGATCACAACTTTAACCACTCAATCTCAAGCTTTTCACTTGACACCTTCACGTCACAAGCACATGGTTAGGGACAGCTTGGTTTAGCCGCTTAGGCCAGGATTTTATTCCTATGGGCCCTCCTATCCACTGATGCTCAAAGCCTTGGATCCTTTTTACCCTTGCCTTTTGGTTTAAAGGGTTACTGGCTTTTTGCTCTTGCCTTTTGGTTTAAAGAGCTCTTGGCTTTTTCTGCTTGCTTTTTCTTTTTCTTTCTCTCTCTTTTTTTCTTTTATTTTCGCCATTTTTTTTGCAAGCCTTGTTTTTCACTGCTTTTTCTTGCTTCAAGAATCAATTTTATGATTTTTCATATTATCAATAACATTTCTCATTTTTCATTATTCTTTCAATAGCCAAAAATTTTAACATTCATAAACAACAAATTCAAAAATATGCACTATTCAAGCATTCATTCAGAAAACAAAAGTATTGCCACCACATCAAAATAATTAAACTAATTTCAAGATAGAATTCGAAACCATGTACTTCTTATTCTTTTGTAATTAAAACATTTTCCATTTAAGAAAGGTGATGGATTCATAGGACATTCATAGCTTTAAGGCATAGACACTTAAACACTAATGATCATGTAATAAAGACACAAACATAAATAAACATAAAGCATAGAGAATGAAAACAGAAAAAATAAATAGACAAGGAGATTAAGGAACGGGTCCACCTTAGTGAGGGTGGCGTCTTCCTCCTCTTGAAGAACCAATGGTGCTCTTGAGCTCCTCTATGTCTCTTCCTTGCCTTTGTTGCTCCTCCCTCATAGCTCTTTGATCTTCTCTAATTTCATGGAGGAGGATGGAATGCACTTGGTGCTCTAACTTTAATTGTCCTATTTTGGAGCTTAATTCTCCTAAGGAGGTGTTGATTTGCTCCCAATAATTTTGTGGAGGGAAGTGCATCCCTTGAGGCATCTCAGGGATTTCATGATGAGGAGCTTCCTCATCCTCTTGTTGAGGTCTATGAGTGGGCTCTCTTCCTTTTGAGCTTGAAAGGGACCTCAGGGATCACCTTCTTCTTGGCCACAACTTCATAGAAGTGGTCTTGATGGACCTTTGAGATGAATCTTTCCATCTCCCATGACTCGGAGATGGAAGCTTTTGCCTTCCCTTTTCTCTTTCTAGCGGTTTTTCCGGCCTTAGGTGCCATAAATAGTTATGGAAAAATAAAAAAGTAATGCTTTTACCACACCAAACTTAAAAGGTTTGCTCGTCCTCGAGCAAAGAAGAAAGAATGAAGGAGAAGAAGAAGAAAATGGAGGAGATAGAGGGAGATATATGGTTCGGCCAAGGGGTAGAAGTAGTGGTTGTAATGTGTGAAAATGAAGGAATGGTAAGGGGTTTATATAGGGGTGGGGGGAGGGTTAGGTTTCATGTATTAGGGTTGGGTTTGGGAGGGAAAAAGGGTTTTGAATTTGAAGGTAGATGGGGTTTTTGGGGAAGAGTGAATGAGGTAATTGGTGAAGGGTATTTGGGGAAGAGTGTTATGAAAAGGTATGAAGAAAGAGAGAGAGAGAGGTGGGGTAGGTGGGGATCCTGTGAAGTCCACAGATCCTGAGGAGTCAAGGACTTAGCATCCCTACTCCATTTAGGCGTGTAAAGCCCTTAGAGTGCAATCCTGGCATTTAACGCTAGACTGCTGCTTGTTTCTGGTATTAAACGCCATCTTTTCTCCCTTTCTTGGCGTTAAACGCCAGACTGTAGCCTGTTTCTGGCATTTGACGCCAGCTTGATGCATCTTTCCAGTGTTAAATGCCAGTCTGATGCTTCTTATTGGCGTTTAAATGCCAGTAAGCTTATCCTCCAGGGTGTGCTGTTTTTAATGCTCGTTTTCATTGTTTTTGATTTTTTTTTAGTTGTTTTTGTGACTTCACATGATCATCAACCTACATGAAACATAAAATAACAATGGAAAATAAATAGATATAATTAAATAACATTGGGTTGCCTCCCAATAAGCACTTCTTTAATGTCAATAGCTTGACAGTGAGCTCTCATGGAGCCTCACAGATAATCAGAGTAGGGTTGGGGCCTCTCAACACCAAACTTAGAGTTTGGTTGTGGCCTCCCAACACCAAACTTAGAGTTTAAATGTGGGGGTTTTGTTGGACTCTGTATTGAGAGAAGCTTTTCATGCTTCCTCTCCATGGTTACAGAAGGAGAACCTTGAGTCTTAAATACAAGGTAGTCCTCATTTAACTGAAGGACCAACTCTCCTCTGTCAACATCAATCACAGCTTTTGCTGTGGCTACGAAGGGTTTGCCAAGGATGATGGATTCATCTTCATCCTTTCCAGTGTCTAGGATTATGAAATCAGCAGGGATGTAAAGGCCTTCAACCTTCACTAGCACGTCTTCTACCAGTCCATAAGCCTGTTTCATTGATTTGTCTGCCATCTCTAGTGAGATTCTTGCAGCTTGTACCTCAAAGATTCCCAGTTTCTCCATTACAGAGAGTGGCATGAGTTTATCCCTGACCCCAGGTCACACAGAATCTGAGGTAATGTCTGCCTCATTAATGCATTCAGTTCATTGGTGAACAAGGGGGGTTCATCCTCCCAAGTCTCATTACCAAACAACTTGGCATTCAGCTTCATGATTGCTCCTAGATACTTAGCAACTTGCTCTTCAGTGATGTCTTCATCCTTATTAGAGGAAGAATATTCATCAGAGCTCATGAATGGCAGAAGAAAGTTCAATAGAATCTCTATGGTCTCTATATGAGCCTCAGATTCTTTTGGTTCCTCAAAGGAAAACTCCTTTCTGTCTAGAGGACGTCCCATGAGGCTTTTCTCACTGGGACTTACGTCCTCCTCACTCTCTCCAGGTTCGGCCATGTTGGTCATGGTTATGGCCTTGCACTCTCTCTTGGGATTTTCTTCTGTATTGCATGGGAGAGTACTGGGAGGAGTTTCAGTAATTTTCTTACTTAGCTGACCCACCTGTGCCTCCAAATTTCTAAAGGAGGACCTTGTTTCATTCATGAAACTTAGTGTGGTCTTAGATAGATCAAAGACTATGGTTGTCAGGCCAGAATGGCTCTGTTCAGAATTCTCTGTCTGTTGCTGAGAAGATGATGAAAAAGGCTTGCTATTGCTAAACCTATTTCTTCCACCATTATTGTTGAAGCCTTGTTGAGGCTTCTGTTGGTCCTTCCATGTGAAATTTGGGTGATTTCTCCATGAAGGATTATAGGTGTTTCCATAGGGTTCTCCCATGTAATTCACCTCTGCCATTGCAGGGTTCTCAGGATCATAAGCTTCTTCTTCAGAAGATGCTTCTTTAGTACTGTTGGATGCAGCCTGCAATCCATTTAGACTCTGAGAAATCATATTGACTTGCTGAGTCAATATTTTTTTCTGAGCCAATATGGCATTCAGAGTATCAATTTCAAGAACTCCCTTCTTCTGAGGCGTCCCATTATTCACAGGACTCCTCTCAGAGGTGTATGGTGCACGAAATTGTGATTCACACTTTTCACAACTCTGCACAACTAACCAGCAAGTGCACTGGGTCGTCCAAGTAATACCTTACGTGAGTAAGGGTCGATCCCACGGAGATTGTTGGCTTGAAGCAATCTATGGTTACCTTGTAAATCTTAGTCAGGAGATTAATTATGATTATCAGTTTGAATTGCGAAAAAATAAAAGAGCATGAATTAAATACTTTTTATGCAGTAATGGAGAATATGTTGGAGTTTTGGTGATGCTTTGTCTTCTGAATCTCTGCTTTCCCCCTGTCTTCTTCTTCATGCACGCAAGGTTCCTCCTATGGCAAGCTGTGTGTTGGTGGATCACCGTTGTCAATGGCTACCATCCGTCCTCTCAGTGAAAATGGTCCAGGTACGCTGTCACCGCACGGCTAATCATCTGTCGGTTCTCACTCATACTGGAATAGGATCCATTGATCCTTTTGTGTCTGTCACTACGCCCAACCCTTGTGAGTTTGAAGCTTATCACAGTCATTAAATCCTTGAATCCTACTCGGAATACCACAGACAAGGTTTAGACTTTTCGGATTCTCAAGAATGCTGCCAATGGATTCTAGCTTATACCACGAAGATTCTGATTAAGGAATCCAAGAGATACTCATTCAATCGAAGGTAGAACGGAGGTGGTTGTCAGGCACGCATTCATAGGTTGAGGATGGTGATGAGTGTCACGGGTCATCACATTCATCATATTGAAGTGCGAATGAACATCTTAGATGGAAACAAGCGTGTTTGAATAGAAAACAGAAATAATTGCATTAATTCATCGAGACACAGCAGAGCTCCTCACCCCCAACAATGGAGTTTAGAGACTCATTCCGTCAAAGAGTACAAAGTTCAGATCTAAAAATGTCATGAGGTATAAAATAAATCTCCAAAAGTTGTTTAAATACTAAACTAGTAACCTAGGTTTACAGAAAATGAGTAAACTGAGATAGATAGTGCAGAAATCTACTTCTGGGGCCCACTTGATGTGTGCTGGGGCTGAGACTTGAGCTTTACACGTGCCTAGGATGTTTCTAGAGTTAAACGCCAGGTTGTAACCTGTTTCTGGCGTTTAACTCCAACTTGTAACCTGTTTCTGGCGTTTAACGCCAGAATGCAACATAGAACTGGCGTTGAACGCAAGTTTACGTCATCTATCCTCGAGCAAAGTATGAACTATTATATATTTCTGGAAATCCCTGGATGTCTACTTTCTAACGCAATTGAGAGCACACCATTAGGACTCCTGTAGCTCCAGAAAATCCACTTTGAGTGAAGGGAGGTCAGAATCCAACAGCATCTGTAGTCCTTTTTCAGCCTCTGAATCAGATTTTTGCTCAGGTCCCTCAATTTCAGCCAGAAAATACCTGAAATCACAGAAGAACACACAAACTCATAGTAAAGTCCAGAAATGTGATTTTTATTTAAAAATTAACAAAAATATACTAAAAACTAATCAAATCATACTAAAAACATGTAAAAACAATGCCAAAAAGCGTATACATTATCCGCTCATCACAACACCAAACTTAAATTGTTGCTTGTCCCCAAGAAACTAAAAACAAAGTAGGATAAAAGGAAGAGAATACACAATGAATACCAAAAACATCTATGAAGATCAGTCTTAATTAGATGAGCGGGGCTATTAGCTTTTTGCCTCTTGAATAGCTTTGGCATCTCACTTTATCCTTTGAAGTTCAGAATGATTGGAATCTATAGGAACTTAGAATTTAGATAGTGTTATTGATTCTCCTAGTTCAGTATGTTGATTCTTGAACACAGCTACTTTATGAGTCTTGGCCGTGGCCCTAAGCACTTTGTTTTTCAGTACTACCACCGGATACATAAATGCCACAGACACATAACTGGGTGAACCTTTTCAGATTGAGACTCAGCTTTGCTAAAGTCCCCAATTAGAGGTGTCCAGCGTTCTTAAGCACACTCTTTTTTTTTTTGCTTTGGACCTTGACTTTAACCGCTCAGTCTCAAGTTTTCACTTGACACCTTCACGCCACAAGCACATGGTTAGGGACAGCTTGGTTTAGCCGCTTAGGCCAGGATTTTATTCCTTTAGGCCCTCCTATCCACTGATGCTCGAAGCTTTGGATCCTTTTTATTACCCTTGCCTTTTGGTTTTAAGGGCTATTGGCTTTTTGCTCTTGCCTTTTGGTTTAAAGAGCTTTTGGCTTTTTCTGCTTGCTTTTTCTTTTTTTTTTTCTTGTTTTTTTCATTTTTCTTTTCTTTTTTTTTTCCGCAAGCTTTTGTATTCACTGCTTTTTCTTGCTTCAAGAATCAATTTTATGATTTTTCAGATTATCAATAACATTTCTCCTTTTTCATCATTCTTTCAAGAGCCAACATATTTAACATTCATAAACAACAGTATCAAAAGACATATGTACTGTTCAAGCATTCATTCAGAAAACAAAAAGTATTGCCACCACATCAAAATAATTAAACTATTTTAAAATTCAAAATTCATGTACTTCTTTTTCTTTTTTAGAAAACATTTTTCATTTAAGAAAGGTGATGGATTCATAGGACATTCATATCTTTAAGACATAGACACTAGACACTAATGATCATGTAATAAAGATACAAACATAAATAAACATAAAGCATAGTAAACGAAAAACAGAGAAATAAGAACAAGGAGATTAAGAAACAGGTCCACCTTAGTGAGGGTGGCATCTTCCTCTTCTTGAAGAACCAATGGTGCTCTTGAGCTCCTCTATGTCTCTTCCTTGTCTTTTTTGCTCCTTCCTCATAGCTCTTTGATCTGCAGTCAAATGCTCTATCACTGAACTATGGACCCTTGAGATGAACCTCTCCATCTCTCATGACTCGGGGGTGGAAGCAACTGCCTTCCTTTTCCTCTTTCTAGAGGTTTCTCCGGCCTTAGGTGCCATAAATGGTTATGGAAAAACAAAAAGCAACGCTTTTTTCCACACCAAACTTAAAAGTTTTGCTCGTCCTCGAGCAAAAGAAGATAGAAGGGAGTAGAAGGAGAAGTGGAAGAGAAGGAGGTGTGTGAATGGGTAGGTATGGGAGTGGAATGGTTTGAATTGGAATGGTGAGGTAGGTAGGGATCCTGTGGGGTCCACAGATCCTGAGGGGTCAAGGACATAGCATCCCTGCTCCATTGAGGCATGCAAAATGCCTTTAGTGTGCAATCCTGGCATTTAACGACAGACTGCTGCTTGTTTCTAGCGTTAAATGTCAGCTTTTCCCCTTTCTTGGCGTTGAACGCCAACTTGGTGCTTGTTTCTGGCGTTAAACGCCAGTCTGATGCTTCTTACTGGCGTTTAAACGCCAGTAAGCACTTCCTCCAGGGTGAGCTGTTTTTAATGCTATTTTTCATTATGTTTTTTATTTTTAGTAGTTTTTGTGACTTCACATGATCATCAACCTATAGAAAACATAAAATAGCAATGTAAACTAAATAGATATAGTTAAAAAACATTGGGTTGCCTCTCAACAAGTGCTTCTTTATTGTCAATAGCTTGACAGTGAGATCTCATGGAGCCTCATAGATAATCAGAGCAGGGTTGGGGCCTCTCAACACCAAACTTAGAGTTTGGTTGTGGCCTCCCAACACCAAACTTAGAGTTTGAATGTGGGGGTTTTGTTTGACTCTGTATTGAGAGAAGCTTTTCATGCTTCCTCTCCATGGTTACAGAAGGAGAACCTTGTGTCTTATAGTTTGTGATGTCTGCAAACCACAGAGCTTCCTGAATAGTAAACAATTGCTCATCTGGAAAGGTTTCAGAGATCTCAGTAGGAGGGAGGGATTCTCCTGCTACTGGTTCTATCCAGGACAGGTGATCAGCTACTTGATTCTCTGTCCTTTTTCTGTCTCTTATTTCTATATCAAACTCTTGCAGAAGCAACACCCATCTTATGAGCCTAGGTTTTGAATCCTGCTTTGTGAGTAGATATTGAAGAGCAGCATGGTCGGTATACACAATCACTTTTGATCCTACTAAGTATGATCTAAACTTGTCAATGGCATGAACCACTGCAAGCAATTCTTTTTCTGTGGTTGTGTAATTTTTTTGGGCATCATTTAAAATGTGGCTAGCATAATAAATGACATGAAGAAGCTTGTTATGCCTCTGTCCCAGTACTGCACCAATGGCATGGTCACTGGCATCACACATTAGTTCAAATGGTAATGTCCAGTCTGGCGCAGAAATAAATGGTGCTGTGACCAGCTTAGCTTTCAGAGTTTCAAACGCCTGCAGACACTCTGTGTCAAACACAAATGGCGTGTCAGCAGCTAGCAGATTGCTCAGAGATTTTGCAATTTTTGAAAAATCCTTTATAAACCTCCTATAGAATCCTGCATGTCCCAGAAAGCTTCTGATTGCCTTAACATTGGCAGGTGGTGGTAATTTTTCAATTACCTCTACCTTAGCTTGATCCACCTCTATTCCCTTGTTCGAAATCTTGTGCCCAAGGATAATCCCTTCAGTCACCATAAAGTGACATTTTCCCAGTTTAAAACCAGGTTAGTCTCTTGGCATCTTTTCAGAACCAGTGTCAGGTGATTAAGACAGGAGCTGAATGAGTCTCCATATACTGAGAAGTCATCCATGAAGACTTCCAAAAATTTTTTCACCATATCAGAGAAAATAGAGAGCATGCATCTCTGAAAGGTTGCAGGTGCATTACACAGTCCAAATGGCATCCTTCTGTAGGCAAATACTCCAGATGGACATGTGAATGCTGTTTTCTCTTGATCCTGGGGATCTACTACAATTTGGTTGTAGCCTGAATAGCCATCCAAAAAGCAGTAATAATCATGACCTGCTAGTCTTTCTAGCATCTGGTCTATGAATGGTAAAGGAAAATGATCCTTTCTGGTGGCCGTATTGAGCCTTCTATAGTCAATACACATGCGCCACCCTGTAACTGTTCTTGTAGGAACCAGTTCATTTTTTTTCATTATGAACCACTGTCATGCCTCCCTTTTTGGAGAAAACTTGGACGGGGCTCACCCAGGGGCTATCAGAAATAGGATAAATAATCCCAGCCTCTAGTAACTTGGTGACCTCTTTCTGCACCACTTCCTTCATGGTTGGGTTTAGCCGCCTCTGTGGTTGAACCACTGGCTTAGCATCATCCTCCAATAGGATGTGCATTGATAAACCCATATTTCATGAGTTCTTCTGTGCTTAATTAGAGTAATTTATTCAACTCTTCACCTACTTATTCACATTTATTGCATGGTTTTACTTTCCCTTCCTTATTATGTCATATTGTGAAAAACATGTTTCCTAAGCTTTAAAAATTAATTATTTTAATTACCTTTATTTCCATTCAATGCCGTGATTAGTGTGTTGAGTAGCTTCAGGTTTCCTAAGGCTGAATGACTTAAAGGATGAAAAAGGAAACATACAAAAATGGAAGGAGAAGGCAAAATGGAGCTTTAAGGAAACTGGTATCCACGCGATTGCATGGACGACGTGATCGCGTGCCAGAAGCAAAGAAGCAGCGACGCGGCCGCATGACTGACGCGACCACGCGCCTTGAGTAGAACACCCACGACGCGGACGCGTGACTAACGCGACCGCGTGGAAAGGAAAAGCTCCAGATGCCGCGACCGCGTGACCCACGCGGACGCGTGACAGAGGCCACGTATCAGAATTTACAGAATACGCCCCCAACGATTTCTGAAGCCCTTTTTGGCCCAGATCCAAGCACAGAAAGCATATATTAGAGGTTATAAAGTGGAGGAATGCATCCATTCAGGCATTATTGTTGAGAGGGATAACTAAGTTGGACTTCTAATTTCCCTTATCTTGCCAAAAGTTGTTTTACAGTTATTATTTATTTTTAATTGCCATTTAATTCACTCGTCATTTAAATTACTTGCTTCTCACCTTCTAAACCCCGATTACAACCTTTATAACCAATAATAAGAACATACTTCCTTACAGTTCCTTGAGAAGACGACCCGAGGTTTGAATACTCGGTTAACAATTTTTAAGGGGTTTGTTACTTGTGACAACCAAAACGTTTGTATGAAAGGACTTTTGAAGGTTTAGAAACTATACTTGCAATGAGGATTTATCTGCAAATTTCTAGACCACGCAAAAGTCCTCTCATCATGCATGCATCTTGCTGAGCTGATGCACTTAAGGTCACTTATGGACCACCCAAGAGCTGTCTTGTGTGTCTTTAGCACTTGAAGTAGCGCTTCCTCTTCCAGGGGATTTAAAGCAGAGCTTATGATCACCGGAAAAGTGTCACCTTCTCCCAGAAATGCATATTTCAGGGATGGTGGTAATGGTTTGAGCTCGGGTTTAGGAGGTTTTTCCTCTTCCTGAGGAAGTTTCAGAGGCTTTTTCAATTCCTCTGAATCCTCCAGATCAGGATGAACATCTTTAAAAATGTCCTCTAGCTCTGATTTGAGACTCTCAGTCATATTAACCTCTTCCACCAGGGAGTCAATAATAACAATGCTCAGGTAATCGTCTGATGTGTCTGGATGTTGCATTGCTTTGACAACATTCAACTTAAACTCATCCTCATTGACTCTCAGGGTTATCTTCT
>NC_029785.2:57032925-57080631 GCF_000816755.2 Arachis ipaensis
AACTCTTTCAGTTTCTCTCCAATCCTTCTTATGACTCAAGATATCTTTCATGAACTTGGCATAAGAGGGTATTTGCTCAAGTGCCTCTGGAAACGGAATCGTTATTTCAAGAGTCCTGAGATAGTCTACAAAGCGAGCAAATTGCTTATCCTACTCCTCTTGGTGGAGTTTTTGAGGATAAGGCATCTTGGCTTTGTATTCCTCAACCTTGGTTGCTGCAGGTTTATTTCCTACAGAAGCGGTTAGAGAAGCCTTTTTAGAGGGGTTGTTATCAGCACTTGTGTGTGTCTGATCCCTCACTGGCGTTTGAATGCCAGGGTTGGAAGCTTGATTGGCGTTGGACGCCAACTTCCTACCTGTTTCTGGCGTTTGAACACCAGAACTGAGCTTCCATTGGGCGTTTGATGCTAGCTCCTTGCCTGTTCCTAGCGTTTGAACACCAGAACTGTGCGTGGGTTGGGCGTTTAACGCTAACCTTGCATCCTTTTCTGGCGTTTGAACGCCAGAGTTGTTCCTCTCTGGGCCCTTACTGTCCTCAGAGGGATTTTGAATAATATTTTGCTCATCCTCTGTCAGTTGTTCTTTTCTTGGCTTTCTGCTGCTCTGAAGTGAGGTATTTAATGTTTTTCCACTTCTTAATTGAACTGCTCTGCACTCTTCTGTTATCTGCTTTGATAACTGCTGTTTTGTCTGATTCAATTGTGCCTCCATATTTTTATTAGAATTTTTAGTGTCTTGTAGCATCTTCTTGAATTCTGCTAGCTATTTTGTTAGAAAGTACAATTGTTGATTGATTTCAGCAACTTGTTCTGGAGGACCAAGTTCAGTAGACACTGCTTTGGCTTCTTCTTTTATGGAAGACTCACTACTTAGGTACAGATGCTGATTTCTGGCAACTGTATCAATGAGCTCTTGAGCTTCTTCAATTGTCTTTCTCATGTGTATAGATCCACCAGCTGAGTGGTCCAAAGACATCTGAGCTTTCTCTGTAAGCCCATAATAGAAGATGTCTAACTACACCCACTCTCAAAACATTTCAGACGGGCATTTTCTTCGCATCTCTCTGTATCTCTCCCAGGCATCATAAAGAGATTCATTATCTCCTTGTTTAAAGCCTTGGATGTTCAGCCTTAGCTGTGTCATCCGTTTTGGAGGGAAATATTGATTCAGGAATTTTTCTGACAGCTGTTTCCATGTCCTTATGCTAGCCTTAGTTTGGTTATTTAACCACCTCTTAGCTTGGTCTTTTACAGCAAATGGAAACAGTAATAATCTGTAGACATCCTGATCTACTTCCTTATCATATACTGTGTCAGCAATTTGTAAAAACTGTACCAGAAACTCTGTAGGTTCTTCCTGTGGAAGACTGGAATACTGGCAACTTTGCTGCACCATGATAATGAGCTGAAGATTCAACTCAAAACTACTGACTCCGATGGAGGGTATACAGATACTACTCCCATATGAAGCAGTAGTGGGGTTAGCATATGACCCCAGAGTCCTTCTGGACTATTCATTTCCACTTAGGTCCATGATGGAGAAAGGGAGATGTTGTGAATTGCAAATAAAATAATTTTTTTTGAAAACCGAAATTGAAATAAAATAAAATAAAAGAAAATAAATGAAAAATTGATTATGATTTCGAAAATTTGAAGAAAAATAAATAAAAGAAAATTGAAAACTAAATTAATTAATTAAAAAGATTTGAATTTTGAAATTTTAAAACTAAGATAAGATAAAATAAAAAATTTTAAAATAAAATCTGAATTTTTAAAAGGAAAATTCGAAAAATCAATTAAAATAAAGGAAAAAGATATTTTTGAATTCAATGAGGAAAGAGAAAAACAATAAAAAGACACAAAACTTAAAATTTTTAGATCTAATGCTTCTTATTTTCGAAAATTTGGAGGAAAAACACCAAGGAACACCAAACATAAAAATTTTAAGATCAAAACGCACGAAAGACTCAAGAACACCTTGAAGATTCACAAGAACACGAAGAACAAAAATTCAAAGACTCAAAGGACTCAAGAACATAAGAAAAAGAACACCAAACTTAAAATTTTTAGAAAACCAAAAATAAATTTTCGAAAATCAAATAAAAATTGACAAGAAAACACCAAACTTAAAACTTGACACAAGATTTAATTGAAGAAAAATTAATTTTGAAAAGATTTTAGAAAGAAAGACTCAAATGAGCAACTATTCACAAGAACATAGACACATTCAACAAATACAAGGATTAAACAAAGAAAAACTTTTTTTTTAATACTGATAATTTGAAAATGCACAAGAAAAACAAGAAAAAACACAACATAAGAAAAATTAAAGGTCAAACAAAGAAAATAAACAAGAACAACTTGAAGATTAAGAAAGAACTAAGAACATATAATTCGAAAAATTGAAAGAAAAATAAAATCTTGCAATTGACACCAAACTTAAATTATGAAACTAAACTCAACAAAAGACTAAATCATGAAGTTATTGGTTTAAAGAAAAATTTTCAAAAATAATTTAGAAAAATAAAATAAGGATTTCAAAATTTTAACCAAAAACAATAATAGAAGACTTTAAACCAAAAAGAAAAATTTTTCCTGATCTAAGCAACAAAATAAACCGTCAGTTGTCCAAACTCGAACAATCCCCGGCAACGGCGCCAAAAACTTGGTGCACGAAATTGTGATTCACACTTTTCACAACTCCGCACAACTAACCAGCAAGTGCACTGGGTCGTCCAAGTAATACCTTACGTGAGTAAGGGACGATCCAACGAAGATTGTTAGCTTGAAGCAATCTATGGTTACCTTGTAAATCTTAGTCAGGAGATTAATTATGATTATCAGTTTGAATTGCGAAAAATAAAAGAGCATGAATTAAATACTTGTTATGCAGTAATAGAGAATATGTTGGAGTTTTGGAGATGCTTTGTCTTCTGAATCTCTGCTTTCCCCCTGTCTTCTTCTTCACGCATGCAAAGTTTCTCCTATGGCAAGCTGTGTGTTGGTGGATCACCGTTGTCAATGGCTACCATCCGTCCTCTCAGTGAAAATGGTCCAGGTACGCTGTCACCGTGGCTAATCATCTGTCGGTTCTCACTCATGCTGGAATAGGATCCATTGATCCTTTTGCGTCTGTCACTACGCCCAACCCTTGTGAGTTTGAAGCTCGTCACAGTCATTCAATCCTTGAATCCTACTCGGAATACCACAGACAAGATTTAAACTTTCCGGATTCTCAAGAATGCTGCCAATGGATTCTAGCTTATACCACGAAGATTCTGATTAAGGAATCCAAGAGATACTCATTCAATCGAAGGTAGAACGGAGGTGGTTGTCAGGCACGCGTTCATAGGTTGAGGATAGTGATGAGTGTCACGGGTCATCACATGCATCATATTGAAGTGCGAATGAACATCTTAGATGGAAACAAGCGTGTTTGAATAGAAAACAGAAATAATTGCATTAATTCATCGAGACACAGCAAGCTCCTCACCCCCAACAATGGAGTTTAGAGACTCATGCCATCAAAGAGTACAAAGTTCAGATCTAAAAATGTCATGAGGTACAAAATAAATCTCTAAAAGTTGTTTAAATACTAAACTGGTAACCTAGGTTTACAGAAAATGAGTAAACTGAGATAGATAGTGCAGAAATCCACTTCTGGGGCCCACTTGGTGTGTGCTGGGGCTGAGACTTGAGCTTTACACGTGCCTAGGCTGTTTCTAGAGTTAAACGCCAGGTTGTAACCTGTTTCTGGCGTTTAACTCCAACTTGTAACCTGTTTCTGGCGTTTAACGCCAGAATGCAACATGGAACTGGCGTTGAACGCCAATTTACATCGTCTATCCTCGAGCAAAGTATGGACTATTATATATTTCTGGAAAGCCCTGGATGTCTACTTTCCAACACAATTGAGAGCGCGCCATTTGGACTCTTGTAGCTCCAGAAAATCTACTTTGAGTGCAGGGAGGTCAGAATCCAACAGCATCTGCAGTCCTTTTTCAGCCTCTGAATCAGATTTTTGCTCAGGTCCCTCAATTTCAGCCAGAAAATACCTGAAATCACAGAAAAACACACAAACTCATAGTAAAGTCTAGAAATGTAATTTTTATTTAAAAACTAATAAAAATATACTAAAAACTAATCAAATCATACTAAAAACTATGTAAAAACAATGCCAAAAAGCGTATAAATTATCCGCTCATCAGTGTACATAAACTGGTTATTTGCAACCAGTTCAATGAGTTCTTGAGCTTCTGCAGGGGTTTTCAGATGAAGAGATCCTCCTGCAGAATGGTCCAATGACATTTTTAACAACTTAGACAGACCATCATAGAATATACATATGATGCTCCATTCTGGAAGCATGTCAGTAGGACACCTTTTGATCAATTGCTTATATCTTTTCCAAGCTTCATAGAGGGACTCACCTTCCTTCTATCTGAAGATTTGGATTTCCACTCTAAGCTTGCTCATCTTTTGAGGTGGAAATAATTTGGCCAGGAAAGCACTGACCAGCGTTTCCCAAGAGTTCAGGCTTTCCTTAGGTTGTGAATCCAACCACATTCTAGCTCTGTCTCTTACAGCAAAAGGGAAAAGCATAAGCCTGTAGACCTCGGGATCAACTCCATTGGTCTTGACAGTGTCACAGATTTGCAAGAATTCAGCTAAGAACTTATGAGGATCTTCCAATGGAAGTCCACGAAACTTGCAATTCTGCTGCATCAGAGAAACTAATTGAGGCTTAAGCTCAAAGTTGTTTGCTCCAATGGCAGGAATTGAGATGATTCTTCCACAGAAATCAGAAGAAGGTGCAATGAAGTCACCAAGCATCTTCCTTCTATTGTTGGCATTGTTGTTATCTGGTTCGGCCATGTCTCCTTCTTTTTCAAAAATTTCTGTCAGGTCCTCTCCAGAGGGTTGTACTTTAGCTTCTCTTAGTTTCCTCTTAAGAGTCTTTTCAGGTTCAGGATCAGCTTCAATAAGAATGTCTTTGTCCCTGTTCCTGCTCATATAAAAAAGAAGAGAACATAAGAATAGGAATACTCTATGTCACAATATAGAGATTCCTTTACGTGAGTAGAAGAAGAGAAGAATAGAAGAAGGAGAAGAGAAAAATTCGAACACAGTGAAGAAGAGGGGGTTCGAATTTTGAGTGGAAGATGAGTGTTAGTAGATAAATAAATAAATAGAGAGATGAGAGAGGGAGATTGAATTCGAATTTAAATTAAAATAAAAGGAAAATAATTTTTTTTGTTTTTATTTTAATTATTAGTTAGAATTCAAAAATTAAAAAGAAAAATAAAATTAAAATTAAAATTTGAAACAATTAGTTAATTAAAAAGAATTTTGAAAAAGCGAATAGGAGTTTTCGAAAATTAGAGAGAGAAAATTAGTTAGGTGGTTTTGAAAAAGATATGATTGAAATAGAAAACTTTTAAAATCAAACCAAAAAGTCAAGTAGTTAATTGAAAAAGATTTGAAAATCAAATTTGAAAGGATAAGAAGTTAGAAAAGATTTTGAAAATTGATTTTTTTTTTGAAAAAAATATGATTGAAAATCATTTTGAAAAGGAAATTAAAAAGATTTTATTTTTGAAATTAAAGTTGATTACTTGACTAACAAGAAACTAAAAAGATATGATTCTAGAGTTTAAAGATTGAACCTTTCTTAATACGCAAGTAACAACTTGGAAATTTTTGAATCAAAATATTAAATATTAGTGAGATTTTCGAAAATATGAAGTAAGAATAAGAAAAAGGTTTTGAAAATTAATAAAAAAAATTCTAAAAATATGTAAAAAATAAATGAAAAAGATTTGATTTTTGAAAAAGATTTGAAAAGATAGATTTTTGAAATTGAAATTGATGAGTAAAATAAGGAAAGATATATTTTTTATTTTTGGAGTTTTAGTAAAGAGAGAGAAAAGCACCAAATTGAAACAAAACATAAAAATTATGAATCAAAACAACTAATGCATGCAAGAACACTTTGAATGTCAAGATGAACACCAAGAACACTTTGAAGATCAAGATGAACATCAAAACTTATTTTTGAAATTTTTTTAAGAAAAGAAAAACATGCAAGACACCAAACTTAGAAATTTTCAAACTTTTAGACACTAACAAATTGAAAATGCATATGAGAAACAAGAAAAGACACAAAACATAAAAATGCAAAAATCAAACAAAGAAGATCATCAAGAACAACTTGAAGATCATGAGGAACACATGCATAAATTTTACCTAATCTGAGCAACAAGATGAATCGTCAGTTGTCCAAACTCGAACAATCCCCGGCAACAGCGCCAAAAACTTGGTACATGAAATTGTGATCTCTGAAACGGCGCCAAAAACTTGGTACGCATGATCTTAATCTCAACTCTTTTTCACAACTCCGCACAACTAACCAGCAAGTGCACTGGGTCGTCCAAGTAATAAACCTTACGTGAGTAAAGGTCGATCCCACGGAGATTGTTGGCTTGAAGCAAGCTTTGGTCATCCTTGTAAATCTTAGTCAGGCAGATTCAAATGGTTATGGGATTTAGATAATTAAAATATAATTAAAACAGAAAATAAGATAGAAATACTTATGTAATTCATTGGTGAGAATTTCAGATAAGCGTATAGAGATGCTTTGCTCCTTCTGAATCTCTGCTTTCCTACTGTCTTCATTCAATCATTCATACTCCTTTCCATGGCAAGCTTTATGTTGGGGGATCACCGTTGTCAATGGCTACCGTCCGTCCTCTCAGTGAAAATGGTCCAAAAGCGCTGTCACCGCACGGCTAATCATCTGTCGATTCTCGATCATGTTGGAATAGGATCCATTGATCCTTTTGCGTCTGTCACTACGCCCAACACTCGCGAGTTTGAAGCTCGTCATTGTCATCCCTTCCCAGATCTTACTCGGAATACCACAGACAAGGTTTAGACTTTCCGAATCTCAGGAATGGCTACCAATAATTCTAGCCTATACCACGAAGACTCTGATCGTGAACCAGGCGGCTAAGAGATACACACTCAAGCTAGTACAAATAGAACGAAAGTAGTTGTCAGGCACGCGTTCCTAGGTGAGAATGATGATGAGTGTCAAGGATCATCACATTCATCAGGTTGAAGTGCGAGTGAATATCTTAGAATAAGAATAAGCTTGAGTTGAATAGAAAAACAATAGTACTTTGTATTAATTCATGAGGAACAGAAGAGCTCTACACCTTAATCTATGGAATGTAGAAACTCTACCGTTGAAAATACATAAGTGATGAAGGTCCAGGCATGGCCGAATGGCCAACCCCCTAAACGTGATCAAGAGATCAAAATTGATACAAAGATAGTCTCAAAAATGATTAAAAGATGATCAAAATATGTGAAATAAATTACTAAAAGTAGTTTTTATACTAAACTAGTAACTAGGGTTTACAAAAATGAGTAAATGATGCAGAATAGGGTATTTAACTTGTTTCTGGTTTGTAACTTGTTTCTGGCATTTAACTTCAGAATAAGGCAGGAAGTTGGTGTTTGAATGCCAGTTTGCATCCTCAAAAATCGGCCAAAGTATGAACTATTATATCTTGCTGCAAAGCCCTGGATGTCTACTTTCCGACGCAATTGAGATCGTGCCAATTGGTTTTCTGTAGCTCCAAAAAATTCACTACGAGTGCAGGGTGGTCAGAATCCAACAGCATCTGCAGTCCTTTTTCAGCCTCTGAATCAGATTTTTGCTCAGGTCCCTCAATTTCAGCCAGAAAATACCTGAAATCACAAAAAAACACACAAACTCATAGTAAAGTCCAGAAATTTGAATTTTGCATAAAAACTAATAAAAACATAGTAAAAACTAACTAAATTATACTAAAAACTACCTAAAAATAATGCCAAAATGCGTATACATTATCCGCTCATTAATTAGCCGTGCAAAAACCGTAGAGGACCATTTTTACTGAGAAGATCTTACAGCTTGCCATGGAAGGAAGTAACGCATGGTTGGAAGAAGGCAGTAGGAAAGAAGAGGTTCAGAAGCAACAAAGCA
The DNA here is from genome assembly GCF_000816755.2 of Arachis ipaensis. NCBI lineage: Eukaryota > Viridiplantae > Streptophyta > Magnoliopsida > Fabales > Fabaceae > Arachis > Arachis ipaensis. Next base: position 57,040,957 of record NC_029785.2, read on the forward strand.
TCTCCAGGCGCTTATCTGAAATTCCCACCAATGAATTACATAAGTAACTTTATTTTATTTTATGTTTTATTTATATTTTAATTATCAAAACCTCATAAACATTTGAATCCGCTTGACTGAGATTTACAAGATGACCATAGCCTGCTTCAAGCCAACAATCTCCGTAGGATCGACCCTTACTCAAGTAAGGTTTATTACTTGGATGACCCAGTGCACTTGCTGGTTAATTGTGCGAAGATGTGAAAAGTGTGAATCACGATTTCCGTGCACCAAGTTTTTGGCGCCGTTGCCGGGGATTGTTCGAGTTTAGACAACTGACGGTTCATCTTGTTGCTTAGATTAGGTAATTTTATTTTTAAGTTTTTATTTTTATTTTCAAAAAATCCAAAAAAAAATTTTCTTCAGAATTTTTAAGAATGAATTCTAGAGTTTCATGAGATATGTGAAGCCTGGCTGGCTGTGAAGCCATGTCTAATCTTTTGGACTAAGGCTTCCACTTCTCATTGACATGCTTGTATGTTTTATGCTAAAGCTTGGCTGGCTATTTGGCCATGTCTAATCTTTTGGACCGAAGCTTTCACTTAAAGCTTGGCTGGCCATTGGCCATGTCTAAATCTTTTGGACTGGAGCTTTAGACTAACATTGCATAATTCCTGGGATTCTTATTAAAAATTTTGTATCCTTTTATTTTCTTTTTCCAAATAATTTTCAAAAAAAGTACAAAAAAAATTAACAAAATCATAAAAACAAAAAAATATTTTGTGTTTCTTGTTTGAGTTTTGTGTCAAATTTTAAGTTTAGTGTCAATTTCATGCTTTAATTTTTCTTTAATTTTCAAAAATTCATCATGTGTTCTTCTTTGATCTTCAAATTGTTCTTGATGATTTTCCTTGTTTGATCTTTGATTTTTCTTGTTTTGTTTCTTTTCTTATTTTTCATATGCATTCTTGAATTATTAGTGTCTATAGTTTAAAAATTTCTAAGTTTGGTGTCTTGCATGTGTTTCTTTTCTTAAAAATTTTCAAAAATATGTTCTTGATGTTCATCATGATCTTCAAAGTGTTCTTGGTGTTCATCTTGACATTCAAAGTATTCTTGCATGCATTATTTATTTTGAACTTAATTTCTTATGTTTTGTGTCTTTTTGTGTTTTTCTCTTTCTTCATTAATTCAAAAAAATCAAAAATAATATCTTTCCCTTGTTTTACTCATAAAAATTCGAAATTTTGAGTTGATTTGGTAAAAAATTTTTAAAATTTAGTAGTTTCCTATTAGTCAAGTCAAAATTTCATTTTAAAAAATTTTATCTTTTTAAATCCTTTTCAAAAATCAAATCTTTTTCATTCTTCTTGATGCACGGAAAACTTGTCTCATAACAATTTCCTTTGGCAAGTGTACCGAATTGTCGTCAAGTAATAACTCACAAAAGAGTGAGGTCGAATCCCACAGAGATTAACGGATTAAGCAATCAATAGTTGATTGATTATCCTAGTTAGACGATTCAGATTTGGATGATGAGTAACAAAGGAATGTAAATTGCATGAATGTAAAGAAAGCAATAAAGTGCAGAAAAGTAAAATGGCAAGAAAAGTAAATATAAGAACTAAAAATAAAATGAACATTGAGATCAAGAGATATTGCAATCCTCCGGATCAAGTTCATTCTCATCTCTTCCTCAATCAATGCATTCATTGATCTCCTTGGAAATCTTAAGTGATCGAATTACAATTCCTTGTAATTTGATCTCTCAAATCTTGATCAATAGCCAATTCCTTGGTCAATTGCTCATGAGAAGAGATGAAGTATGGTCACTGATTATACCACATGCATTTCCCAAATCAAGTGTTGGAAGGATTATAGTCACATATCCATCCACGCCCAATTTGGTCCAGCATGAGAAAGCATTTCTAGCATGATCTTTTCATTCCTCTTTCAAGGTTCAGAAGAGATCCAAGTATGAATAGTTTCTTTTCCAAGATAACTACCCAATTAGATGAAGATCGAAAGCCCTCTAGTAAAATCAAGAGGAAAGAAAGAAGAAGAAGAATAAGAACTACACTTAATCTATTGAATCACAATAGAGCTCTCTAACCCAATGTAAAGAGTTAGTTGATCATTGCTCTACAAAAATAGAAAAGAAAGTAAGTGCAGAAAAGTAAAGATGAAGATTCAAACTGAAATTGAAAATTCAACATTCATAAATGAAAATTACAACTAAAAGAAAGAGAAGGAAAAGTGTGTGAGGGGAGGGAGTCCGAAGACCCCTCTTCAATCCCCCATTCCAGGATTTCCGTAATGCCTTCAATGTAAAAACTAAAGCCTTTATATAGGCTCTCCTAAATTACAAAATGAAATTAAAAGCAAATTACAATTAAATGAAAATTCCTATTCTAGATGCTTCTTGTGGTCTTGATTGGTTGACAATTGTGGGCTTGCTTGCTTGAGCTTTGAAGTGGACTTGAGAGAGTGTGAGTCAAGTTGAGGTCCACGTGCTAAAGTTAGTACTAAAGTTAGCCACACTAACGCTACAAGTGTAGCGTTAGTGCTAAAGTTATTGTGGCTAACGTTGCACTTGCTGCCCAGTTGGTGTTTTTGGGGCTTAAAAGATGCCTCTTGTTTGTACTCCAATTTCATGCCCACTATAGAGTATTATATATCGTTAGAAAACTCTGAATGTCAGCTTTCTAACGCAACTAGAATCACCTCAATTGGACTTCTGTAGCTCAAGTTATGCTCCTTTGAAGTGGACATGGTCGCTGGCATAGTTGCTAGCGTTAATGAAAAACTTGAGTGCCAATAACGCTAGCGATCAGGGCTTCATTATTGCCAGTTTCTGAAGCTCAAACTTAGTGTCCACCCCATACTATTATATATTGTTGAAAATCCCTAGATGTCTACTTTCCAATGCCTTTGGAAGCGCATCATTTGGAGCTCTACAACTCGAGTTACACTTCTTGAAAGGTGAAGAGGTCAGCTGGCCTTACTACAGGTTGATACCATGTTCATCTTTGCACTTTCGGGGCAGGTTTTCTCCCTTAAATTTAGTGTCAACCATATAGTGCCATATATTCTTGGAAAGCTCTGGAATCCTACTTTCCAATGCCACTGGAATCACCTCATTTGAAGCTTTGTGGCTCAAGTTATGCGCATTTGAAGAAGGCATGGTCAGGCTGCCAGGTGGGACTTTTGCCCACGTTAACTACCACGTTAACTAAGTTAACGTGGGAGTTAACGTGGCTCATAGTGGCTTGTGTGGGCTCATTCCAACCTTAGTGACAATGTTGGGTGTTACTAATGTCTTATTTAGCTAGTCTCATGGGGTGTGTTCAAAGCATATGATTCAGGACAGATAGTTGTCTTCCCACCTTGTGGTTGAACCAACTTAATTTCAAAATCTTTTTCTAACTTCTTATCTTTTCAAAATTGGTTTTCAAATCTTCTTCAATTTAACTACTTGACTTTTTGTTTGATTTTGGAAATTTTTCTATTTCAATCATATCTTTTTCAAAACCACCTAACTACTTTTCTCTCTCTCTAATTTTTGAAAATCACAAACCACTTTTTCAAAATTCTTTTTAATTAACAAATTGTTTTAAATTCTAACTTTATTTTATTTTCCTTCTTAAATTCAAATTCTAACTAATAATTAAAATAAAAACAAAAATATTTTTCTTTTCTTTTGAGTTAATTTTCGAATACTCTCTCTCTCATCTCTTTCTATTTATTTATTTATTTACTAACACTTCTCTTCTTCTTATAATTCGAACCATCTTCCTTTCTCTGTGTTCAAATTCTTCTTCTCCTTTCTTCATTCTATTTCTTCTATTCTTCTACTCTCATAAAGGAATCTCTATACTGTGACATAGAGGATTCCTATTCTTTTCTGTTCTCTTCTTTTTCATATGAGCAGGAACAAGGATAAGAACATTCTTGTTGAAGCTGATCCTGAACCTGAAAGGAATCTGAAGAGGAAACTAAGAGAAGCTAAAGCACAAAACTCTGGAGAGGACCTAACAGAAATTTTTGAAAAAAAGGTAGAAATGGCAGCCGAAAATAACAACAATGGTGGAAATGCAAGGAAGATGCTTGGTGACTTTACTGCACCAACTTCTGACTTCTATGGAAGAAGCATCTCAATTCCTGCAATTGGAGCAAACAACTTTGAGCTTAAGCCTCAATTAGTTTCTCTAATGCAACAGAATTACAAGTTTCATGGACTTCCATTGGAAGATCCTCATCAGTTCTTAGCTGAATTCTTGCAAATCTGTGACACTGTTAAGACCAATGGGGTTAATCCTAAACACTACAGACTTATGCTTTTCCCTTTTTCTGTGAGAGACAGAGCTAGGACATGGTTGGACTCACAACCTAAAGAAAGCCTGAACTCTTGGGAAAAGTTGGTCAATGATTTCTTGGCCAAATTCTTTCCACCTCAAAAGTTGAGCAAGCTTAGAGTGGAAGTCCAAACCTTCAGACAAAAAGAAGGTGAATCCCTCTATGAAGCATGGAAAAGATACAAGCAATTGATCAGAAGGTGTCCTTCTGACGTGCTTTCAGAATGGAGCATCCTATGTATATTCTATGATTGTCTGTCTGAATTGTCACAGATGTCATTGGACCACTCTGCTGGTGGATCTCTTCATCTAAAGAAGACGCTTGCAAAAGCCCAGGAACTCATTGAAATGGTTGCAAATAACCAGTTCACGTATACTTCTGAAAGAAATCCTGTGAATAATGGGGTAACTCAGAAGAAAGGAATTCTTGAGATTGATACTCTGAATACAATATTGGCTCAGAACAAGATATTGACTCAGCAAGTCAATATGATTTCTCAGAGTCTGACTGGAATGCAAGCTGTATCCGGCAGTACTAAAGAAGCTTCCTCTGAAGAAGAAGCTTATGACCCTGAGAATCCTGCAATGGAAGAGGTGAACTACATGGAAGAATCCTATGGAAACACCTATAATCTTTCATGGAGAAATCATCCAAATTTCTCATGGAAGGATCAACAGAAGCCTAATCAAGGCTTCAATAATAATAATGGTGGAAGAAATAGGTTTTGCAATAGCAAGCCTTTTTCATCATCTTCTGAGCAATAGACAGAGAATTCTAAGCAGAGCCCCTCTGACTTAGCAACCATAATCTCTGATCTAACTAAGATCACTCACAATTTCATGACTAAAACAAGGTCCTCCATTAGAAATTTAGAGGCACAAGTGGGTTGATGACAAGTCATCTTAGCCTAGTTTCACTAGTCTTTTTCTTTGTTTTTATTAGGTTTTATGCACTTTCTTGCATTGTAAGTAAGTAATTTGGAGTGAAATTGCATATTTTATTAAATCGACCAACCACCCTTTAATTGATATAATCATGAGGTCTAAGCAAAAATTAATTGAATTATGAATGAATTTTAAACCTTGTAAATTTGGTGAAACTTTGATTGGTTGTTTTGACTACTTGTAGGTGAAGAAAGAAGAAATTAAGAAAAGCGTGGCCTAAGGAGCGTGCCCAAAGGAAGTAAGAAGCGTGCCCAAGAGAAGAAAATCGTAGCAACATTGAAGAAGAAGGAGAGCTAAGTTAAGAGAGTGAACCTAGCTCCACAAGAAAAAAGCAAGGCACAAAGCTCAGTTCACTTAGTTAACTGGGCACCAAAGAAAGCAATGCAAAGACATAAAGCTCAGTTCACTAAGTGAGCTTTATTGAGGGTTCTCCAAAATTTATTCAAAGCAAAATTCCAAGGAGTGAAGCTACAAAGTATCGAACCCATAACCCAAGGAAAGCAAGGAACGCTCCTTGCAAGGAAAATAAGAGAAAATGGCCAAAAAGCTTCCTCCAAGGTTCGAACAAGGGATCTCACACTACCAAGCTGCAAGAAAAATAAGCCAAAGTGAGTTGGCTAGGATTCGAACCTGGGAACTCATGCAAGACAAGGAGAGGAGCGCTACTCTTGGTGCAAAGAAAATTGGCCAAGATGGCTCTCCCAAGGTTCGAACCAAGGAGCTTCATGAAAGGCAAGGAAGGAGCACTCCACTCTTCCAAGGAAATTAGCACCAGTTTGCTCCCACCAGGATTCGAACCTGGGAGCTTGAAGCCAAGGCAAAGTGCTACAAGGGGATCTCAGTTGGTTTTCCCAACTGAGCGCTACTCTCCCCCCATCCCTCACACTTTGGCGCAACAAGGAGCACACCAAGGAAGGATCCATGTGCACAATTGACACGGACAAAGGAGCTGTGACACGCACAATGGGGCGCACCAAAGCAAGACATAGAGCTCAGTTCAAAATTCCAACTGAGCTCTATTGAAGAGCAACTTGAACAAGGCTGGGCGCACACAAAATTGGGAAACACAAGGCAACACTGGGCGCTCAGTTTGGTATTTGAACTGAGCCATCCCCTGGGAGGTGGACCTTGGGCCAAGAATCCATTAAAAATCCAAATTAATTCATTTCTTCACCAAATTTTAGAGCCCACCCAAATTCTTAGATCTAGATTAGGAAGTGTATAAATAAGTGTTAGTTTGATTTAGAAAGGACCTTTTTGCTTCTTTGAGAATTCTCATTTTTTAGAAATTTAAGAGTTTTTACTTTGAATTTGGATTTCTGAGAACTTGGAAGGAGAATTGATCTCTCTTCTTCTTGGTTCTTGCTTGAGCACTCTTTACTTCTTGTCTTGGATCTTGGGTGGAGAATTGAAGAAATTCTATTTCTATCTCACCTTAAGATTTCTTGTTTAATTTTTCTGCATAATTCAAATTCTGTTTACTGCTTTCATTCTTCTACCTCTTCTGCAATTTACTTTTTCAATTTCTTTTGCAATTGTTCTTGTTGGATCAAGGAAGGATTTGAGATCTAGACTTGTTTTCTAGTCTCTTTCACTCCTGAGATCTTCAATTTCTCTTTTAATTTTTGCAATTGAGCTACATTTACTTTCTGTTTTAATTCTTCAAGCATTTTTACTTTTCTGTTTGAGATCTACTTAGATTCAATTCATCTTTTGCTCTTCTGTTTATTGCAATTTACTTCTGCTTATTTAAATTTCTGCAATTCCAGCTCCCAATTCCTTTTATAATTCAAGCAATTTACCTTTCTTGCACTTTAAGATTTAGTCATTTACATTTCTTGAAATCTAAGCTTCTGCAATTTAATTTACTTGTTCTTTAAGATTCAGCACTTTTACTTTCTGTTCTCTTTAATTTACTGCAATTCTTCCCGCTCCCTTTACAATTCATGCAATCTAGCTTCTGTTAATTATAAACCACTCAAAACAATACTTGATTCGCTTGACTAAATCAACCACTAAGCTAAAATTGCTCTATCCTTCAATCCCTGTGGGATCGACCTCACTCATGTGAGTTATTATTACTTGATGCGACCCGGTACACTTGCCGGTTAGTTTTGGGTGTTGGAATTCGTTTTCCAAAATATCCATCAAGTTTTTGGCGCCGTTGCCGGGGATTGATTAGATTGACAATGATTAAGTGAAGTGGAGATCTAGATCAAGCACTTTTTGTTTTCTGTTTCTTTAATTTTTAACTAACACACTAACTGTTTGAATTTTTGCTTAAGCTAACTAAAATCTCATTCTAACAATGGATTGAAGTTTTACTGTCCTTCTGTTTTGTGTGATTTTTTTTATATTTGGTTTATATGTCAGGGACAAGAGGAGCTATATTCACCTTTTGTGAACAAGACGAAAGAACCCTCAGGAGATTAAGAAGAGCTGAAAGAGGGAAAAGTATTGTTAGAGAAGAGGATTCAGAAGAAGAATTCCAAGACATGGAAGAACACTCAACAAACCCAACAAATCCACCAGGAGGAGCTGCCAATAACAACAACAATCCTCCACAGAGAAGAGTTTTGGCTTCCTACACTTTTGCAAATCCTAGACATTGTGGGAGTAGCATTCTTACCCCAAATGTTAATGCAAATAACTTTAAACTAAAGCCACAACTCATCACCTTGGTTCAAAATAATTGTTCTTATGGAGGAGGACCACTTGAAGATCCGAACCAACATTTGTCTACCTTCTTGAGGATTTGTGACACTGTCAAAACCAATGGAGTGTATCCTGACAGCTACAAGCTATTTTTATTTCCATTTTCTCTCAGAGATAAAGCTACTCAATGGTTGGAATCTTTCCCAAGAGATAGCATCAACAACTGGGACGATCTAGTGAGCAAGTTCCTTGCCAAATTTTACCCACCTCAAAGGGTCATCAGGTTAAAAACTGAAGTGCAAACATTCACACAAATGGACACTGAACCCATCTATGAGGCATGGGAGAGATACAAGGCTCTAATTAGGAAGTTCCCTCCTGAAATGTTCAGTGACTGGGGCAGATTGCAGAATTTTTATGAAGGGTTGACATTGAAATCTCAGGAGGCTCTTGATCATTCAGTAGGAGGTTCTCTATAATTGATGAAGACTGTAGAAGAAGCTCAAAATCTCATTGATATGGTGGATAACAACCAGTACTTCTTTGCTCACCAAAGACAACGCCAACCATCACAAAGGAAAGGAGTGATGGAGTTGGAAGGAGTGCACTCAATCTTAGCTCAAAACAAAATGATGCAGCAGCAAATTCAACAACAATTTGAGCAAATGGCCAAAAGGATTGATAGCCTCCAAGTTGCAGCAGTCAACACAAGCCAACCATCATCCACATGGGTGACAAATGAAGAAACTCAAGAGGATCAATAGTAAGAACAAGTCCAATACATGCACAATCAAAAATTTGGGACAAATGAGGTTTATGGTGACACTTACAACCCCTCATGGAAGAACCACCCCAACCTCAGATGGGGAGACAATCACAATCAAACTCAACAACCATGGCAAAGAAACTCAAACCAAAACAGTTGGAAAAACACAAACCACAACAATCAGCAAAACAATAACCAAAACACATACAAAAAACCACAAAACACTTACCCCAACTCTAACCATCATCCATCCACCAACCAAGCCAACAATCAAAACACTTATCCTCAACCCTCAACACCCCACAACCAACCAATCTCATAAGACTCTCAGAGATAACCAACTTGGAGATATTAATGGAGAAAATGATGAAGCACCAAAAGATGACAACAAAGAACCAGGAGGCTTCCATGAAGAATATGGAAAGGCAGATTGGACAGCTCTCCAAGCAAATTGCTATTGAGAGACCTTTGAGCTCACTCCCAAGTGACACCATTCCTAATCCAAAAGAGGAATACAAAGCTATACAACTAAGGAGTGGAAAAATCTTGGTGAAAAATGAAGAAGCAACCAAGAAGCCAAAGGAAGATGACAAGAAACAGGGTGAAAAAGAGGAAGCCAATGATGAGGATGTAACAGCAAGAAAACAAACTTCAAAGCAAGCCCAAGAAAAGGAGGAACAGCCAAAAATTTCAAGAAAAGGGAAGAAAGCAATTGAAGAGCCAACTAAGGATCACAGGCAGGGAGTGAATTTCACACCTCTATTGCCATATCCCCAAATATTCAACAAAGAGACTAAGGACCAAAACTTCCCTAAATTTCTCAAAATCTTCAAGAAATTAGAAATCAACATACCCTTGGCTGAGGCACTTGAGCAAATGCCTCTATATGCCAAGTTTTTGAAGGAGCTTATTAACAAGAAGAGAAGCTGGCAAGAAAATGAGACTATACTGCTCACAGAAGAATGCAGAGCATTAAATCAGAAAGGACTCTCCCCTAAACTTGAAGATCCTAGAAGTTTCTTTCTACCTTGTGCCATTGGCAGTATGACCATCAACAAGGCAATGTGTGACTTAAGGGCCAGTATCAATCTGATGTATTCCTCACTGGTGAAAAAGCTACGCATAGAAGAAGTAAAACCAGTACATATGTCTCTAGAATTGGTGGACAAGTCAGTGATATGTCCCAGGGGTGTGATTGAGAATCTTCTAGTAAAGGTGGACAAATTCATCTTCCCTGCAGATTTTGTGGTCTTAGATTCAGATGAGGATGAAGGTGATTCTATTATACTGGGGAGACCATTCTTGGCCACTGTAAGGGCCATTATAGACGTAGAGCAAGGAGAGTTGACCCTCAGAATGCATGATGAAAGCGTCACCCTGAATGTATTTCCAGAGATACAACTCATAGATGAAAAGAAAGACTGCATGGAAACTGACAAGGAAAACTTGCAGTGGAAGGAAGAAATTAACAAGACGATCAGCAGCTACCTTCCAAAGCAAGAAGTAGACAATGCAGCATGGCAAAAAGAGAAAGAAACTGTGCAGAGTAATGAGAAAATTCAAGAAGGCATTGATGTGTCAGTCATCAAGAAGAAGAATCCCAAAGTGAAGCCCACTTGCAAGAAGAAAGGATCAACAAAAAGAGGGAAGAAAAACAAGAACAAAACTAAAAAGGGGTGGAAGAACAAAAAGATTCCAATAGAGGGGTTCTCTAAGGGTGATGAAGTACAATTGATCTACCAACAACTGGGGGCAAACCAACAAGCTGATGACTACTATACTGTCAGCAAAATACTCTCACTAGAGCATGCTGAAATTGAACATCAAGGAACAAGGAAGAAGCTCATAGTCAGGGGGGATAAGCTGAGACACTACAGTCATCAACCACCATAAAAGAGGGATCCAATGTCAAGCTAATGGCAATAAAAGAGCGCTCCATGGGAGGCAACCCATGATTTAAGATTCTTGCTCGTTTTCGAATTCAATAAATTATAATCATCTTAGCATGATTTTGAATTTCATTGGATATACTTGATAGATGCATATACTGTTTTGAAATACATGCCAGACTTCTAAGTTTGGTGTGCTTGACAGCACACAAAAGTTAACTTTTCAAGCATTCTTAGATCATATGCTTAGTCATTTCGATGAAGTATATGACCAAACATTAAGTTTGGTGTCCGTATATGTACCAACTTTCAGAAGGATCAACTTTTGTTCATAAAATCAAAGTCATGCATAGATGAATCATAAATTGTTTCATTTTAGGAATTTATGTTAGAAAATGAATTAGAACTTACGAGGAAGGTATCAATTGTGATAAAGTGCATACTTTTGACATTAACCCTTTAGCAAAAGACAAGTTTGGTGTTCACCAAACCTTGGTTCACTAAGTAAGGACACAATTGATCTTTCATGACTTAGAAACATAATAAATAATCTAAGCATTCACCACTACACTATCGTGTTCTGTCCTGAACCTCACCATTCTGTTGATTTGATTGAATAGGAAAGGGAAGGTTGAGAAGATGACAAGAAAAAGGAGGGCCACGGCCATGACAAGCCAAGTGAGAAGTGATCACATGTGCCTAGAGAAGCGTGCCCCTTGGAAAGCAAAATTTGCATGCATGCACCATTGGACACCGAAAAGCATGCAACCAATGAGAAGATAATCCTCGTCAAGCTCTAACAATACATGCAGGTGATGCACGGAAACTTGTCCTTTAACAAATCTCCCTCGGCAAGTATACCGAATTGTCGTCAAGTAATGACTCACAAAAGAGTGAGGTCAAATCCCACAGAGATTAATGGATTAAGCAATCAATGGTTAATTGATTTTCCTAGTTAGACGAATCATATTGGGGTGATAAGTAACAAGGAAATGTAAATGGCATAAAAGTAAAGAAAGCAATAAAGTGCAGAAAAGTAAAATGGCAAGAAGAGTAAATGTAAGAACTAAAAATAAAATGAACATTGGGATCAAGAGATATTGTAATCCTCCGGATCAAGTTCATTCTCATCTCTTCCTCAATCAATGCATTCATTGATCTCCTTGGCAATCTTAAGTGATTGGATTCCAATTCCTTGGTAACTCAATCTCTCAAATCTTGATCAATAGCCAATTCCTTGGTCTAATTGGTCATGAGAAGAGATGAAGTGCTGGTATGCGAAATTGTTACTCAGGTTGTGAATTGTTGTTCGAAATTGATTCCCTGGAAATGGCACCAAAAATGGATGCACAGAACCGTGGTCTAAACATATCTTCACAACTTCGTACAACTAACCAGCAAGTACACTGGGTCGTCCAAGTAATAAACCCTACGTAAGTAAGGGTCGATCCCACGGAGATTGTTGGTATGAAGCAAGCTATGGTCACCTTGTAAATCTCAGTCAGGCGGATATAAAATAGTTATGTAGTTTTTGAAATGTAGTAATGGAAGAAGGATAGAAATACTTATGTAAATCATTGGTGAGAATTTCAGATAAGCGTATGGAGATGCAATCGTTCCTCTGAACCTCCGCTTCCCTGCTGTCTTCATCCAATCAGTCTTACTCCTTTCTATGGCTGGCTTTATGCAAGGGAATCACCGTTGTCAGTGGCTACATCCTCTCCTCTTGTGAAAACGGTCCAAGATGCCCTATCACGGCATGGCTAATCATCTGAGGTTCCCGATCATGCTGGAATAGGATTCACCCTCCTTTTGCGTCTGTCACTACGCCCAGCACTCGCGAGTTTGAAGCTCGTCACAGTCATTCAATCATTGAATCCTACTCAGAATACTACAGACAAGGTTTAGACTTTCCAGATTCTCTTGAATGCCGCCATCATTCTAGCTTACACCACGAAGATTCCGATTAAGAGATCTAAGAGACACTCATTCAATCTAAGGTAGAACGGAAGTGGTTGTCAGGCACGCGTTCATAAGGAATGATGATGATTGTCACGTTCATCACATTCAGGTTGAAGTGCGAATGAATATTTTAGAAGCGAAATAAGATGAATTGAATAGAAAACAGTAGTACTTTGCATTAATCTTTGAGGAACAGCAGAGCTCCACACCTTAATCTATGGAGTGTAGAAACTCTACCGGTTAAAATACATAAGTGATAATGGAGTTCATTGGTCTTGGTCCCAGAGGGGAACCGGAGTAATCAAGACTCGATCACAGGATCAAAATACAATCTAGGATGTCTAATACAATAGTAAAAAGTCCTATTTATAATAAACTAGCTACTAGGGTTTACAGAAGTAAGTAGTTGATGCATAAATCCACTTCCGGGGCCCACTTGGTGTGTGCTTGGGCTGAGCTTGAATGTTACACGTGCAGAGGCTCTTTCTGGAGTTGAACGCCAGGTTGTAACGTATTTCTGGCGTTCAACTCTGGTTTGTGACTTGTTTCTGGCGTTTAACTCCAGACAGCAGCGTAGAACTGGCGTTCAACGCCCTTTTACGTCATCTAAAAGCGTTCAAAGTGTAGATTATTATACATTGCTGGAAAGCGCTGGATGTCTACTTTCCAACGCAATTGGAAGCGCACCATTTTGAGTTCTGTAGCTCCAGAAAATCCACTTTGAGTGTAGAGAGGTCAGACTCCAGCAGCATCAGCAGTCCTTCTTCAACCTCTGAATCTTCAGATTGTGACTCAGCTTTGCTAAAGTCCCCAATTAGAGGTGTCCAGGGTTCTTAAGCACACTATTTTTTTTTGCTTTGGACCTTGACTTTAACCGCTCAGTCTCAAGTTTTCACTTGACACCTACACGCCACAAGCACATTGTTAGGGACAGCTTGGTTTAGCTGCTTAGACCAGGATTTTATTCATTTAGGCCCTCCTATCCACTGATGCTCAAAGCCTTGGGATCCTTTTTATTTGCCCTTGCCTTTTGGTTTTAAGGGTTATTGGCTTTTTGCTCTTGCCTCTTGGTTTTAAGAGCTTTTGGCTTTTTCTTCTTGCTTTTCTTTTTCTTTCTAATTTTTTTTCGCCTATTTTTTTTTCTCTGTAAGCTTTGTTCTTTGCTGCTTTTTCTTGCTTCAAGAATCATTTTTATGATTTTTCAGATTATCAAATAACATGTTTCCTAGTCATCATTCTTTCAAGAGCCAACATATTTAACATTCTTAAACAACAACTTCAAAAGACATATGCACTATTCAAGCATACATTCAGAAAACAAGAAGCATTATCACCACATCAATGTAATTAAACTAAGTTCAAGGATAAATTCAAAACTCATGTACTTCTTGTTCTTTTGAATTAAAACATTTTTCATTTAAGAGAGGTGATGGATTCATAGGACATTCATAACTTTAAGACATAGTTACTAACTACTAATGATCACGTAATGAAGACACAAACATAGATAAGCACTTAACATAGAAAACAAAAAACAGAGAATGTAAGAACAAGGAATGAGTCCACCTTAGTGATGGTGGCGTTTCCTTCTTGAGGAACCAATGATGTCCTTGAGCTCTTCTATGTCTCTTCCTTGTCTTTGTTGCTCCTCCCTCATTGCTTTTTGGTTTTCTCTTATTTCATGAAGGATGATGGAGTGCTCTTGATGTTCCACCCTTAGTTGTCCCATGTTGGAGCTTAATTCTCCTAGGGAAGTGTTGATTTGCTTCCAATAGTTTTATGGAGGAAAATACATTTGAGGCATCTCCGGGATCTCATGGTGATGAGCTTCACATTGAGCTCCTTCTACACATATGTCCATAAGGACTTGGTCCAACCTTTGGTCAAAGTTGACTCTTCTTGTGTAGGGGCGTGCGTTCTCTTCCATGTTTGGCAAGTTGAACGCCAACCTCACATTTTCCGGACTAAAATCTAAGTATTTCCCCCGAAGCATGGTGAGATAATTCTTTGGGTTCGGGTTCTTACTTTGATCATGGTTCCTAGTGATCCATGCATTAGCATAGAACTCTTGAACCATTAGGATACCGACTTGTTGGATGGGGTTTGTTAGAACTTCCCAACCTCTTCTTTGAATTTCATGTCGGATCTCCGGATACTCATTTCTTTTGAGATTGAAAGGGACCTCGGGGATCACCTTCTTCTTGGCCACAACATCATAGAAGTGGTCTTGATGGGCTTTGGAGATGAATCTTTCCATCTCCCATGACTCGGAGGTGGAAGCTTTTGTCTTTCCTTTCCCTTTTCTAGAGTATTCTCCGGTCTTAGGTGCCATCAATGGTAATGGAAAAACAAAAATCTTATGCTTTTACCACACCAAACTTAGAATTTTGCTCGCCCTCGAGCAAGAGAAGAAAGAAAAGATANTGTGAAAGAGGGGTGAGAAGAAGTGAGTGGAGGTAGGTGGGGATCCTGTGGGGTCCACAGATCCTGAGGTGATCCTGTGGGGTCCATGGATCCTGAGGTGCTCAAGGATTTACAACCTTGCACCAAATTAGGCATGCAAAATTCCTTTGCACACAACTCTGGGCGTTCAGCACCAGCTCTCCTCCAGGGTACATTTCTGGCGTTCAAACACCCAGATGCTGCCCATTTCTGGCGTTCAGCGCTAGAACCATGCTCTGTTCTGGCGTTGAACGCCCAAAACATGCTTCTTACTGGCGTTTAAACGCCAGTAAGGTCTTCCTCCAGGGTGTGATTTTTCTTCTGCTATTTTTTATTCCGTTTTTAATTTTTATATTTATTTTGTGACTCCACATGATCATGAACCTATAAAGACATATAACTAAGAAAAATATAGTTAGATAAATAAATAAAAATTGGGTTGCCTCCCAACAAGCGCTTCTTTAATGTCAATAGCTTGACAGTGGGCTCTCATGGAGCCTCACAGATGTGCAGAGCTTTGTTGAGACCTCCCAACACCAAACTTGGAGTTTGGATATGGGGGTTTGACACCAAACTTAGAGTTTGGTTGTGGCCTCTCAACACCAAACTTAGAGTTTGACTGTGGGGCTTTGTTTGACTCTACTTTGAGAGAAGCTTTTTATGCTTCCTCTCCATGGATGCAGAGAGAGATCCTTGAGTTGTAAACACAAGGTTGTCCTCATTTAATTGAAGGATCAATTCTCCTCTGTCCAGATCAATCACAGCTCTTGCTGTGGCTAGGAAAGGTCTTCCTAGGATGATGGATTCATCCACTTCCTTTCCAGTATCCAAGACTATAAAGTCAGTAGGGGTGTAAAGGCCTTCAACCTTCACTAACACGTCCTCTACTTGTCCATAAGCCTGTTATCTTGAATTGTCTGCCATCTCTAATGAGATTTTAGCAGCTTGCACCCCATAGATTCCCAGTTTCTCTATTACAGAGAGGGGCATGAGGTTTATTCCTGAACCAAGGTCACACAGAGTCTTAAAGATCATGGTGCCTATGGTACAAGGTATTATGAACTTTCCAGGATCTTGTCTCTTCTGAAGCAATGTCAGTTGATCCAGATCACTTAGTTCATTGGTGAACAAGGGAGGTTCATCTTCCCATGTCTCAATACCAAATAATTTGGCATTTAGCTTCATGATTGCACCAAGGAACTTGGCAGCTTGCTCTTCAGTAACATCCTCATTCTCTTCAGAAGAGGAATACTCATCAGAGCTCATGAATGGCATAAGGAGGTTCAATGGAATCTCTATGGTCTCTAGATGAGTCTCATATTTCCTTTGGTTTCTCAGAGGGAAGCTTCTTATTGATCACTGGACGTCCCAGGAGGTCTTCCTCCTTGGGATTCACGTCCTCTCATTCCCTTACAGGTTCGGCCATGGTGCTTATGTCAATGGCCTTGCACTCTCCTTTTGGATTCTCTTCTGTATTACTTGGGAGAGTACTAGGAGGAATTTCAGTGATCCTTTTACTCAGCTGGCCCACTTGTGCTTCCAAATTTCTAATGGAAGACCTTGTTTCATTCATGAAACTTACAGTGGCCTTGGATAGATCAGAGACTAAGTTCGCTAAATTAGAGGTATTTTGTTCTGAGTTCTCTGTCTGTTGCTGAGTGGATGATGGAAAAGGTTTATTATTGTTAAACCTGTTTCTTTCACCATTATTAAAGCCTTGTTGAGGTCTTTGATCCTTCCATGATAGATTTGGATGATTTCTCCATGATGGATTATAGGTGTTTCCATATGGTTCACCCATGTAATTTACCTCTGCTATTGCGGGGTTCTCAGGATCATAAGCTTCTTCTGAACATCCGCTCTAAGCTTGCTCAGCTTTTGAGGAGGAAAGAACTTGGCTAAGAAAGCCGTGACCAGCTTATCCCAAGAGTTCAGGCTGTCTTTGGGTTGAGAGTCCAACCGTATTCTAGCTCTGTCTCTTACAACAAATGGGAAAAGCATGAGCCTGTAGACTTCAGGATTTACTCCATTAGTCTTAATAGTATCACAGATCTGCAAGAATTCAGTTAAGAACTGAAAAGGATCTTCAGATGGAAGTCCATGAAACTTGCAGTTCTGTTGCATCAGAGAAACTAGCTGAGGTTTCAGCTCAAAGTTGTTTGCTCCAATGGTAGGAATGGAGATGCTCCTTCCATGTAAATTGGAATTAGGTGCAGTAAAGTCACCAAGCATTCTCCTTGCATTATTGTTGTTGGGTTCGGCTGCCATCTCCTTTACTTGTTCGAAATTTTCAATAAGGTTGTCTCTGGATTGTTGTAATTTAGCTTCTCTTAGTTTCCTCTTCAGAGTCCTTTCAGGTTCTGGATCAGCTTCAACAAGAATGCCTTTTTCCTTGTTCCTGCTCATAAGAATGGGAAGAGAACCAGAAAAGAAGAGGAATCCTCTATGTCACAGTAAAGAGGTTCCTTATTGTTAGTAGAAAAAGAAAAAAAAAAATTCGAACACAGATAGAAGAGGGGGTTCGAATTTGGTGAGTGATGTGAGGAAGAGATGTTAGTAGATGAATAAATAAATAGAACAAGATGAGAGAGGGAGAGGATTTTTGAAAATAATTTTTGAAAAAGAGTTAGTAATTTTCGAAAAAAAATTTTGAAAAGGGTTAGTAGTTTTTCGAAAATTAAAATAAAAAATAAAATAATTAGTTAATTAAAAAGAAATTTTGAAAAAGAGGGGAAGATATTTTCGAAAATTAGAGAGAGAGAGTTAGTTAGGTAGTTTTAAAAAAGATAGGAAACAAACAAAAAGTTAGTTAGTTAGTTGAAACAAATTTTGAAAATCAATTTTGAAAAGATAAGGAGATAAGAAGTTAGAAAAGATATTTTAAAATCAAAATTTTTTTTTGAAAAAGATAAGATAAGAAGATATTTTTGAAAAGATATGATTGAAATTAGTTTTGAAAAAGATTTGATTTTTAAAATCACAATTAATGACTTGATTCACAAGAAATCACAAGATATGATTCTAGAACTTAAAGTTTGAATCTTTCTTAACAAGCAAGTAACAAACTTGAAATTTTTGAATCAAAACATTAATTGTTATTGTTATTTTCGAAAATTTGAGATAAAATTAAGAAAAAGATTTTTGAAAAATATTTTTAGAGTTTTCGAAAATAACTAAGAAAAATGAAAAAGATTTGATTTTTGAAAAAGATTTTGAAAAAGATAAGATTTTTAAATTGAAAATTTGATTTGACTCATAAGAAACAACTTGATTTTTAAAAATTTTTGAAAAAGTCAAATCTAATTTTCGAAATTTATGAGAGAAAAGAGGGAAAGATATATTTTCTTTATTTTTGAATTTTTAATGATGAGAGAGAAAAACATGAACATGATGCAATGCATGAAAATTTTTAGATCAAAACAATGAATGCATGCAAGAATGCTATAAATGTCAAGATGAACACCAAGAACACTATGAATGTCAAGATGAACATCAAGACTTATTTTTGAAAAAAATTTTAATGCAAGGAAAACATGCAAGACACCAAACTTAGAAATCTTTAATGCTTAGGCACTAAGAATTCAAGAATACATATGAAAAACAAGAAAAGACACAAAATATGCAAATGCAAAGATCAAACAAGAAGACTGACCAAGAACAACTTGAAGATTATGAAGAACACTATGAATGCATGAATTTTCAAAAAATGCAATATGAATATGCAATAGACACCAAACTTATAACTTGACTCAAGACTCAAACAAGAGACACAAAATATTTTTGATTTTTATTATTTTATGATTTTTTTGTATTTTCTTTTAATTTTTTTTTCAAAAATCATTTTGAAAAAAAAGAAAAATAAGGATTCAAAATTTTTAATATGAATTCCAGGAATCTTGCCATGTTAGTCTAAAGCTCCAATCAAAGGGTCAGGTATGGCTTAATAGCCAGCCAAGCTTTAGTCAAAATATGAGTGTAATTCATTAAATTTTAAGCCAAAACTTCAGTCCAAAAGAATTTAGACATGGCTTTACAGCCAGCCAGGCTTCAACATGCTTCATGAAACACTAGGATTCATTCTTAAAAATTCTGAAGAAAAATATATTTTTGAAAACATTTTTATTTTAAATTTTTTTTAAAACAAAGGAGAAATTTTTGAAAGATTTTTGAAAAATTTTTGAAAACAAAACAAAAAGAAAATTACCTAATCTGAGCAACAAGATGAACCGTCAGTTGTCCAAACTCGAACAATCCCCGGCAACGGTGCCAAAAACTTGGTATGCGAAATTGTTACTCAAGTTGTGAATTATTGTTCGAAATTGATTCCCTGGCAATGGCACCAAAAACGGATGCACAGAACCATGGTCTACACATATCTTCACAACTTCGCATAACTAACCAGCAAGTGCACTGGGTCGTCCAAGTAATAAACCTTACGTGAGTAAGGGTCGATCCCACGGAGATTGTTGGTATGAAGCAAGCTATGGTCACCTTGTAAATCTCAGTCAGGCGGATATAAAATAGTTATGTAGTTTTCGAAATGTAGTAATGGAAGAAGGATAGAAATACTTATGTAAATCATTGGTGAGAATTTCAGATAAGCGTATGGAGATGCAATCGTTCCTCTGAACCTCCGCTTCCCTGCTATCTTCATCCAATCAGTCTTACTCCTTTCTATGGCTGGCTTTATGCAAGGGCATCACCGTTGTCAGTGGCTACATCCCCTCCTCTTGTGGAAATGGTCCAAGATGCCCTGTCACGGCACGGCTAATCATCTGAGGTTCCCGATCATGCTGGAATAGGATTCACCCTCCTTTTGCGTCTGTCACTACGCCCAGCACTCGCGAGTTTGAAGCTCGTCACAGTCATTCAATCATTGAATCCTACTCGGAATACTACAGACAAGGTTTAGACTTTCTGGATTCTCTTGAATGCCGCCATCATTCTAGCTTACACCACGAAGATTCCGATTAAGAGATCTAAGAGACACTCATTCAATCTAAGGTAGAACGGAAGTGGTTGTCAGGCACACGTTCATAAGGAATGATGATGATTGTCACGTTCATCACATTCAGGTTGAAGTGTGAATGAATATCTTAGAAGCGAAATAAGATGAATTAAATAGAAAACTGTAGTACTTTGCATTAATCTTTGAGGAACAGCAAAGCTCCACACCTTAATCTATGGAGTGTAGAAACTCTACCGTTGAAAATACATAAGTGATAATGGAGTTCATTGGTCTCGGTCCCAGAGGGGAACCGGAGTAACCAAGACTCGATCACAGGATCAAAATACAATCCAGGATGTCTAATACAATAGTAAAAAGTCCTATTTATAATAAACTAGCTACTAGGGTTTACAAAAGTAAGTAGTTGATGCATAAATCCACTTCCGGGGCCCACTTGGTGTGTGCTTGGGCTGAGCTTGAATGTTACACGTGCAGAGGCTCTTTCTGGAGTTGAACGCCAGGTTGTAACGTATTTCTAGCGTTCAACTCTGGTTTGTGACTTGTTTCTGGCGTTAAACTCCAGACAGCAGCGTAGAACTAGCGTTCAATGCCCTTTTACGTCGTCTAAAAGCGTTCAAAGTATAGACTATTATACATTGCTGGAAATCCCTGGATGTCTACTTTCCAACGCAATTGGAAGCGCACCATTTTGAGTTCTGTAGCTCCAGAGAATCCACTTTGAGTGCAGGGAGGTCAGACTCCAACAGCATCAGCAGTCCTTCTTCAACCTCTGAATCTAATTTTTGCTCAAGTCCCTCAATTTCAGCCAAAAAATACCTGAAATCACAGAAAAATACACAAACTCATAGTAAAGTCCAGAAATGTGAATTTAACATA
Organism: Arachis ipaensis; assembly: GCF_000816755.2. Lineage (NCBI taxonomy): Eukaryota > Viridiplantae > Streptophyta > Magnoliopsida > Fabales > Fabaceae > Arachis > Arachis ipaensis. The sequence continues at coordinate 57,061,795 of NC_029785.2, forward strand.
AAAACTAATGAAAACATCCCTAAAAGTAACTAGATCCTACTAAAAACATACTAAAAACAATGCCAAAAAGCGTACAAATTATTCGCTCATCAGGTGCAGTCACTGATTATACCACATATATTTCCAAATCAAAGTATTGGGAGAATCATATGTCACCATATCCGCCCAAACCCTAATTTGGTCCAACATGAGAAAGCATTTCTAGCATGATCTCTTCATTCCTCTTCCAAGGTTCAGAAGAGATCCAAGTATGAATAGTTTCTTTTCCAAGACAACTATCCAATTGGATGAAGATTGAAAGCTTTCAAGTAAAATCAAGAGAAAAGAAAGAAGAAGAATAATGAAAACTATTAGTGATCCATCAAATTACAACAGAGCTCTATAACCCAATGAAAAGAGTTAGTTGATCATTGCTCTACAAAAATAGAAAAGAAAGAAATTGCAGAAAAGTAAAGATGAAGATTAAAACTAAAATTGAAACTTCAAAATTCATAAATGAAAAGTACAAAGAAAAGAAAGAAAAGGAAAAGTGTGTGAGGGGAGGGAGTCCGAAGACCCCTCTTCAATCCCCCATTCCAGATTTTTCGTTTCAGTCCCCCCTTGAATGTAAAAACTAAGGCCCTTATATAGGCTCTCCTAAATTACAAAATGAAATTAAAAGCAAATTACAATTAAATGAAAATTCTTATTCTAGATGCTTCTTGTGGCCTTGATTGGTTGACACTTGTGGGCTTGCTTGCTTGAGCTTTGAAGTGGACTTGAGAAAGAACTGAATCAAATTGAGGTCCAGGGTGACTTGGTGTTATTGCTGCCGTTAGTCATACTAATGCTACAAGTGTGGCATTAGTCCTAAAGTTAGTGTGGCTAACGTCACACTTGCTACCCAGTTGGTGTTTTGGGGGCTTAAAAGATGCCTCTTGTTTGTACTCTAATTTCATGCCCACTATAGAGTATTATATATCGTTGGAAAGCTCTGAATGTCAGCTTTCTAATGCAACTGAAATCACCTCAATTGGACCTTTGTAACTCATGTTATATCCCTTTGAAGTGGACAAGGTCGCTGGCATAGTCGCTAGCGTTACTGGAAAACGTGAGTCACAATAACATTAGTGATCAAGGGTTGAATATTGCCAGGTTCTGAAGTTCAAACTTACTGTTGATGCACATAAACTAGTTATGCTACGATTTAGGAAATTGCACGATCGGCAAAATTCCTTCCGGCAAGTGCACCGGTTATCGTTGTCAAGTAAAAACTCACAATAGAGTGAGGTCGAATCCCACAAGAGGTCAAACTGGAGGTTAAACTTCAATTCCAGCATTTCTTATCCTTCATGATTTTGGCGTTTAAGCTCCAGTTTAGGCTTAAACTGGAACTTAAACTCCACATGTGATATTCAAGCTTCCTTTATTGATTTTGTTGCTTCCTTGCTTAGCCTCTTCTTCCCTGAAATCATCCAAACAATTGCATCAAAGTCTTGCAAAATTTCATGAGAAATCTTTCATTCATAGTATTTAAGTAATAGAACTAAAACTCATGGAATTTGCATCAAAATCATATTGTTTGGATGGTTCATTACTTTGTTCTTCATTTAACCATTTTTGGTTACTTTAAGCTCAAGAAAATGCATAAAACAACTAAAACTAACAGAAAAATGTTAGTGAAACTAGCCTATGATGCCTTGGCATCAACTGTCCATCCCATACTATTATATATTATTGGAAAGCTCTGGATGTCTACTTTCCAACGCCTTTGGAAGCGCATCATTTGGAGCTCTACAACTCGAGTTACACTTCTAGGAAGGTGAAGAGGTCAGCTGGCCTTACTACAGGTTGATACCATGTTCATCTTTGCACTTTAGGGGCAGGTTTTCTCCCTCAAATTTAGTGTCCACCATGTAGTGCCATACATGCTTGGAAAGCTCTGGAATCCTACTTTCCAATGCCACTGGAATCACCTCATTTGGAGCTTTGTGGCTCAAGTTATTCTTGTTTGAAAAAGGCATGGTCAGGCTGCCGGGTGAGATTTTTGCCTACGTTAATGTCTACGTTAGTGTAACTAACGTGGCCATTAACGTGGGTCCTTCTTTGCTTCACAAACATTAGTGGCGTTCACCTTTTCCACTAACGTTGGCGTTTCCCTTTCCTTCCACGTTAGTTCCCACGTTAATGTAACTAACTTGGAAGCTAACGTGGGTGTTCTCGCCTTCGCAAACATTAGTGGCGTTCACTTTTTCCACTAACGTTGGAATTTTCCTTTCCTTCCACGTTAGTTTCCACGTGAATGTAACTAACGTGGAGACTAACGTGGGTCTTCTTGCCCGTCGCTAACGTTAGTGGTATTTACTTTTACCACTAACGTTCCATGCTCTCCTTCTTCAAAGTTAATGCCACTAACTTTCTCACTAACGTTGGGGATTCTCTTTTCTTCCACGTTAACGGCCACGTTAGTGGCACTAACGTAGCCACTAACGTGGCTCTTCTCTGCTTCTTGTTACCTGAAATCAATCAAACAAAGCTCATCAAAGTCTTGCTCTTAATCATGGGATCATGCATCGTCCATTTTATCATTCAATTCATGCATAATTCTCATGAAATCATTCAAAATTCACAATATTTGCTTGAATCATGGTGTGAATGCATTTTCATCCAAATACTTGCTTATTTCCTAGAAAAATGCATGAAACCATCCTAAAGCATATAAAAAATGGCTAGTAAAACTAGCCAAGATGCCCTGGCATCACAACACCAAACTTAAATCTTTCTTGTCCCCAAGCAAGAAAAGAACTATGCACAAAGAATTCTCTTAATTGGAATGCATTGAAGAATTGCTTACGATGCCTTAGTGGGTAAAGTGAATAAGTGACAATGGGCTTAACTCTAATTTGTATGCTTATGCAAGAATTCCAGTGCTCATTAGTCCTTACATTTTGGAAGTCTTAGATCTTAGGACTTTCATTCAAATGATATTATGGAATTCTCTTTATAGATTGTCACCTTTGAAGCAGCACTTATTTTCTAGCCTTTTTCTTTTTTTTTTTTTTTTGTATCTTGGCCTCAACTCTAGGTATCATGTCTCAAAGTGGCTTTTTAAGATAAGCTTTCAATCAATACTCCCAAACCAATTGGTCTAAGGTATTAGGTGTTGAAGCACCCCTTAGGATATACTTGCTCAAGCCTCTCTCTTTGACACAAATCCACCACAAGCATTTAACTAGGACAATAACTCTTTGAGTTCTTGTTTCTTTCTTTTTCTTCCTAGTAATTGATGCTCAAAGCCTTGGGCTTGTCCTTTTTTTCTTTTTCTTTTGTTTTCTTTTATTGCTGCTTCTTGGATCAATAGATGTTTGAGAAATTCCATAATACCTCTCTAAACTTCATTTCCTGTCTATGAGCTCCCATGCAAGTTTTCACAAACATGCAACCTCAGTACACAATCATACAATCAGAACCTCCACTCCTCTTAATCTTTTGCTTGCCCCAAGATTTATAAAATTCTTCAACATTTTCCTTTCAAAAGAATGATTTCTTTGTTGCATTCTTAGAGATATTGGGTGCAAGTAAAATTCAAGATGATAATCATGATATGATAGCAACATGTTACAAATCAAATATCAAATTATGCTTATTCACAAGGAGTAATCACACATGCATACAAAGAAAATAGAAGACAATCATACAATTTAATGTGCTGGAAATAAGTAAGAGGAAAAAGGAGCTTTACCACCTTGTAGTTCATCTTCATTGTTGATGCCCTTTTCCTCCTATTCTTCCCCTTCCCACACCAAACTTAGAATGATTGCTTATACTCAAGCAAAAATTAAAACAGTGGTGATGGGGTCTATGATGGATCATGAATGTCTTAGAATGAATTGTGAGTATGCATGTGTTTCAGCAAGCAAGATTAAGGGTACAATAAAGGCACAAGAGATACAAACAGAGACATTTTGATTGCATTAATAAGTGATGTGCTTGGTACCTTGCATGAAAGATAAGTGGCAACACCAAACTTAGTGTGACACTCTCAATTTAGAATGTTGCAAGTACCCAGTGAAGATTGAAAATCAAATTGTTGCATGGCAACACCAAACTTAGAATGCAATCATATGCCAGATTATTGAAAGTAAACTAAGCAAAGCAAGGAAATGTTACCTACGGTTGGGTTCCCTCCCAACAAGCGCTCTTTTAATGTCATTAGCTTGACATGTTATTCATGACTTTCTTCCTCTTCTTCCAGTTTGTTAAGAGGAATGACCTCAAGAGGAAAGAGGAGCCAATTAATGCCCCTTGTTTTGAGTGCCTCTCCCCAGCAAGCCTTCTTCTGTTGTTAGCTTGAGTAAACTTGCTTGTTGGGTGGGCGTGGGATGGCTTTTGGTTGACCTTTTCTTCTTCATGGATATTGTCGTTCTTTTCTTGGTCACCATCCTCTTTTTAGTGCTCATGTTGATTGCTTTCACCACCTTAATCTCAGGACTTGGGTGATGTACTATGGTTGGAGCATCCTCTTCATCAAGAGCTTCTTGAATTGGTGGTTCAATGAACTCATCCTTTATGCAACTCTCTATTTTATTGGAGTAGTGTGGACTCCCTTGATTGACTTCCTCCCTTTCTTCTGCATGATATTGCATTGAGCCTTTTGGGAGTGAGTTTGCATTTTCCTTTGTCACCCTTAGTAGCCTCTGTGGGTATGGAGCTTTGGGCTTATATACTCTCACAACCTCCTCCTTCTTTATATGAATCTCACTTGGTATGGCTGCCTCTTTTTCTTGTTCTTCTGATTCCTCCCTTGTTCTTGACCTTTGAATGAACTCCTCTATTTCTGGAGAGAGTGAAGTGGTCTCTCTTTGTAATCTCAGCTCTTCAATGAATTGTTCTTTAGAATAGAGTTGTGCATTCTGTCTCAATTTTTCTTCCTGGTCTCTTTTTGCTATTTCCTCCTCTTCATTTGTCTTTATCATTTCTTCAAAGAGGAGTTCTATCCTAGCGAGTCTCTCTTCTTCTCTACTTTTTTTGAGTTCTTCAATGATGAGTTCCATCCTAGCAAGTCTATCTAAAGGAGGTTGGGTAGGTTGTAATGGTTGGTCGGGGTTGGCTTGTGAATGAAATTGGTTGTTTTGTGGTAGTGTGTTCTGAAAGTGGTATGACTCTTATGGGTAGTGGATTGAGTTCTGTGGATGGTTAAATGAACTGTATGGATTTGGGAAAGACTTTTGTGCTAAGGCATACTCAAATGATGAAGAATTTAGGCATGTAAAACTTAGAGGTGAGGTTGGATAATTGAGAGGTGATGGTTCTTGATGAATGGGGTATGAATGAGTGAAATCTCTTTGATTTTGATCCTCCCAGGCACAACTTAAGTAGTGATCAAAGACATCAAGATGTGGACCATTTTGTGACCCTGGGAAGTACCCCATTTTATGTTCTTGATACTTCCACCCACCATGAGCATAGTAAAGTGAATCATTCTGTGGTGGTGGAGAGTTTCCCATGAAATTTGATTGACTAAAATATGATGGATGATCCTTTCTTTCCTGCAGAAAGCTCTGTCTCAAACAATAATCACCAAAAGAAATTGGAATCTCCATTGTCACAGATGAGGAAATTCCCAGTGAGGCAATATCACAAACAGTTAGTTAGCAAAAGAAAATAAAGAAACAAAAGAAAACAAAGACAAAAGAAAAATGTCTAATCTAGTAAATCAATCAACCGGTAGTTTGTTAATCACAATTAATCCCCGGTAACGGCGCCATAAACTTGATGCACAGAAACTTGTCCTTTAACAAATCTCTCTCGGCAAGTATATCGAATTGTCGTCAAGTAATAACTCACAAAAGAGTGAGGTTGAATCCTACAGAGATTAACGGATTAAGCAAGCAATGGTTAATTGATTTTCCTAGTTAGACGAATCATATTGGGGTGATAAGTAACAAGGAAATGTAAATGGCATAAAAGTAAAGAAAGCAATAAAGTACAAAAAAGTAAAATGGCAAGAAGAGTAAATGTAAGAACTAAAAATAAAATGAACATTGGGATCAAGAGATATTGCAATCCTCCGGATTAAGTTCATTCTCATCTCTTCCTCAATCAATGCATTCATTGATCTCCTTGGCAATCTTAAGTGATTGGATTCCAATTCCTTGGTAACTCAATCTCTCAAATCTTGATCAATAGCCAATTCCTTGGTCTAATTGGTCATGAGAAGAGATGAGGTGCGGTCACTGATTATACCACATGTATTTCCAAATCAAAGTATTGGGAGGATTATATGTCACCATATCCGCCCAAACCCCAATTTGGTCCAACATGAGAAAGAATTTCTAGCATGATCTCTTCATTCCTCTTCCAAGGTTCAGAAGAGATCCAAGTATGAATAGTTTCTTTTCCAAGACAACTATCCAATTGGATGAAGATTGAAAGCTTTCAAGTAAAATCAAGAGAAAAGAAAGAAGAAGAATAATGAAAACTATTAGTCATCCATCAAATTACAACAGAGCTCTCTAACCCAATGAAAAGAGTTAGTTGATCATTGCTCTACAAAAATAGAAAAGAAAGAAAGTGCAGAAAAGTAAAGATGAAGATTAAAACTAAAATTGAAACTTCAAAATTTATAAATGAAAAGTACAAAGAAAAGAAAAAAAAGGAAAAGTGTGTGAGGGGAGGGAGTCCGAAGACCCCTCTTCAATCCCCCATTCCAGAATTTCCGTTTCAGTCCTCCCTTGAATGTAAAAACTAAGGCCCTTATATAGGCTCTCCTAAATTACAAAATGAAATTAAAAGCAAATTACAATTAAATAAAAATTCCTATTCTAGATGTTTCTTGTGGCCTTGATTGGTTGACACTTGTGGGCTTGCTTGCTTGAGCTTTGAAGTGGACTTGAGAGAGAAGTGAATCAAATTGAGGTCCAGGGTGACTTGGCGTTATTGCTGCCGTTAGTCATACTAACGCTACAAGTGTGTCGTTAGTGCTAAAGTTAGTGTGGCTAACGTCACACTTGCTACCCAGTTGGTGTTTTTGGGGCTTAAAAGATGCCTCTTGTTTGTGCTCCAATTTCATGCCCACTATAGAGTATTATATATCGTTGAAAAGCTCTAAATGTCAGCTTTCTAATACAACTAGAATCACCTCAATTGGACCTCTGTAACTCAAGTTATGCTCCTTTGAAGTGGACAAGGTCGCTGGCATAGTCGCTAGCGTTACTGGAAAACGTGAGTCACAATAACGTTAGCGATCAGGGGATGAATATTGCCAGGTTTTGAAGTTCAAACTTACTATCCAACTCATACTATTATATATTGTTGGAAAGTTCTGGATGTCTACTTTCCAACGCCTTTGAAGGCGCATCATTTGGAGCTCTACAACTCGAGTTACACTTCTTGGAAGATGAAGAGGTCAGCTGGCCTTACTACAGGTTGATACCATGTTCATCTTTGCACTTTCGGGGCAGGTTTTCTCCCTCAAATTTAGTGTCTACCATGTAGTGCCATATATCCTGGAAAGCTCTGGAATCCTACTTTCCAATGCCACTGAAACCACCTCATTTGGAAATTTGTGGCTCAAGTTATTCTTGTTTGAAAAAGGCATGGTCAGGCTGCCGGGTGAGATTTTTGCCTACGTTAATGTCTACGTTAGCGTAACTAACGTGGCCATTAACGTGGGTCCTTCTTTGCTTCACAAACATTAGTGACGTTCACTTTTCCACTAACGTTGGCATTTCCCTTTCCTTCCACGTTAGTTCCCACGTTAATGTAACTAACGTGGAAGCTAACGTGGGTGTTCTCGCCTTCGCAAACGTTAGTGGCGTTCACTTTTTCCACTAACATTGGCGTTTTCCTTTTCTTCCACGTTAGTTCCCACGTTAATGTAACTAACGTGGAGACTAACGTGGGTCTTCTTGCCCGTCGCTAACATTAGTGGTGTTTACTTTTACCACTAACGTTCCATGCTCTCCTTCTTCAAAGTTATTGCCACTAACTTTCTCACTAACGTTGGGGCTTCTCTTTTCTTCCACGTTAATGGCCACGTTAGTGGCACTAACGTAGCCACTAACATGGCTCTTCTCTGCTTCTTGTTACCTGAAATCAATCAAACAAAGTGCATCAAAGTCTTGCTCTTAATCATGGGATCATGCATCGTCCATTTTATCATTCAATGTTTGCTTGAATCATGGTGTGAATACATTTTCATCCAAATACTTGCTTATTTCCTAGAAAAATGCATGAAACCATCCTAAAGCATACAAAAAATGGCTAGTAAAACTAGCCAAGATGTCCTGGCATCAGCAGGCCATTCATTTCATGAATCTTCCACATTGTTCAACTCAATCCTCGCCCTTCATTATCATAACCGAACTCACTCCTCTCTTGTGGTCTTGTTGGAAAACTTGGAAGCCTTGTCCATAATTAGCCTCTAACACAACATGGAGTACACTTTCATACAAGCCACCTTCACTTAAAAACTTTAGCTTCTCTTTTCTTCTAATCAATAAACACAGCCGACAAGTCCCCTTTCTCTAAATAGCACACAATTTCTTCTTCCCCTTCACAACAAAACCGAACATCACTCCAAACACAACCCTACCTATCTGTTATTCTTACCCAAATTCAATGGCTCCTTCAAGTTCAAGGAGAAGACCAGGAAAGGAACCAATGGTGACCGAACCTCTATCCTATGACACAAAGAGGTTCAAATCCCAATTTCATGAAGCAAGATACCAGAGGCTCATGAAAACAAAGCTTATCATTCCTGAAATGGGGTTCGAGCTGAGGGAGGGAGAATATCCCATCATGCGACAAATCACCAAGGAAAGAAGATGGAATCTTCTATGCCATCCTCTCACTGAGATTAGTGTTGTTATGATAAGGGAGTTTTACGCCAATGCTGTTAAAGAGAGCGAAGATAGCCCCCCTTACAAAAGTTATGTTAGAGGTATTGAAGTGGATTTTAGTCCACCATCAATTACAAGAGCTTTAAAGTTGAGAACCATAACTTATGAGGAGCTTAGCTATGAAGACAGATTGCGTGGTGATAATGACCCTGATAAAATATTGGAAGGATTATGTATTGAAGGAAGAGACTGGGAAAGAGACTCAAAGGGAATCCCAAGTTGTCTGAAGAGATTTGATCTCACACTTGAGGCAAAGGGGTGGTATAAGGTAGTAAGGGGATCAATACTCCCTACTGCGAATACCTCATCGGTCATAATCAAGAGAGCTCTCTTGACATACTGCATCCTGCATGGAGGGGAAATCAACCTTGCCCAACTCATAGCAGACAGTATCCAGGAGATGGCTGAAGACACATACAAATCGGGTAGGCTTGGGCACCCAAGCACGATTCTGAGATTATGTAACAAAGCTGGAGTGCTCTTCGAAGATGAAGATACAGAGAAGGTGAGAGGAACAATAGGAATTACAAAGAGAAAAATGGAGGGTCTTAATGAAGAGGAGGAGGAAGATCAAGAGGAAGAAAGAACTCACAGAAGAAGAAGGTCACAAAAGAGGGACGAACAAGCTCCTAGTGTCATAGACATGAGTCAATTGCGAGAAGCTCTTGAGGAGATATCACAACAAAATGTGAGAACACAAGAGCAGTATTCAAGGCAACAGGAGCTATATTTGCAATAACAAGAGCAATATCTAGAGCACCGGGAGCAATATTTGAAGGATAGAGAGCAAAATGAAGCTTGCCAGCATCGAATGGAGGAAACACAAGCAAGCTGGCATCAACAAATGATGGCTCAACAACAAGAGTTTCAAGCAAAGATTCTTGAAGGACAAAAGGAACAATCGACAGTATTTCGAGAATCATATGATAAATTGTACTTGAGCCAGGACAGATATGGGAAATATACTCACAACTTGTATCAGTGGAAGAACGTTCATCATACCATTGGAGAGACTAGACAAGTACAGCGAATAGAGCATTTTGAAAATACACAAGCAAAGTTTGATTATTTGACCCACTGTATGCCAGGATTAAATTCACAAATCAAACCATTTGAGCTGTGCCAAGACTTAAGAGACCAACAGAAAGCAAAGACCCAGCATTATACAGAAATGATGTATCAAAGATTGGAGACAGATGGGCTCACAGGTCTCATAGATCCTATATGGGATAAAAGGTGCCCTAGTGAAGAAGTTCGAGATTATTCCAAGCTTGGGAAAAGAAAGAAGAAGAAGGGAGAATCAAGCAAAGGCCAGGAGCATGACAAATAAAAGGTGGTAAAACTGTTTCATAATTTCAAATTAAATAAGGAAGATGTGTATCTGAAACATGATATACCTCCAAGTGCCTTCTTTTTGTTCTACATAATTTTTGCTAGAATAGGCTATCTGCATAATCATGTCATCCTTCATTAGCTTAAGTACTTTGCTTTGTTCCCTTGCTGTCTGAATGAAAGAGAGATGTCTTGATTTATAAAAGTAATTGTTCAATGTTGCAAAAGTTAGAATGAAAGTTAGTGGTAGTATGTGTTTGATTCAATTGTTAGCTAACAAAATAAATGCTGCATAATGACATGCTCCTTGAAGCCTAAACTAGTTGCTGCTATGAAGCCTTGAATTAATAAAAATCCCTTGGAAATGAATCAAAACAGAAAGAAAAAGAAAGAGCAAAGCCAAGAATTGGCAAAGAAATAAACAACAAGGCTAGACACTAATAGCTTGGACCTTAGGACACATGCCTGTGGTGTTTTTGTACTAGGATATGCTTGGATAAGTAAGTTCTAAGGAGTATTTCAAAACTTGGCCACTTAGATCAACTGATTTGGGATTGCCAACTGAAAGTCCACAATAAAGAGCAACCTAGCTACAAAACACTTAGTTATCCAAAGAGATGCTGGGCATCAATGATCCTAGGAAGAAAAAGGTGAGCCATGTGTCTGTGGTGAAGAAATGTTGAGTGAAATTAAGCCAAAGGCCACTGCACCATTTGCCACCAAGCCTTCAATAAGTAATAAGCTCTCTAATACAAAAGAAAGAAGGAAAAAGCTAACAAGGGAAGTAAGCAAAAAGTAAGGCATTGTAGCAGCAACCTTAGTGAATCTTTGAAGAAACATTATTTGTTTAACAGCAAGTAATAAATGAACTACTATTGATTTGCATGAAATCCCATGAACCAAGTTCAACTATCTGCTTAATAAGGACATGTATACTTCTCTATTTCATTCTATCTTCTCTTATGTCTAATGCTTGCTTGGGGACAAGCAATTTTTAAGTTTGGTGCTGTGATGACAAGTCATCTTAGCCTAGTTTCACTAGTCTTTTTCTTTGTTTTTATTAGGTTTTATGCACTTTCTTGCATTGTAAGTAAGTAATTTGGAGTGGAATTGCATATTTTATTAAATCAACCAACCACCCTTTAATTGATACAAAATCATGAGGTCTAAGCAAAAATTAATTGAATTATGAATGAATTTTAAACTTTGTGAATTTGGTGATACTTTGATTGGTTGTTTTGACTACTTGTAGGTGAAGAAAGAAGAAATTAAGAAAAGCGTGGCCTAAGGAGCGTGCCCAAAGGAAGCAAGAAGCGTGCCCAAGAGAAGAAAAGCGTAGCAACATTGAGGAAGAAGGAGAGCTAAGTTGAGAGACTGAACCGAGCTCCACAAGGAAAAAGCAAGGCACAAAGCTCAATTCACTTAGTTAACTGAGCACCAAAGAAAGCAATGCAAAGACATAAAGCTCAGTTCACTAAGTGAGCTTTATCGGGGATTCTTCAAAATTTATTCAAAGCAAAATTCCAAGGAGTGAAGCTACAAAGTATCGAACCCATAACCCAAGGAAAGCAAGGAACGCTCCTTGCAAGGAAAATAAGAGAAAATGGCTAAAAAGCTTCCTCCAAGGTTCAAACAAGGGATCTCACACTACCAAGCTGCAAGGAAAATAAGCCAAAGTGAGTTGGCTAGGATTCAAACCTGGAAACTCATGCAAGACAAGGAGAGGAGTGTTACTCTTGGTGCAAAGAAAATTGGCCAAGATGGCTCTCCCAAGGTTCGAACCAAGGAGCTTCATGAAAGGCAAGGAAGGAGTGCTCCACTCTTCCAAGGAAATTAGCACCAGCTTGCTCCCACCAGGATTCGAACATGGGAGCTTGAAGCCAAGGCAAAGCGCTACAAGGGGAGCTCAGTTGGTTTTCCCAACTGAGCGCTACTCTCCCCCCATCCCTCACACTTTGGCACAACAAGGAGCACACCAAGGAAGGATCCATGCGCACAATTGACACGGACAAAGGAGCTGTGACATGCACAATGAGGCGCACCAAAGCAAGACATAGAGCTCAGTTCAAAATTCCAACTGAGCTCTATTGAAGAGCAACTTGAACAAGGCTGGGCGCGCACAAAATTGGGCAACACAAGGCAACATTGGGCGCTCAGTTTAGTATTTGAACTGAGCCATCCCCTGGGAGGTAGACCTTGGGCCAAAAATCCATTAAAAATCCAAATTAATTCATTTCTTCACCAAATTTTAGAGCCCACCCAAATTCTTAGATCTAGATTAGGAAGTGTATAAATAAGTGTTAGTTTGATTTAGAAAGGACCTTTTTGCTTCTTTGAGAATTCTCATTTTGTGGAATTTTAAGAGTTTTTACTTTGAATTTGGATTTCTGAGAACTTAAAAGGAGAATTGATCTCTCTTCTTCTTGGTTCTTGCTTGAGCACTCTTTACTTCTTGTCTTGGATCTTGGGTGGAGAATTGAAGAAATTCTGTTTCAATCTCACCTTAAGATTTCTTGTTTAATCTTTCTGCATAATTCAAATTCTGTTTACTGCTTTCACTCTTCTACCTCTTCTGCAATTTACTTTTTCAGTTTCTTTTGCAATTGTTCTTGTTGGATCAAGGAAGGATTTGAGATCTAGACTTGTTTTCTAGTCTCTTCCACTCCTGGGATCTTCAATTTCTCTTTTAATTTTTGCAATTGAGCTACATTTACTTTCTGTTTTAATTCTTCAAGAATTTTTACTTTTCTTTTTGAGATCTACTTAGATTCAATTCATCTTTCGCTCTTCTGTTTATTGCAATTTACTTCTGCTTGTTTAAATTTCTACAATCCAAGCTCCCAATTCCTTTTTTAATTCAAGCAATTTACCTTTCTTGCACTTTAAGATTCAGTCATTTACATTTCTTGAAATCTAAGCTTCTGCAATTTAATTTACTTGTTCTTTAAGATTTAGCACTTTTACTTTCTGTTCTCTTTAATTTACTGCAATTCTTCCCGCTCCCTTTATAATTCATGCAATCTAGCTTATGTTAATTACAAACCACTCAAACCAATACTTAATTCTCTTGACTAAATCAACCACTAAGCTAAAATTGCTTAATCCTTCAATCCCTGTGGGATCGACCTCACTCATGTGAGTTATTATTACTTGATGCGACCCGGTACACTTGCCGGTTAGTTTTGGGTGTTGGGATTTGTTTTCCAAAATATCCATCATGGGTCAACTGAGTAAAAGAATTACTGAAATCCCTTCTAGTACTCTCCCAAGCAATACAGAAGAGAATCCAAAGAGAGAGTGCAAGGTCATCAATATACCCAACATGGCCAAATGCACAGAGGCGGAAGAGTTAGTGATTTCCAGTGAGGAAGACCTCAATGGACGTCCACTGACCCCTAAGGAGTTCCCTATTGAGGAACCAAAGGAATCTGAGGCTCATACAGAGACCATAGAGATTCCACTGAACTTACTGTTGCCATTCATGAGCTCTGATGAATATTCTTCCTCTGAAGAGGATGAAGATATTACTGAAGAGCAAGTTGCTCAGTATCTAGGAGCAATCATAAAGCTGAATGCCAAGTTATTTGGTATTGAGACATGGGAGGATGAACTTCCATTGCTCATCAATGAACTAAATACCTTGGTTCAACAGAAATTACCTCAGAAGAAACTGGATCCCGGAAAGTTCTTAATACCTTGTACCATAGGCACCATGACCTTCAAAAAGGCTCTGTGTGACCTTGGTTCAAGTATAAACCTCATGCCACTCTCTGTAATGGAGAAATTAGGGATCTTTGAGGTACAAGTTGCAAGAATCTCACTAGAGATGGCAGACAATTCAAGGAAACAGGCTTTTGGACTTGTAGAGGATGTCTTAGAGAAGGTTGAAGGCTATTACATCCCTGCTAACTTCATAATCCTAGACACTGGGAAGGATGAAGATGAATCCATCATCCTTAGAAGACCCTTCCTAGCCACAGCAAGAGTTGTAATTGATGTGGACAAAGGAGAATTGGTCCTTCAATTGAATGAGGACTACCTTGTGTTTAAGGCTCAAGGATCTTCTTCTATAACTATGGAAAGGAAGCATGAAAGGCTTCTCTCAATACAGAGTCAAACAGAGCCCCCACATTCAACTTCTAAGTTTGGTGCTGGGAGGCCATCATCAAGCTCTGAGTTTCTGTGAAACTCTCTAAGAGCTCACTGATAAGCTATTGACATTAAAGAAGCGCTTGTTGGGAGGCAACCCAATGTTATCTAATTTAATTTATTTATTTTTCATTGTTATTTTATGTTTCTTTAGGTTGATGATCATGTGAAGTCATAAAAACAACTACAAAATTAAAACAAAATAAAAAACAATATAAAAAACAGCACACTCTGAAGGACAGGCTTACTGGCGTTTAAACGCCAGTAAGGATAGCAGAATGGGCGTTTAACGCCCAGCCTGGCAGCATTCTAAATGCCAGAATGGGCAGCACTCTGGGCGTTTAATGCCAGAATAGGGTGTCTGGTGTCTGGCTGGCGTTAAATGCCAGAAATGGGTAGCAGGCTGGCGTTTAACACCAGGAAAGGTAGCGGAGCTGGCGTTAAACGCCAGGATTGGCACATAGTGGGCGTTTAAATGCCAGATTGGTGCAGGGAGCAGAATTCCTTGACACCTCAGGATCTGTGGACCCCACAGGATCCCCACCTACCCCACCTCTTCTTCTCTCCTCTTCACACCTTTCCATAATACTCTTCCCCAAATACCCTTGACCAATCCCATCATTAACTCTTCCCCATATCCTCTTCACCACTCACATCCATCCATCATAAACCCCACCTACCTCACCATTCAAATTCAAACCATTTCCCTCCCAAACCCACCCCTTCATGATCGAATTCCCTCTCTCTCGTACCCTATAAATACCCCTCCTTACTACCTTCACTTTCACACATCACAAATACTTCTCTCTCCCTTGGCCGAAACCATCACCCCCTCTATCTCCTCCATTTCTTCTTCTTCTACTCCTTTCTTTCTTCTTTTTCTCGAGGACGAGCAAACCTTTTAAGTTTGGTATGGAAAAAGCTCTGCTTTTCTTTTTTTCCATAACCATTAAATGGCACCTAAGACCAGAGAAACCTCTAGAAAGAGGAAAGGGAAGGCAATTGCTTCCACCTCCGAGTCATGGGAGATGGAGAGATTTATCTCAAAGGTCCATCAAGACCACTTCTATGAAGTTGTGGCAAAGAAAAAGGTGATCCCCGAGGTCCCCTTCAAGCTCAGAAAGAGTGAATATCTGGAGATTCGATATGAGATTCAAAGAAGAGGTTGGAAAGCTCTCACCAACCCAATCCAACAAGTCGGAATCTTAATGGTTCAAGAATTCTATGCCAATGCATGGATCACTAAGAACCATGATCAAAGTATGAACCCGAACCCAAAGAATTGGCTCACAATGGTTCGGGGGAATTACTTGGATTTCAGTCCAAAAAATGTGAGGTTAGCATTCAACTTGCCAATGATGCAAGGAGATCCTCACCCTTTCACTAGAAGGGTCAACTTTGATCAAAGGTTGGACCAAGTCCTTAGGGACATTTGTGTAGAAGGAGCTCAATGGAAGAGAGACTCAAGAGGCAAGCTAGTTCAACTAAGAAGGCTTGACCTCAAGCCCGTGGCTAGGGGATCGTTGGAGTTCATCCAACGCTCTATCATTCCTACTCGCAACTGGTCTGAAGTTATAATAGACTGGGCTATCATGATCCATAGTATCATGATTGGAGAGGAAGTAGAAGTTCATGAGATCATACCTCTAGAACTCTACAAGGTGGCGGACAAGCCCTCTACTACTTTGGCAAGGTTAGCCTTCTGGTGCACGAAACTATGATCTCAACGGCGCCAAAAACTTGGTAGGCACGTTCATAATCTCAACTCTTTTTCACAACTCCGCACAACTAACCAGCAAGTGCATTGGGTCGTCCAAGTAATAAACCTTACGTGAGTAAGGGTCGATCCCATGGAGATTGTCGGCTTGAAGTAAGCTATGGTCATCCTTGTATATCTCAGTCAGGTAGATTCAAATGGTTATGAGGTTTTGATAATTAAAAGATAAATAAAATAAGATAGAAATACTTATGTAATTCATTGGTGAGAATTTTAGATAAGCGTATGGAGATGCATTGCTCCTTCTGAATCTCTGCTTTCCTACTGTCTTCATTCAATCATTCAAACTCCTTTCCATGGCAAGCTGTATGTTGGGGGATCACCGTTGTCAATAGCTATCGTCCGTCCTCTCAGTGAAAATGGTCCAAATGCGCTGTCACCGCACGGCTAATCATCTGTTGGTTCTCACTCATATTGGAATAGGATCCATTGATCCTTTTGCATCTGTCACTACGCCAAACACTCGCGAGTTTGAAGCTCGTCACAGTCATCCCATCCCAGATCCTACTCGGAATACCACAGACAAGGTTTAGACTTTCTGGATCTCAGGAATGGCCACCAATTGATTCTAGCTTATACCATGAAGACTCTGATCGTGAACCAGGAGGCTAAGAGATACACACTCAAGCTAGTACAGATAGAACGGAAGTGGTTGTCAGGCACGCGTTCATAGGTGAGAATGGTGATGAGTGTCACGGATCATCACATTCATCAGGTTGAAGTACGAGTAAATACCTTAGAATAAGAATGAGCTTGAATTGAATAGAAAAATAATAGTACTTTGAATTAATTCATGAGGAACAGCAGAGCTCCACACCTTAATCTTTGGGGTGTAGAAACTCCACCGTTGAAAATACATAAGTGATGAAGGTCTAGGCATGGCCGTGAGGCCAGCCTCCAAACGTGTACAATGGTCTCAGTTTTAAAATTATGAAAACTGGATATGTGGTAAGAAAAAAATAAAATAAATCTCTAAAAGTAGTTTTTATACTAAACTAGTAACTAGGGTTACAGAAAATGAGTAACTAAGTGCAGATAGTGCAGAAATCCACTTCTGGGACCCACTTGGTGTGTGCTTGGGCTGAGCATTGAAGTTTTCATGTGTAAAGACTCTTCTTGGAGTTAAACGCCAGCTTTGGTGCCAGTTTGGGCGTTTAACTCCAGCTTGTAACTCAGTTCTGGCGTTTAACGCCAGAATAGGGCAGGAAGTTGGCGTTTAAACGCCAATTTGCATCATCAAAACTCGGGCAAAGTATGGACTATTATATGTTGCTGGAAATCCCTAGATGTCTACTTTCCATAGCTATTGAGAGCCCGCCAATTAAGTTTTTGTAGGTCCAGAAAATCCATTTCGAGTTTTGGGAGGTCAAAATCCAACAACATCTGCAGTCCTTTTTCAGCCTCTGAATTAGATTTTTGCTCAGGTCCCTCAATTTCAGCCAGAAAATACCTGAAATCACAGAAAAACACGCAAACTCATAGTAAAGTCCAGAAATGTGATTTTTATTTAAAAACTAATAAAACTATAATAAAAATTGACTAAATTGTACTAAAAATTACCTAAAAATAATGCCAAAAAGCGTATAAATTATCCGCTCATCACCTTCCCTTATCTCATCTGTACCCTATGCAATTCAGCTGGAATTGTCATAGAGGAAGACATCCTCATTGAAGGAGACAAGACCATCACTAAGAAGAAGATGGAGCAAACTAAAGAGCCCACTCATGGACCTCAACAAGAGCATGAGGAAGTTCCTCATCAAGAAATCCCTGAGATACCTCAAGGGATGCACTTTCCTCCACAAAACTATTGGGAGCAAATCAACACATCCTTAGGATAACTGAGTTCCAACATGGGACAACTAAGGATGGAGCACCAAGAGCATTCCATCCTCCTCCATGAAATTAGAGAAGACCAAAGAGCCATGAGGGAGGAGCAACAAAGGCAAGGAAGAGACATAGAGGAGCTCAAACACTCCATAAGATCTTCAAGAGGAAGAACTAGCTGCCATCACTAAGGTGGACCCGTTCTTTAATTTCCATGTTTTTTTCTATTTTCATTCTCTATGCTTTATGTTTATTTATGTTTGTGTCTTTATTACATGATCATTAGTGTCTAGTGTCTATGTCTTAAAGCTATGAATGTCCTATGATTCCATCACCTTTCTTAAATGAAAAATGTTTTAATTGCAAAAGAACAAGAAGTACATGGATTTTGAATTTTATCTTGAAATTAGCTTAATTATTTTGATGTGGTGGCAATACTTTTTGTTTTCTGAATGAATGCTTGAACAATGCATATTTTTGAATTTGTTGTTTATGAATGTTAAAATTGTTGACTCTTGAAAGAATAAGAAAAAAAGAGAAATGTTATTGATAATCTGAAAAATCATAAAATTGATTCTTGAAGAAAGAAAAAACAGTGAAAAGCAAAAGCTTGCGAAAAAAATATGAAAAAAAAAAAGAAGAAGCGAAAAAAATAAATAAAGAAAAAAGAGAGAAAGAAAAAGAAAAAGCAAGCAAAAAAAGCCAATAGCCCTTTAAACCAAAAGGCAAGGGTAAAAAGGATCCAAGGCTTTGAGAATTAATGGATAGGAGGGCCCAAAGGAATAAAATCCTGGCCTAAGCGGCTAAATCAAGCTGTCCCTAACCATGTGCTTGTGGCGTGAAGGTGTCAAGTGAAAACTTGAGATTGAG
>NC_029785.2:57087184-57127967 GCF_000816755.2 Arachis ipaensis
CTATCTCCTCCATTTCTTCTTCTTCTACTCCTTTCTTTCTTCTTTTTCTCGAGGACGAGCAAACCTTTTAAGTTTGGTATGGAAAAAGCTCTGCTTTTCTTTTTTTCCATAACCATTAAATGGCACCTAAGACCAGAGAAACCTCTAGAAAGAGGAAAGGGAAGGCAATTGCTTCCACCTCCGAGTCATGGGAGATGGAGAGATTCATCTCAAAGGTCCATCAAGACCACTTCTATGAAGCTGTGGCAAAGAAACCCGAGGTCCCCTAGGTCCCCTTCAAGCTCAGAAAGAGTGAATATCTGGAGATTCGATATGAGATTCAAAGAAGAGGTTGGAAAGCTCTCACCCAACAAGTCGAACAAGTCGGAATCTTAATGGTTCAAGAATTCTATGCCAATGCATGGATCACTAAGAACTATGATCAAAGTATGAACCCGAACCCAAAGAATTGGCTCACAATGGTTCGGGGGAATTACTTGGATTTCAGTCCAAAAAATGTGAGGTTAGCATTCAACTTGCCAATGATGCAAGGAGATCCTCACCCTTTCACTAGAAGGGTCAACTTTGATCAAAGGTTGGACCAAGTCCTTAGGGACATTTGTGTAGAAGGAGCTCAATGGAAGAGAGACTCAAGAGGCAAGCTAGTTCAACTAAGAAGGCTTGACCTCAAGCCCGTGGCTAGGGGATCGTTGGAGTTCATCCAACGCTCTATCATTCCTACTCGCAACTGGTCTGAAGTTATAATAGACTGGGCTATCATGATCCATAGTATCATGATTGGAGAGGAAGTAGAAGTTCATGAGATCATACCTCTAGAACTCTACAAGGTGGCGGACAAGCCCTCTACTACTTTGGCAAGGTTAGCCTTCTGGTGCACGAAACTATGATCTCAACGGCGCCAAAAACTTGGTAGGCACGTTCATAATCTCAACTCTTTTTCACAACTCCGCACAACTAACCAGCAAGTGCATTGGGTCGTCCAAGTAATAAACCTTACGTGAGTAAGGGTCGATCCCATGGAGATTGTCGGCTTGAAGTAAGCTATGGTCATCCTTGTATATCTCAGTCAGGTAGATTCAAATGGTTATGAGGTTTTGATAATTAAAAGATAAATAAAATAAGATAGAAATACTTATGTAATTCATTGGTGAGAATTTTAGATAAGCGTATGGAGATGCATTGCTCCTTCTGAATCTCTGCTTTCCTACTGTCTTCATTCAATCATTCAAACTCCTTTCCATGGCAAGCTGTATGTTGGGGGATCACCGTTGTCAATAGCTATCGTCCGTCCTCTCAGTGAAAATGGTCCAAATGCGCTGTCACCGCACGGCTAATCATCTGTTGGTTCTCACTCATATTGGAATAGGATCCATTGATCCTTTTGCATCTGTCACTACGCCAAACACTCGCGAGTTTGAAGCTCGTCACAGTCATCCCATCCCAGATCCTACTCGGAATACCACAGACAAGGTTTAGACTTTCTGGATCTCAGGAATGGCCACCAATTGATTCTAGCTTATACCATGAAGACTCTGATCGTGAACCAGGAGGCTAAGAGATACACACTCAAGCTAGTACAGATAGAACGGAAGTGGTTGTCAGGCACGCGTTCATAGGTGAGAATGGTGATGAGTGTCACGGATCATCACATTCATCAGGTTGAAGTACGAGTAAATACCTTAGAATAAGAATGAGCTTGAATTGAATAGAAAAATAATAGTACTTTGAATTAATTCATGAGGAACAGCAGAGCTCCACACCTTAATCTTTGGGGTGTAGAAACTCCACCGTTGAAAATACATAAGTGATGAAGGTCTAGGCATGGCCGTGAGGCCAGCCTCCAAACGTGTACAATGGTCTCAGTTTTAAAATTATGAAAACTGGATATGTGGTAAGAAAAAAATAAAATAAATCTCTAAAAGTAGTTTTTATACTAAACTAGTAACTAGGGTTACAGAAAATGAGTAACTAAGTGCAGATAGTGCAGAAATCCACTTCTGGGACCCACTTGGTGTGTGCTTGGGCTGAGCATTGAAGTTTTCATGTGTAAAGACTCTTCTTGGAGTTAAACGCCAGCTTTGGTGCCAGTTTGGGCGTTTAACTCCAGCTTGTAACTCAGTTCTGGCGTTTAACGCCAGAATAGGGCAGGAAGTTGGCGTTTAAACGCCAATTTGCATCATCAAAACTCGGGCAAAGTATGGACTATTATATGTTGCTGGAAATCCCTAGATGTCTACTTTCCATAGCTATTGAGAGCCCGCCAATTAAGTTTTTGTAGGTCCAGAAAATCCATTTCGAGTTTTGGGAGGTCAAAATCCAACAACATCTGCAGTCCTTTTTCAGCCTCTGAATTAGATTTTTGCTCAGGTCCCTCAATTTCAGCCAGAAAATACCTGAAATCACAGAAAAACACGCAAACTCATAGTAAAGTCCAGAAATGTGATTTTTATTTAAAAACTAATAAAACTATAATAAAAATTGACTAAATTGTACTAAAAATTACCTAAAAATAATGCCAAAAAGCGTATAAATTATCCGCTCATCACCTTCCCTTATCTCATCTGTACCCTATGCAATTCAGCTGGAATTGTCATAGAGGAAGACATCCTCATTGAAGGAGACAAGACCATCACTAAGAAGAAGATGGAGCAAACTAAAGAGCCCACTCATGGACCTCAACAAGAGCATGAGGAAGTTCCTCATCAAGAAATCCCTGAGATACCTCAAGGGATGCACTTTCCTCCACAAAACTATTGGGAGCAAATCAACACATCCTTAGGATAACTGAGTTCCAACATGGGACAACTAAGGATGGAGCACCAAGAGCATTCCATCCTCCTCCATGAAATTAGAGAAGACCAAAGAGCCATGAGGGAGGAGCAACAAAGGCAAGGAAGAGACATAGAGGAGCTCAAACACTCCATAAGATCTTCAAGAGGAAGAACTAGCTGCCATCACTAAGGTGGACCCGTTCTTTAATTTCCATGTTTTTTTCTATTTTCATTCTCTATGCTTTATGTTTATTTATGTTTGTGTCTTTATTACATGATCATTAGTGTCTAGTGTCTATGTCTTAAAGCTATGAATGTCCTATGATTCCATCACCTTTCTTAAATGAAAAATGTTTTAATTGCAAAAGAACAAGAAGTACATGGATTTTGAATTTTATCTTGAAATTAGCTTAATTATTTTGATGTGGTGGCAATACTTTTTGTTTTCTGAATGAATGCTTGAACAATGCATATTTTTGAATTTGTTGTTTATGAATGTTAAAATTGTTGACTCTTGAAAGAATAAGAAAAAAAGAGAAATGTTATTGATAATCTGAAAAATCATAAAATTGATTCTTGAAGAAAGAAAAAACAGTGAAAAGCAAAAGCTTGCGAAAAAAATATGAAAAAAAAAAAGAAGAAGCGAAAAAAATAAATAAAGAAAAAAGAGAGAAAGAAAAAGAAAAAGCAAGCAAAAAAAGCCAATAGCCCTTTAAACCAAAAGGCAAGGGTAAAAAGGATCCAAGGCTTTGAGAATTAATGGATAGGAGGGCCCAAAGGAATAAAATCCTGGCCTAAGCGGCTAAATCAAGCTGTCCCTAACCATGTGCTTGTGGCGTGAAGGTGTCAAGTGAAAAGCTTGAGATTGAGCACTTAAAGTCGTGGTCCAAAGCAAAAAAGAGGGTGCTTAAGAGCTCTGAGCACCTCTAACTGGGGACTCTAGCAAAGCTGAGTCGCAATCTGAAAAGGTTCATCCAGTTATGGGTCTGTGGCATTTATGTATCTGGTGGTAATACTGGAAAACAAAATGCTTAGGGTCACGGCCAAGACTCATAAAGTAGCTGTGTTCAAGAATCAACATACTGAAATAAGAGAATCAATAACACTATCTGAATTCTGAGTTCCTATGGATGTCAACCATTCTAAACTTCAAAGGATAAAGTGAGATGCCAAAACTGTTCAGAAGCAAAAAGGCTATAAGCCCCGCTCATCTAATTGAAGCTAATCTTCATTGATATTTTTGAGATTTATTGTATTTTCTCTTCTTTTTATCCTATTTTATTTTTAGTTGCTTGGGGACAAGCAACAATTTAAGTTTGGTGTTGTGATGAGCAGATAATTTATACCCTTTTTGGCATTGTTTTTACATAGTTTTTAGTATGTTTTAACTACTTTTTATTATATTTTTATTAGTTTTTATTGAAAATTCACATTTCTGGACTTTACTATGAGTTTTTGTGTTTTTCTATGATTTCAGGTATTTTCTGACTGAAATTGAGGGACCTGAGCAAAAATCTGATCCAGAGGCTAAAAAAGGACTGCAGATGCTGTTGGATTCTGACCCTCCTGCACTCGAAGTGGATTTTCTGGAGCTACAGAAGCCCAATTGGTGCGCTCTCAATAGCGATGGAAAGTAGACATCCTGGAATTTCCAGCAATATATAATAGTCCATACTTTGCCCGAGATTTGATGGCTAAAACTGGCGTCTAAAGACAGCCTAAAACATCTTGGCGTAAAATGCCCAAACTGGCACCAAAGCTGGCGTTTAACTCCAGGAACAGCCTATGCACGAAAAAGCTTCAATTCTCTGCCCAAGCACACACCAAGTAGACCCCGGAAGTGGATTTCTGCACTATCTGCACTTAGTTACTCAATTTCTGTAAACCTAGGTTACTAGTTTAGTATAAAAACTACTTTTAGAGATTTATTTTACATCTTTAGAATATCTTTTGATCACTTTGATCTTTGAGACCATTGTTCACGTTTGGAGGCTGGCCTCACAGCCATGCCTAGACCTCTTTTCACTTATGTATTTTCTACAGTGGAGTTTCTACACCCCATAGATTAAGGTGTGGAGCTCTGCTGTTCTTCATGAATTAATGCAATTACTACTGTTTTCTATTCAATTCATGCCTACTTCTTCTCCAAGATATACTCTCGTACTTAATTCAGTTAAGTCAGAATGAAGGGGTGATCCGTGACAACCACCCAATCTTCGTTACTCGCTTAGCCAAGATCGCGTGCCTGATAACCACAAAGCGGTCTACATGATGTTCAACGTAGTCATTGGACGACAGCTGGAGTATATTCTCTTGGATATCTAATACACGAACCGAGTCCGTGAGATTAGTATCTTCGTGGTATAGGCTTGAACCAATTGGCAACCATTCCTGGGATCCGGAAAGTCTAAACCTTGTCTGTGGTATTCCGAGTAGGATCTGGGAAGGAATGACTGTGACGAGCTTCAAACCTGCAAATGTTGGGTGCAAGTGACAGTGTGCAAAAGGATCAATGGATTCTATTCCGACGCTAGTGGGAACCAACAGATGATTAGCCATGCGGTAGCTGTACCTGGTATTATTCATCCGAGACGAGAAATCCGACAGTTGAGTAGCCGTGTAGAAACCGTAGAGGACCATTTTCATTGAGAGGATCTTACAGCTTGCCATGAAGGAAGTAACGCATGGTTGGAAGAAGGCAGTAGGAAAGTAGAGGTTTAGAAGCAACAAAGCATCTCCAGACCCTTATCTGAAATTCCCACCAATGAATTACATAAGTAACTTTATTTTATTTTATGTGTTATTTATATTTTAATTATCAAAACCTCATAACCATTTGAATCCGCTTGACTGAGATTTACAAGATGACCATAGCTTACTTCAAGCCGACAATCTACGTGGGATCGACCCTTACTCACGTAAGGTTTATTACTTGGACGACCCAGTGCACTTGCTAGTTAGTTGTGCGGAGATGTGAAAAGTGTGAATCATGATTTCCGTGCACCAGTGCTATATTGGGGCAGAAAAAGGACAGACTGTATCATGTTATATATTATGCCAGTAAGGTGTTGAATGAAGCACAGAAAAATTATACCACCACTGAGAAAGAACTCTTAGCAATTGTATATGTATTTGATAAATTTAGACAATACTTGATTGGTTCAAAAGTTATAGTGTATACTGATCATGCTGCTCTCAAGTATCTCATGTCTAAACAGGATGCAAAGCCTAGACTCATCAGGTGGGTGTTGCTGCTACAAGAATTTGACATTGAAGTGAGAGATAGGAAGGGGAGCGAGAATCAAGTAGCAGACCATTTGTCAAGAGTGCCACAAGAGGCCAATCAACATGAACCACAGCAAGTGAATAAAAAATTTCCTGATGAACATCTTTTCCATATCCAACAAGCACCTTGGTTTGCTGACATAGCAAACTACAAGGTGGGAAAGAAGATACCTCGAGAATTCTCCAAGCAACAAGTGAAAAAGTTACTCAATGAAGCAAGGAAGTTTTTGTGGGACGAACCTTTCTTATTCAAGAGATGCTCTGATGGAATGATTAGGAGGTGTGTCCCTGAAAATAAAATGAGAGATATATTGTGGCATTGTCATGGTTCAGCCTATGGTGGACACTTTGGACCAGAAAGAACAGCTGCCAAAATACTGCAGAGTGGATTTTATTGGCCAACCATCTTCAAGGATGCCAGAGAGTTTGTTCACCAACGTAATGAATGCCAAAGAGCTAGAGGATTGACAAGAAGGAATGAGATGCCTCAGAACTACATCCTAGAAGTGGAGCTATTTAATCTTTGGGGCATTGATTTCATGGGCCCGTTTCCTCCCTCTTACTCTTTTAAATACATTTTGGTAGCAGTGGAGTATGTTTCAAAGTGGGTGGAAGCAATAGCCACAACCACATGTGATGCACAAATTGTCCTTCAATTCCTGATGAAGCACATTTTCACTAGATATGGAGTGCCTAAGGGACTTATCAGTGATGGTGGCAGTCATTTCTACAATAAACAGATGGAGAAACTACTTCACAAATATGGGGTGATGCATAAAGTAGCCACACCTTATCACTCACAGACCAATGGCCAAGCAAAACTTGCAAATAGGGAGTTGAAGAGGATTTTAGAGAAGACTGTAGGAGCCACCAGAAAAGACTGGGCCAGAAAGTTGGAAGATGCACTCTGGGCATACAGGACAGCATTTAAAACTCTTATTGGAAAGTCCCCTTTTCAGCTGTTATATGGCAAATCTTGTCACCTCCCTATAGAGCTTGAGCATAAAGCTTTCTGGGCCACTAAACTCCTCAACCTTGATTCTCAAGCAGCAGGGGAGAAGAGGCTACTGCAACTAAATGAGTTGGATAAGCTTAGGCTAGAAGCTTATGAAAATGCTAAGATATACAAGGAAAAAGCAAAGAGGTGGCATGACAAGAAGATCTCAAGGAAGGAGTTCAAACCAGGACAGCAAGTACTCTTATATAACTCCAGGCTCAAAGTCTTCCCTGGCAAGCTCAAATCCAAATGGATTGGTCCTTACTTGGTGACAAAGGTTTTCCCTTATGGAAGCCTTGAATTGCTAGATGAAGCAACAAAGAGCCATTTCATAGCAAACGGTCACAGGGCAAAGCATTACTTGGGAGGCTAATGGGACAAAGAAAAGGAGGTTCAGAACCTGAGCTGAGCAAGAATGAAGGATGTCAAGCTAGTGACAATAAAAGAGCACTTGTTGGGAGGCAACCCAACCTGAGGTAATCTCTTTTCATAGTTATTTCAATAGAAAGGTTGAGTAGTCTTATCTGTATTTTAAGGAGCTAAGTTTGGTGTTGCACGCCAAAATAATTCAAGGGAGAATGAAGACTGCTAAGTTTGGTGTTCCATCCAAACCTCATTTAAAAACACATTTTCACCTTCTGCATAATTAGTTGCTAAGCTCCAAGCAATCAGATAAACTACTTAGCCATTGTTTGTTTTCTAGGTTTAGTGTTGTGACCTTCAGCAAAGGCACAAGATTTCATATATGGTTGGCCGGTTGCATAAGAAACATTGACAAGGAACTAAGTTTGGTGTTCACACACCAAAAATAAGTTCAAAAGCCTACAAGCAAATCTTACATACTAACTAGTTGCCTAAGGGCTTGAGAAACAAGCAACTTTTAAGGATTATGCAGAAAAACATTCAATCTATGAAAGGGGTTCTGCATCATAATCCAAAGGAGGAACATTAGAGAGAAATAATGATGACAGAAGGAAAAGCTGAGAGACATTCCCAACAAGTTGTATTGACACTTAATCCTTGTTGCTTTGAAGTATTTTAACTTGGGGATTCCTATATGTCTTGCTGAAGTGTTCAATTAGGTGCAAGTGTAAATGTTTGCTAAGAATGCTAGCCTGCATATTATGCTTGTCATAACTCATTAGCTTAAAATTTTGTTTTGTTTCCCTTTTGCATAAATAAAAGAAAAATGTTTGAAACAAGAAAGTGATCGTCTAATGTTGTAGAAATTAGAATGAGAATTCAGTGGTGGTACTTGTTTGATTTAATGATTAGCTCAATAATAAAAGCTGCATAATAGAATATCCTTTGTAGTGTGAACTAAGTTGCTGTCATAAAGCCTTTCATTAATAAATATCCCCTTGAAAATGATCAAACTAAGAAATAAAAAGAAAGATAAAAGCCAAGAATTGGCAAAGAAACAAATAATAAGGCTAGACACCAATAGCTTGGACCTTAGGACATATGCCTGTGGTGCTTTTGTACTAGGATATGCTTAGACAATTAGGTTCTAAAAAGTATTTTAAAACTTGGCCACTTGGATTAACTAATCTGGGATTGCCAACCGAAAGTCCATTATCAAGAGCAACCTAGTTACAAAGCATTTAGTAATCCAAAGAGATGCTGGGCATCAATGTTCCTAGGAAGAAATTGTGAGCCATGTGTCTATGGTAAAGTGGTGTTGAGAAAAATTGAGCCAAAAGGGCTGCTGATGCCAGGGCATTCTGGCCAGTTTCACTAACCTTTTCTTTATGGTTTTAGGGTAGTTTCATGCACTTTCTTAGGAAATAAGCAAGTTTTGGGTAAATAATCATTTACATAAATGATTCAAGAAAACATTGTGAATTTTATATGATTTCATGAGAATTATGCATGAATTGAATGATAAATTGAATGATGCATGATCTCATGGGTTAGAACCTAGCTTTGATGCAATTTATTTGCTTGATTTCAGGACAAAAGAAGCAAGGAAGATGCCATGTTAATAGCCACGTTATTCCAACTAACGTGACAATTAACGTGGAAAGGAGGCTAGCTTACAGCGTTAATAAGAAAAGTGAATACCAATAACGCTTTCGTGAGCCATCATAGCCCACGTTAGTGTCCACATTAACTACGTTAACGTGGAAGCTAATGTGGAAGAGAAGTAAAGCTCCAACGTTAGTGGTAAAAGTGAATGCCACTAACGTTGGGGAGAGGGGCACACTTAGCCACATTAAGAGTCACGTTAACTACATTAACATGACCTCTAACATGGGAGAAGCAATAAAGAGCCAACGTTAGTGACACTCACATTTGTCACTAACGTTGGACTAAGCCTCCATTAGCCACGTTAGTTGCCACGTTAATTGCATTAACGTGGAAGCTAACGTGGAGGAAAGGAATGATGAGCCAATGTTAGTGACACTCACCTTTGTCACTAACGTTGGAGATGGCTAACACTACCACGTTAGAAATCACGTTAACCTAAGTAACGAGAACTCTAACGTGGGAAGAAGGGTGTTTGGAGCGTTAGTGACAAAGGTAAGTGTCCCTAACGCTCTCGAAGTTGAGGCATACCTACGTTAAGAGTCACGTTAGCTACACTAACGTGGACTCTAACATAGGGAAGAAGGGGCCAAGGGCAACGTTATTGGTAAAGGTAAACGCCAATAACGCTCACGATGGATCAAGAGGCAACGTTAGTGGTCACGTTAGTGCCACTAACGTTGAAGTTAACGTAACTCATCTTGGGCTAGGAACGTTAGTGCAAAAGGTGATTGTCACTAACGTTCTCGAACCCACATTTTCACTTAACGTTAACGCCACTAACGTCCTAGCCAAAGTCCATGCCTACTTCACACTTTCTCTGCAAGTAAAGCTGAGCCCACTGAAGATTCCAAACTGCTTCAACTCAAGATCCAAAGGCCCATATCCAAGACTTGAAGAGCCAACTAGAAGATCAGAAGAGTAGTATATATAGGGGTAGTTTTGAACTAGAGAGGAGCCTTTGGGGGATTGAGAGGACTACTCTCTATATCATTTTACTTTCTCTGCAACTTCTAGTTTTACTTCAGAATGTACTCTCCATCTTTGCTTTTCATTCCTGGAGCCATGAACAACTAAACTCCTTTCATTGGGTTAGGGAGCTCTGTTGTAATTTGATGGATCAATAATGGTTTTCATTATTCTTCTTCTTTCTTTTCTCTTGATTTTACTTGAAAGCTTTCAATCTTCATCCAATTGGATAGTTGTCTTGGAAAAGAAACTATTCATACTTGGATCTCTTCTGAACCTTGGAAGAGGAATGAAGAGATCATGCTAGAAATGCTTTCTCATGTTGGACCAAATTGGGGTTTGGGCGGATATGGTGACATATAATTCTCCCAATACTTTGATTTGGAAATACATGTGGTATAATCAGTGACCACACCTCATCTCTTCTCATGAGCAATTAGACCAAGGAATTGGCTATTGATCAAGATTTGAGAGATTGAGTTACCAAGGAATTGGAATTCAATCACTTAAGATTGCCAAGGAGATCAATGAATGCATTGATTGAGGAAGAGATGAGAATGAACTTGATCCGGAGAATGCAACATCTCCTAAGCCCAATGAATTCCCCATTTCTGATCTTACTCATTCTCTTTAGTTTCTGCCATTTACTTTCATGCTAAATTCCCCATTCCCCATTTAAGATTCTGGCATTTACTTTCCGTCATTTATATTCAGCCCTTTATTTCCAGCATTTACATTTTCTACCATTTACTTTCTCACCATTTAATTTCCTGCAATTCTCATATCAAATTCTGCTTAGCTCAACTAGAACATTCCTCCAATTAAAGTTGCTTGACCAATCAATCCCTGTGGGATTCGACCTCACTCTATTGTGAGTTTTTACTTGACGACAATTCGGTATACTTGCCGAGGGAAATCTGTTGAGAGACAAGTTTTCGTGCATCATGTTTATGGCGCCTTTGCCAGGGATTGATTTTGTATTAACAATGATTAAATTGGTGGATAACTAGATTGAGCACTTTTCTTTTGTTTGATTTAATTCCATCTGAGTAATTTACTTTCAGTTTTAGTTATTTCCTTCCCTTTACCTCTCACCCATTTGTGGTTCTATCTGCATGTCATTTTTTTTTACTATTTAGTTCACTGACCCACTAACTGTTTGATATATTGCATCACTCACACTAACAGCATTCTACAGAAAATACTGTCTGCATCTATCCTTTTTGCTTGTGCCTTATTGGTTGTATGACAGGTAGAAGAAGGAGGGCTTCAACTTCCTTTGATTCTGAACCTGAGAGGACCTTCCTTAGATTAAGGAGGGAAGCAAGAGGGAAGAGAGTAGTTGGTGCTGAGGAAGAGGAAGAGTATTTTGAGCTAGACATGGATGAGAATATAGAGAACCATCATGAAGAAGAGGCTCACAACCATGGTAGAGAAGGTCCGGCGCATCATGCTGGGCAAAAGAGAAGAGTTGTCGGATCATACATCAATCCAAACCCAGGAAACTGTGGAAGTAGAATCCAAAAGCCAACCATACATGCCAACAACTTTGAACTAAAGCCACAGCTCATCACCCTTGTTCAGAACAACTGTTCATTCGGAGGAAGTGTTCAAGAAGATCCCAATCAACATCTAACCACCTTCCTGAGGATATGTGACACTGTGAAGTCTAATGGTGTTCATCCTGACACCTACAGACTACTTCTATTCCTCTTCTCACTCAAGGACAAGGCATCTAAATGGCTGGAATCCTTCCTGAATGAGAGCTTAACAACCTGGGAAGATGTGGTAAACAAATTCTTGGCAAGATTTTATCATCCTCAAAGAATCAACAGGTTGAGAGCTGAGGTTCAAACCTTCAGGCAGCAAGATGGTGAGACTCTATATGAAGCATGGGAGAGGTTTAAAGACTTGACAAGAAGATACCCGCCAGATATGTTCAATGAATGGGTGCAGTTGCACATTTTCTATGAAGGTCTTTCTTATGAATCAAAGAAGGCAGTAGACCACTCATCCGGGGGATCACTAGACAAGAAGATGACCATTGAAGAAGCCATAGATGTCATTGAGACTGTAGCTAAGAATGACTACTTCTATACTTCTGAAAGAGGCAACACTAGAGGAGTGATGGAGTTGAACAACGTAGATGCACTGCTGGCTCAAAACAAGATGATTACCAAGCAATTGGCTGACCTCACCAAGAAGATGGAGAGGAATCAAGTAGCAGCAATCACCACTTCAGCAGCAACTCAAGAAGGAGTGAATGAAGAAGTAGAGGGTAGTCAGGAGCAAGCCAACTACATTGGAAATTCACCTAGGCAGAACGATGACCCATACTCCAAAATGTCTAATCCTGGCTGGAGGAACCACCCAAACTTTGGGTGGGGAAATCAACAAGACCAAGGCCAAGATCAGAGACGCCACAACCCCAACAACAATGCAGCTCACCAACATCCCACACAGAGATCATATTAGCACTCACCTAACAACACATCTCAACATCTATACCAAAGCAAAAATGGCCCTTCTCATCCCTCCAATCTCAACTCTCCATCATCGGAAGAAAGACTATCAAGGATTGAGACTCTACTTGAAGTCATATGTAAGGAAATCCAAGATAACAAGGTGTTCAAGGAGGATGTGCGAGCCAATATCAAAAACCAGGGAGACACCATCAAGAGGTTGGAGTTTCAAGTGGGATACCTCTCTGAGAAGATTCCCAAACCTACTGATAGCTTTCCAAGTGACACAGAGAAGAACGCAAGAGGTGAAGCAAAGAAGGTCAGATGGGAAGATTGCAAGATGGTCACTATAAGTGATAAGGGTACTGAGGAAGAGCTGAACAAACATTTAAAACAACCTGGAGATACTTCAGTAGAGACACAAGAAGAGGATCACCAAGAAACCACACTTACACAGAAGGAGCTGCTGAAACTCTATGCACCTTTTCCCCAAAGACTCAAGGGTGGTGTAGAAAAAAGAATATACTCAAGGTTCCTTGATATGTTTGCATCTCTCCATGTAAACATACCATTCATCAAGGCTCTCCAATAAATGCCCTCATACATTAAGTATATGAAAGAGCTGCTGACCAGGAAAAGCTCACTCAAAGGAGGGCAAACAATAGTGATGAATAAGGAGTGCAGTGCTCTCATTCAACCAGAGTTGCCTACAAAAAGGAAGGATCTAGGAAGTTTTCATATCCCCTGTGCCATAGGAGAAATAATGTTTCACAAAGGACTCTGTGATCTGGGAGCAAGCATCAACTTAATGCCTTTATCTCTCATGAAGAAGCTATGAATCAATGAGCTAATACCTACAGACGTAGTCATCAGGCTGGCTGACAAAACTCAAAAACAAGCAGTGGGAGTGGTTGAAAACGTGTTGGTAAAGGTTGGGAACTACTTCCTTCCTACAGACTTTGTCATATTGGAAATGGAAGAAAGTCACATCCACCCAATCATATTGGGAAGACTGTTCCTAGCTACAGCCAGAGCACTCATAGATGTGGAGTGAGGAAAGCTAATACTGAGGATACATGATGAACAACTCGCATTCAATGTCTTCAAACCCTCACAAGAGGCAGATCAGGAAAATAAGGAACCAAGGAAAGAGCACAACAAAGCACTGGTGGAAGAAACAAGCATTGAAGCACGGGGATTTCCTTTGGTTAATGAACAAGACAGTCAACAGTTACCATAGCTAAAGGAAATTCAAGTGGAGCCAAAACCACCAGAATCATATGAGACCAGCAACAAAGTCTCCCTAGGAAAAGAAACCACAAAGAGCAGGGCAACAGCAAAAGAAACAAAGAAGAAGGCACCAAGGAGATGGAGGAACAAGAAGATCCCTACAGAGGATTTCTCTCCAGGGGATAAAGTGATCTCAGCCTACTTTCTAGACATCCCACCTCATCTCCCCACCATCCCATCTCAGTTACCTAAGGTTTTCACCATCAACAAAGATCTCTCCCTAGAACATATAGAGATCCTTGATGAAGCCAATGGATATAGGTTTACTGCAAGAGGGGAAGATCTGAAGCATTACCAACCACCCTGACAAAGGCAGAACGTCAAGCTAGTGACGCTAAAAAAGTGCTTCATGGGAGGCAACCCATGTTTTACATGCTTTTAAAGTAGTTAATAAAGCAAGGTTCATGAATTTCAAATCAACTTTGGCATGCACTTGCATGAATCCTTTTATGCAACATATAGTGAAGAACAAGTTTGGTGTTCAAGGCACACTAAGAGAACATAAATGTAACTCATATCATGTCACTCTTAGAGCCTTGAACAAGTCATTTCCACCACATAGCCCCAAACTAAGTTTGGTGTCACCAATGTTGCATACATGGATATTTAGTTGGTTAGTTGGTTTGCACTCATGAATAGCACATAGTAATTAGAAAAAAAAATTTTTAAAAAGTAGTTACCCCACTTTTTAAATTTTGCCGCCACTTTCCACAATTTTATTAATCACATTTCTTTTATTTTGTAGGAAAATTGATAGGACCATTGAAGGAGGGTTCGGCCACCACAAAAGAGAGGACTATACACATGTCTTCAAGGGGATTGCGTTGGGAATTGTTCCCATGCAACATTGGAAGAAGAACACACTTGGAAACTGAACCAACCCCATCATAAAAGTGATTATCCTTGTGCCCATCCCATGCTAAACCCCATCCGTTCATCATACACCCACTCCATCAATCCACACCTTCCATTCACTCACCACTTTCCTATATAAGTGGTTCTTATTCTATACTTCCTTTCACATTCCAATTTCCATCCTTTACACCTCCCACTTTTGGCACCCAACTCCTCTTACCACATCAAAAACACCCTCACTCACTCCCTTCACTACACCCCATCTTAACCGGCCAAAGCCAATTATCCACACCCTTTACACCTTCACATATCAACAATCACTTATGGCATCATCAAGCTCTAAGAGAAGAAAAGGGAAGGAGACCATGGAGCAACGCCCTATCGATGAGAAGAAATTTAAAACCTTTCACCATGCATTGCAATATGGATGGATGGTTGATAAGGAGATCATATATGAGCTAGGCTTTCAAGTCAGAAAAACTGAGTGCCCCGAAATCACAGAGAAGGTGGAGAAGAGAAGATGGGAGCTCCTTACTGATCCAGTCATAAAAGTAAATACAACTCTTGTAAGAGAGTTTTATGCAAATGCAGTCAGGTATGATAAGGCAGATGACTCCTATATAAGCTTCGTGAGAGGGGTAACCGTGGACTTCAGCCCCATGAGCATCATGAGGGCATTAAGGCTGCGAGCCATACCATTTGCAGAAGAAAGCTATCACTCCAGAATAGATGGCAGCCCCAATCATGACCAGATTGTACAAGATATATGCGTGCAAGGAGCTGATTGGGTACGAGATCCTCAAGGAAAACCCAAGTTCATCAAGAGAGGAGACCTCACCCCTGAGGCAAAGGGGTGGTTTGAAATTGTAAGGAGATCCATCCTTCCTGCTGGAAATAATTCAGAGGTGAATCTTAAAAGAGCAACAATAGTGCAATGTATACTTAAAGGGGGAGAGATCAAGGTCCATGAACTTATAGCTCAAGGTATTAGGAAGATGCTTGAAAAGAGCGATTCTGGAAGAAGGTTAGGCTACCCCAGCACTATTTTTCGTCTGTGTGACAGGGCTGGGGTGGTGTTCGAAGATGAGGACCCCGAGTGGATAAAAGTGGGCATCCCAATTACTGTTCGACGGATGCATGCGGTTGCATCTCCCCTACCTCAACGAAAGCCAAGAAAAAGGCCAGCCCATCAAGTAGTAGAAGGACAAAACTTAGAGGAGCAAGCCCCTTTAGACATGCACCAGCTACAGGAAGCCATTGATGGCTTATCTAGACAATACTTGGAAAATCAAGGGGCACAGAAAGAATTGCAACTACAGTTGGTAAGCCATCAAGAAGAATTACTTTCTGGATGGATGAATCAACATGGGGAATGGCAAAAGCAATTGATGGAGCAGCAACTGGAACAAGGGAAACATTGGGATGAATCCTTCCACAGGATAGAGCAAAGGCAAGATCAACAACAAGAAGCCATCCAAAAGCTAATCAACATCCAAGCACATCAAGGTGCACACATACATGAAATGCATCGAAAACAACTGGAACAGGCAGAACTCTTTGACGAATACAGAGCATTTGCAGAAGGAGTTTACATGAACGAGACTGGACATCATGTAAACACTCAAGCCAGGCTCGGGTACTTAGTGGGACAACTGCCTGTACTGCACCCAGGAATCACAAGATATGAAGAAGTAAAGGATGAATTAGCGCGAGAAGAAAGAGAGAGGGTAGAAAAGAGTCATGAATCAGTAAGGAAGGCACTTGAGGAGTGGAAGAAAGCCAGGCTAGCACGGATACGAGGAAACACAAGTGGACACAAAGAGGACAAACAAGAGGGAGAGCATGAGCAACCCCGTGAGTAAAAGGTGGTGGAGTTCCCTTATTGTCCCATCTTTTTCATGTTTTAAATAAGGAAAATCATGTATGAAATAGAACATGCTTCCATGGTAGTTTAGGATTTTCAATTCTGTCTTTAGTATTTTCCTTGCTTTTGTCATATGTGTGCTGGTTCAAGTTACCTGTTTTCATCTGCATCTTACTTATTGTATGTTTGTCCTTTTAAACCAAATAAAAAGAGATGTTATGAAAGACCAGAGTGATGTTCAAGTTGTGGAGTAGGTCCTTAAATTTGTGGTATAGTAATCACTTAGCTAAGTTGGTTCATCAACAAGGTAGGAAGGCAACTATCTGTCCTGAATCATATGCTTGAAACACACCCCATGAGACTAGCTAAATAACAAGATCCTAATAAGAAAAAGGAAAAGAACAATAAGAGTTGAAAAAGAAAGAAAAGTAATAAGAAATAAGGCTAGGAACCAATGGCTTGAATTTTGAGGGATATGTCTGTAGTGCTCTTGTTCCAAGGATCTGCTTGGATGAATATGTTCTTAGGAGTGCTTCATCACTTGGTAACTTGGGTTAACTAACCCAGGATTATCAACTAAAAATCCACTATCAAGAGCAACCTTGCTACAGAACATTTAGTAACCCAAAGAGGTGCTGGACACCAAGGCCTTAAGTTAAGAAAATAACAAACCATGTGCCTGTAGTGTGCATGTATGGGGGAGAGAGACTTGAGGGAGTAAGTCCTTAGGGGTGTTTCAACACCTAGCACCTTGAACCAACTGGTTCGGGAGTGTTGGCTGAAAGCTTATCTTAAAAAGTCGCCCCCTCACAGAACACTTAGCCTAAGGATGCAATAAACCGTGGAAAGACAAAGGGATCAGTAAATAAAAGTCTCAATGGGTGTAATCAAGTGAGTATTCCAGGGCATGATAAAGGTCTGAAAGCTAGTAAAGGAATGAACGTAAGTTGCTATGCATGAAAACCCATAAAACCAAGGACATGAATTCCACAATAATGATTCATTTCTCTTGTCATTTCATTCATCATTCTCTTGTTCCAGTACTTTCTTAGGGACAAGCTAGCTTTATGTTTGGTGTTGTGATGCCAGGACATTCTGGCCAGTTTCACTGACCTTTTCTTTATGGTTTTAGGGTAGTTTCATGCACTTTCTTAGGAAATAAGCAAGTTTTGGGTAAATAATCATTTACATCTTGATTCAAGCAAACATTGTGAATTTTATATGATTTCATGAGAATTATGCATGAATTGAATGATAAATTGAATGATGCATGATCTCATCGGTTAGAACCTAGCTTTGATGCACTTTATTTACTTGATTTTAGGACAAAGGAAGCAAGGAAGATGCCATGTTAATAGCCACGTTAGTCTAACTAACGTGACCATTAACATGGAAAGGAGGCTAGCTTACAACGTTAACAAGAAAAGTGAACACCAATAACGCTTTCGTGAGCCATCATAGCCCACGTTATTGTCCACGTTGATGTAGTTAACGTGGAAGCTAACTTGGAAGAGAAGTAAAGCTCCAACGTTAGTGGTAAAAGTGTATGCCACTAACGTTAAGGAGAGGGGCACACTTAGCCACGTTAAGAGTCACGTTAACTACATTAACGTGACCTTTAATATGGGAGAAGCAATGAAGAGCCAACATTAGTGACACTCACCTTTGTCACTAACGTTGGACTAAGCCTCTATTAGCCACGTTAGTTGCCACGTTAATTGCATTAACGTGGAAGCTAACGTGGAGGAAAGGAATGATGAGCCAACGTTAGTGACACTCACCTTTGTCACTAACGTTGGAGATGGCTATCACTACCACGTTAGAAGTCACATTAACCTAAGTAACGAGAACTCTAACGTGGGAAGAAGGGTGTTTGGAGCGTTAGTGACAAAGGTAAGTGTCACTAACGCTCTCGAAGTTGAGGCATACCCACGTTAAGAGTCACGTTAGCTACACTAACGTGAACTCTAATGTAGGAAAGAAGGGGCCAACGGCAACGTTATTGGCAAAGGTAAACGCCAATAACGCTCGCGATGGATCAAGAGGCAAAATTAGTGGTCACGTTAGTGCCACTAACGTTGAAGTTAATGTAACTCATCTTGGGCTAGTAACGTTAGTGCAAAAGGTGATTGTCACTAACGTTCTCGAACCCACATTTTCACTTAACGTTAACGCCACTAACGTCCTAGCCAAAGTCCATACCTACTTCACACTTTCTCTACAAGTAAAGCTGAGCCCATTGAAGATTCTAAACTGCTTCAACTCAAGATCCAAAGGCCCATATCCAAGACTTGAAGAGCCAACTAGAAGATCAGAAGAGTAGTATATATAGGGGTAGTTTTGAACTAGAGAGGAGCCTTTGGGGGATTGAGAGGACTACTCTCTGTATCATTTTACTTTCTCTGTAACTTCTAGTTTTACTTCAGAATGTACTCTCCATCTTTGCTTTTCATTCCCAGAGCCATGAACAACTAAACCCCTTTCATTGGGTTAGGGAGCTCTGTTGTAATTTGATGGATCAATAATGGATTTCGTTATTCTTCTTCTTTCTTTTCTCTTGATTTTACTTGAAAGCTTTCAATCTTCATCCAATTGGATAGTTGTCTTGGAAAAGAAACTATTCATACTTGGATCTCTTCTGAACCTTGGAAGAGGAATGAAGAGATCATGCTAGAAATGCTTTCTCATGTTGGACCAAATTGGGGTTTGGGCGGATATGGTGACATATAATTCTCCCAATACTTTGATTTGGAAATACATGTGGTATAATTAGTGACCATACCTCATCTCTTCTCATGAGCAATTAGACCAAGGAATTGGCTATTGATCAAGATTTGAGAGATTGAGTTACCAAGGAATTGGAATTCAATCACTTAAAATTGCCAAGGAGATCAATGAATGCATTGATTGAGGAAGAGATGAGAATGAACTTGATCCGGAGAATGCAACATCTCCTAAGCCCAATGAATTCCCCATTTCTGATCTTACCCATTCTCTTTAGTTTCTGCCATTTACTTTCATGCTAAATTCCCCATTCCCCATTTAAGATTTTGCCATTTACTTTCCGTCATTTATATTCAGCCCTTTATTTCCAGCATTTACATTTTCTACCATTTACTTTCCCGCCATTTAATTTCCTGCAATTCTCATATCAAATTCTGCTTAGCTCAACTAGAACATTCCTCCAATTAAAGTTGCTTGACCAATCAATCCCTGTGGGATTCGACCTCACTCTATTGTGAGTTTTTACTTGACGACAATTCGGTATACTTGCCGAGGAAAATCTGTTGAGAGACAAGTTTCCGTGCATCAAGTTTATGTGCCTTTACCGGGGATTGATTTTGTATCAACAATGATTAAATTGGTGGATAACTAGATTGAGTATTTTTCTTTTGTTTGATTTAATTCCATCTGAGTAATTTACTTTCAGTTTTAGTTATTTCCTTCCCTTTATCTCTCACCCATTTGTGGTGCTATCTGCATATCATTTTTTTTTTACTATTTAGTTCACTGACCCACTAACTATTTGATATATTGCATCACTCACACTAACAGTATTCTGCAGAAAATACTGTCTGCATCTATCCTTTTTGCTTGTGCCTTATTATTTGTATGACAGGTAGAAGAAGCAGAGCTTCAACTTCCTTTGATTCTGAACCTGAGAGGACCTTCCTTAGATTTAGGAGGGAAGTAAGAGGGAAGAGAGTAGTTGGTGCTGAGGAAGAGGAAGAGTATTTTGAGCTAGACATGGATGAGAATATGGAGAACCATCATGAAGAAGAGGCTCACAACCATGGCAGAGAAGGTCCAGCGCATCATGCTGGGCAAGAGAGAAGAGTTCTAGGATCCTACATCAATCCAAACCCAGGAAACTATGGAAGTAGCATCCAAAAGCCAACCATACATACCAACAACTTTGAACTAAAGCCACAGCTCATCACCCTTGTTCAGAACAACTGTTCATTCGGAGGAAGTGTTCAAGAAGATCCCAATCAACATCTAACCACCTTCCTGAGGATATGTGACACTGTGAACTCTAATGGTGTTCATCCTGACACCTATAGACTACTTCTATTCCCCTTCTCACTCAAGGACAAGGCATCTAAATGGCTGGCATCCTTCCCGAAGGAGAGCTTAACAACCTGGGAAGATGTGGTAAACAAATTCTTGGCAAGATTTTATCCTCCTCAAAGAATCAACAGGTTGAGAGATGAGGTTCAAACCTTCAGGCAGCAAGATGGTGAGACTCTATATGAAGCATGGGAGAGGTTTAAAGACTTGACAAGAAGATACCCGCCAGATATGTTCAATGAATGGGTGCAGTTGCACATTTTCTATGAAGGTCTTTCTTATGAATCAAAGAAGGTAGTAGACCACTCATCCGGGGGATCTCTAAACAAGAAGAAGACCATTGAAGAAGCCATAGATGTCATTGAGACTGTAGCTAAAAATGACTACTTCTATGCTTCTGAAAGAGGCAACACTAGAGGAGTGATGGAGCTGAACAACGTGGATGCACTGCTAGCTCAAAACAAGATGATTACCAAGCAATTGGCTGACCTCACCGAGAAGATGGAGAGGAATCAAGTAGCAGCAATCACCATTTCAGCAGCAACTCAAGAAGGAGTGAATGAAGAAGCAGAGGGTAGTCAGGAGCAAGCCAACTACATTGGAAATTCACCTAGGCAGAACCATGACCCATACTCCAAAACGTATAATCCTGGCAGGAGGAACCACCCAAACTTTGGGTGGGGAAATCAACAAGACCAAGGCCAAGATCAGAGATGCCACAACCCCAACAACAATGCAGCTCACAAACATCCCACACAGAGATCATATCAGCACTCACCTAACAACACATCTCAACATCTATACCAAAGCCAAAATGGCCCTTCTCATCCCTTCAATCTCAACTCTCCATCATTGGAAGAAAGACTATCAAGGATTGAGACTCTACTTGAAGGCATATGTAAGGAAATCCAAGATAACAAGGTGTTTAAGGAGAAGGTGCGAGCCAATATCAAAAACCAGGGAGACACCATCAAGAGGTTGGAGTTTCAAGTGGGATACCTCTCTGAGAAGATTCCCAAACCTACTGATAGCTTCCCAAGTGACACAGAGAAGAACCCAAGAGGTGAAACAAAGAAGGTCAGATGGGAAGATTGCAAGATGGTCACTATAAGTGATAAGGGTACTGAGGAAGAGCTGAACAAACATTTAAAACAACCTGGAGATACCTCAGTAGAGACACAAGAAATGGATCACCAAGAAACCATACTTACATAGAAGGAGCTGCGGAAAATCTATGCACCTTTTCCCCAAAGACTCAAGGGTGGTGTAGAAAAAAGAATATACTCAAGGTTCTTTGATATGTTTGCATCTCTCCATGTAAACATACCATTCATCAAGGCTCTCCAACAAATACCCTCATACATTAAGTATATGAAAGAGCTACTGACCAGGAAAAGCTCATTCAATGGAGGGCAAACAATAGTGATGAATAAGGAGTGCAGTGCTCTCATTCAACCAGAGTTGTCTACAAAAAGGAAGGACCCAGGGAGTTTTCATATTCCCTGTGCCATAGGAGAAATAATGTTTGACAAAGGACTCTGTGATCTGGGAGCAAGCATCAACTTAATGCCTTTATCTCTCATTAAGAAGCTACAGATCAATGAGCTAATACCTACAGACGTAGTCATCAGGCTGGCTGACAAAACTCAAAAACAAGCAGTGGGAGTGGTTGAAAATGTGTTGGTAAAGGTTGGGAACTACTTCATTCCTACAGACTTTGTCATATTGGAAATAGAAGAAAGTCACATCCACCCAATCATATTGGGAAGACCGTTCCTAGCTACAGCCAGAGCACTCATAGATGTGGAGCGAGGAGAGATAATACTAAGGATACATGATGAACAACTCGCATTCAATGTCTTCAAACCCTCACAAGAGGCAGATCAGGAAAACAAGGAACCAAGGAAAGAGCACGACAAAGCACTGGTGGAAGAAACAAGCATTGAAGCACGGGGAATTCCTTTGATTAATGAACAAGACAGTCAGCAGTTACCACAGCTAAAGGAAACTCAAGTGGGGCCAAAACCACCAGAATCATATGAGACCAGCAACAAAGTCTCCCTAGGAAAAGAAACCACAAAGAGAAGGGCAACATCAAAAGAAACAAAGAAGAAGGCACCAAGGAGATGGAGGAACAAGAAGATCCCTACAGAGGATTTCTCTCCAGGGGATAAATTGATCTCGGCCTACTTTCTAGACATCTCACCTCATCTCCCCACCATCCCATCTCAGTTACCTAAGGTTTTCACCATCAACAAAGTTCTCTCCCTAGAACATGTGGAGATCCTTGATCAAGCCAATGGATATAGGTTTACTGCAAGAGGGGAAGATCTGAAGCATTACAAACCACCCTGACAAAGGCAGAACGTCAAGCTAGTGACGCTAAAAAAGGGATTCATGGGAGGCAACCCATGTTTTACATGCTTTTAAAGTAGTTAATAAAGCAAGGTTCATGAATTTCAAATCAACTTTGACATGCACTTGAATGAATCCTTTTATGCAACATATAGAGAAGAACAAGTTTGGTGTTCAAGGCACACTAAGAGAACATAAATGTAACTCATATCATGTCACTCTTAGAGCCTTGAACAAGTCATTTCCACCACATAGCCCCAAACTAAGTTTGGTGTCACCAATGTTGCATACATGGATATTTAGTTGGTTAGTTGGTTTGCACTCATGAATAGCACATAGTAATTAGAAACAAAAATTTTTAAAAAGTAGTTACCCCACTTTTTAAATTTTGCCGCCACTTTCCACGATTTTATTAATCACATTTCTTTTATTTTGTAGGAAAATTGATAGGACTATTGAAGGAGGGTTCGGCCACCACAAAAGAGAGGACTATACACGTGTCTTCAAGGGGATTGCGTTGGGAATTGTTGCCATGCAACATTGGAAGAAGAACACACTTGGAAACTGAACCAACCCCATCATAAAAGTGATGATCCTTGTGTCCATCCCATGCTAAACCCCATCTGTTCATCATACACCTACTACATCAATCCACACCTTCCATTCACTCACTACTTTCCTATATAAGTGGTTCTTATTCCATACTTCCTTTCACATTCCAATTTCCATCCTTTACACCTCCCACTTTTGGCACCCAACTCCTCTTACCACATCAAAAACACCCTCACTCACTCCCTTCACTACACCCTATCTTAACCGGCCAAAGCCAATTATCCACACCCTTTACACCTTCACATATCAACAATCACTTATGGAATCATCAAGCTCTAAGAGAAGAAAAGGGAAGGAGCCCATGGAGCAACGCCCTATCGATGAGAAGAAATTCAAAACCTTTCACCATGCATTGTAATATGCATGGATGGTTGATAAGGAGATCATATATGAGCTAGGCTTTCAAGTCAGAAAAACTGAGTGCCCCGAAATCACAGAGAAGGTGGAGAAAAGAAGATGGGAGCTCCTTACTGATCCAGTCATAAAAGTAAATGCAACTCTTGTAAGAGAGTTTTATGCAAATGCAGTCAGGTATGATAAGGCAGATGACTCCTATATAAGCTTTGTGAGAGGGGTAACCGTGGACTTCAGCCCCATGAGCATCATGAGGGCATTAAAGCTGCGAGCCATACCATTTGCAGAAGAAAGCTATCACTCCATAATAGATGGCAGCCCCAATCATGAACAGATTGTACAAGATATATGCGTGCAAGGAGCTGATTGGGTACGAGATCCTCAAGGAAAACCCAAGTTCATCAAGAGAGGAGACCTCACCCCTGAGGCAAAAGGGTAGTTTGAAATTGTAAGGAGATCCATCCTTCCTACTGGAAATAATTCAGAGGTGAATCTTAAAAGAGCAACAATGGTGTAATGTATACTTAAAGGGGGAGAGATCATGGTCCATGAACTTATAGCTCAAGGTATTAGGAAGATGGCTGAAAAAAGCGATTCTGGAAGAAGGTTAGGCTACCCCAGCACTATTTTTCGTCTGTGTGACAGGGCTGGGGTGGTGTTCGAAGATGAGGACCCCGAGTGGATAAAAGTGGGCATCCCAATTACTGTTAGACGGATACATGCGGTTGCATCTCCCCTACCTCAACGAAAGCCAAGAAAAAGGCCAGCCCATCAAGTAGTAGAAGGACAAAACTTAGAGGAGCAAGCCCCTTTAGACATGCACCAGCTACAGGAAGCCATTGATGGCTTATCTAGACAATACTTGGAAAATCAAGGGGCACAGAAAGAATTGCAACTACAATTGGTAAGCCATCAAGAAGAATTACTTTCTGGATGGATGAATCAACATGGGGAATGGCAAAAGCAATTGATGGAGCAGCAACTAGAACAAGGGAAACATTAGAATGAATCCTTCCACAGGATAGAGCAAAGGCAATATCAACAACAAGAAGCCATCCAAAAGCTAATCAACATCCAAGCACATCAAGGTGCACACATACATGAAATGCATCGAAAACAACTGGAACAGGCAGAACTCTTTGACGAATACAGAGCATTTGCAGAAGGAGTTTACATGAACGAGACAGGACATCATGTAAACACTCAAGCCAGGCTCGGGTACTTAGTTGGACAACTTCCTGTACTGCACCCAGGAATCACAAGATATGAAGAAGTAAAGGATGAATTAGCGCGAGAAGAAAGAGAGAGGGTAGAAAAGAGTCATGAATCAGTAAGGAAGGCACTTGAGGAGTGGAAGAAAGCCAGGCTAGCACGGATACAAGGAAACACAAGTGGACACAAAGATGACAAACAACAGGGAGAGCATGTATGAAATAGAACATGCTTTAAATAAGGAAAATCATGTATGAAATAGAACATGCTTCCATGGTAGTTTAGGATTTTCAATTCTGTCTTTAGTATTTTCCTTGCTTTTGTCATATGTGTGCTGGTTCAAGTTACCTGTTTTCATCTGCATGTTGCTTATTGTATGTTTGTCCTTTTAAACCAAATAAAAAGAGATGTTATGAAAGACTAGTGTGATGTTCAAGTTGTGGAGTAGGTCCTTAAATTTGTGGTATAGTAATCACTTAGCTAAGTTGGTTCACCAACAAGGTAGGAAGGCAACTATCTGTCCTGAATCATATGCTTGAAACACACCCCATGAGACTAGCTAAATAACAAGATCCTAATAAGTAAAAGGAAAAGAACAATAAGAGTTGAAAAAGAAAGAAAAGTAATAAGAAATAAGGCTAAGCACCAATGGCTTGAATCTTGAGGGATATGTCTGTGGTGCTCTTGTACCAAGGATCTGCTTGGATGAATATGTTCTTAGGAGTGCTTCATCACTTGGTAACTTGGGTTAACTAACCCGGGATTATCAACTGAAAATCCACTATCAAGAGCAACCTTGCTACAGAACATTTAGTAACCCAAAGAGGTGCTGGACACCAAGGCCTCAAGTAAAGAAAATAACAAACCATGTGCCTGTGGTGTGCATGTATAGGGGAG
This sequence comes from Arachis ipaensis, assembly GCF_000816755.2. Lineage (NCBI taxonomy): Eukaryota > Viridiplantae > Streptophyta > Magnoliopsida > Fabales > Fabaceae > Arachis > Arachis ipaensis. The sequence continues at coordinate 57,113,207 of NC_029785.2, forward strand.
AGAGACTTGAGGGAGTAAGTCCTTAGGGGTGTTTCAACACCTAGCACCTTGAACCAACTGGTTCGGGAGTGTTGGCTAAAAGCTTATCTTAAAAAGTTGTCCACTCACAGAACACTTAGCCTAAGGATTCAATAAACCGTGGAAAGACAAAGGGATCAGTAAATAAAAGTCTCAAAGGGTGTAATCAAGTGAGTATTCCAGAGCATGATAAAGGTCTGAAAGCTAGTAAAGGAATGAACCTAAGTTGCTATGCATGAAAACCCATAAAACCAAGGACATGACTTCCACAATAATGATTCATTTCTCTTGTCATTTCATTCATCATTCTCTTGTTCCAGTACTTGCTTAGGGACAAGCTAGCTTTATGTTTGGTGTTGTGATGCCAGGACATTCTGGCCAGTTTCACTGACCTTTTCTTTATGGTTTTAGGGTAGTTTCATGCACTTTCTCAGGAAATATGCAAGTTTTGGATAAATAATCATTTACATCTTGATTCAAGCAAATATTGTGAATTTTATATGATTTCATGAGAATTATGCATGAATTGAATGATAAATTGGATGATGCATGATCTGATGGGTTAGAACCTAGCTTTGATGCACTTTATTTGCTTGATTTCAGGACAAAGGAAGCAAGGAAGATGCCACGTTAATAGCCACGTTAGTCCAACTAACGTGACCATTAACGTGGAAAGGAGGCTAGCTTACAACGTTAACAAGAAAAGTGAACACCAATAACTCCTTCGTGAGCCATCATAGCCCACGTTAGTGTCCACGTTAACCTAGTTAACGTGGAAGCTAACGTGGAGGAAAGGAATGATGAGCCAACGTTAGTGACACTCCCCTTTGTCACTAACGTTGGAGATGGCTATCACTACCACGTTAGAAGTCATGTTAACCTAAGTAACGTGAACTCTAACGTGGGAAGAAGGGCGTTTGGAGCGTTAGTGACAGAGGTAAGTGTCACTAACGCTCTCGAAGTTGAGGCATACCCACGTTAAGAGTCACGTTAGCTACACTAACGTGGACTCTAACGTAGGGAAGAAGGGGCCAAGGGCAACGTTATTGGCAAAGGTAAACGCCAATAACGCTCGCGATGGATCAAGAGGCAACATTAGTGGTCACGTTAGTGCCACTAACGTTGAAGTTAACGTAACTCATCTTAGGCTAGGAACGTTAGTGCAAAAGGTGATTGTCACTAACGTTCTCGAACCCACATTTTCACTTAACGTTAACGCCACTAACATCCTAGCCAAAGTCCATGCCTACTTTACACTTTCTCTGCAAGTAAAGCTGAGCCCACTGAAGATTCCAAACTGCTTCAACTCAAGATCCAAAGTCCCATATCCAAGACTTGAAGAGCCAACTAAAAGATCAGAAGAGTAGTATATATAGGGGCAGTTTTGAACTAGAGAAGAGCCTTTGGGGGATTGAGAGGACTACTCTCTGTATCATTTTACTTTCTCTGCAACTTCTAGTTTTACTTCAGAATGTACTCTCCATCTTTGCTTTTCATTCCCAGAGCCATGAACAACTAAACCCCTTTCATTGGGTTAGGGAGCTCTGTTGTAATTTGATGGATCAATAATGGTTTTCATTCTTCTTCTTCTTTCTTTTCTCTTGATTTTACTTGAAAGCTTTCAATCTTCATCCAATTGGATAGTTGTCTTGGAAAAGAAACTATTCATACTTGGATCTCTTCTGAACCTTGGAAAAGGAATGAAGAGATCATGCTAGAAATTCTTTCTCATGTTGGACCAAATTGGGATTCGGGCGGATATGGTGACATATAATTCTTCCAATACTTTGATTTGGAAATACATATGGTATAATCAGTGACCACACCTCATCTCTTCTCATGAGTAATTAGACAAAGGAATTGGCTATTGATCAAGATTTGAGAGATTGAGTTACCAAGGGATTGGAATTCAATCACTTAAGATTGCCAAGGAGATCAATGAATGCATTGATTGAGGAAGAGATGAGAATGAACTTGATCCGGAGAATGCAACATCTCCTAAGCCCAATGAATTCCCATTTCTGATCTTACCCATTCTCTTTAGTTTTTGCCATTTACTTTCATGCTAAATTTCCCATTCCCTATTTAAGATTCTGCTATTTACTTTCCGTCATTTATATTCAGCCCTTTATTTTCAGCATTTACATTTTCTGCCCTTTACTTTCCCGCCATTTAATTTCCTGCAATTCTCATATCAAATTCTGCTTAGCTCAACTAGAACATTCCTCCAATTAAAGTTGCTTGACCAATCAATCCCTGTGGGATTCGACCTCACTCTATTGTGAGTTTTTACTTGACGACAATTCGGTATACTTGCCGAGGGAAATCTGTTGAGAGACAAGTTTCCGTGCATCAGCTGCTGCAACACTTGACACTAAGCCTTCATTAAGAAATAAGCTTTCTAAGCAAAAGAAAGAAAGCAAAAGCTAAAATGGATCAATCAAAAAGCAAGGCATTATAGCAGCAACTCTAGTGAACCTTTAAGGATATATTTCCTATCTATCAGCAAAGAATAAGTGAGCTACATTTGTCTGCATAAAACCCCATGTATGCATCTCTGTTCTATAAGGAAAGAATAAGTCAGCAACTCTAGTTCAATTATCTACTAAATAAGGACATGTATGCATCTCTGTTCTATTTTATTTCCTCTTATGTTTAGTGCTTGCTTGGGGACAAGCAAGGTTTAAGTTTGGTGTTGTGATGACAAGTCATCTTATGCTAGCTTTTCAAGCATTTTTCACTTGTTTCATTAGGTTTTATGTACTTTCTTATATTATAAGTAAGTGATTTGGAGTGGATTTGCTTGGTTATGTTGAATCATTCAACCATCCTTTATTTGACACAAAATCATGAGGTTTAAGCTAGAATTAGTTGGTTTTTGAATGATTTATAAACCTTGTGAATTTGGTGATGCTTTGATTGGTTGTTTTGATTACTTGTAGGTGAAGAAAAGAAAGAAACAAGGAAAGCGTAGCCTATGCTAGAAAAGTGTTACGCATCACAAGGGTCAGCAAAGGCCAACCAAACCAACCAAGGCCATAGCGCTTCAATAATGAGCATAGCGCTCAAAAAGTGAGCGCTAAAGGAAGGTTCACTAAAGCAAAGCCAAGACGCAAGGGTGCTGTGTTAAGTTACACAACGGAGCGCTACAAGGAACCAAAGAAAATAAGGAGCGCTCCGTTAACTAAGTTACCTTTATCGTGGGCCATCCAAAGGAAAACAAGGCGCGCTACACCAAGCAATGAAGGAGCCAAGGTTCGAAATGGGGAACAAGAAGAAGCAAAGAAAGGGCGCTTCATTTGGTTGCTTCACTGAGCGCTAGTATGAACAAGGAAATGGGCACAATTGAAACCACCAAGTCTCGAAATAGGGACCGTGTGCAAGCAAATAAGGGCGCTACGTTAACTTAGTTCACTGAGTGCTAGTATGAACAAGGAAATTGGCACAAAGGGGCAGCCAGCAAGGTTTGAAAGTGGAGCCTCACTCAAGGCATGTAGCACTACGTTATGTGCATTAACTGAGCGCTACACCCACAATGCTTGGCATGGGACAGATTGAAAAAGCACACAAGGCATTGGGCGCTGCGTTGCCTTAGATGACCGAGCGCTCCCCTGGAAGGTGTCCATGGTCCAATTTAATTAAATGCCACCTTGGATCCAAGTCTTCACCAATTTAAAAAGCCCACTCCAAAGTCTGAAGATCAAAATTAGAAAGTGTATAAATAGGAGTTAGTTTGATTTGTAGAGGACCTTCTTTCATTTTTTTAGTTTTACCTTTTGCTCATTTTTAGTTTTCACTTTAGCTAAATTTTAATTTTCACTCTTCTTTTGAATTTGGGAATTGGGATTGAGATCTAGTGTTCTTTCTGCTTTCATTTTATTTTCTTCTGCATTTTCTGCTATCTGTTCTTGGAATTTGAATTGAAATTGAAGAGCTTCATTGATTCTAAATTCTGAGAATAATCTTTTACCTCTCTTCTCAATTGTTCTAAGGATTGGATCTGAATTTAGCTTTCTGTTTTCATTCTCTGTAACTTCTACTTTCTATTTTGAGTTTTGGATTGAGATTGAAGGAATTCTATTTCAAGTCTTGATCTAAAATCCATCTTTGTTCTTCTTCTGAAAAATTCTGAGAATTAATGAATTGGATCTGAGTTTTATTTTTTGTTTCATTTATATTTCATCTGCAATATATTTTCTGTTCGATCAAGGGAGAAATTGAGATCTAGATTTATTTTCTAACCTCATTGCTCCTCTTCGATCTTTAATTTCTCTTTCAGATTTCATAATTGAGCTAAGTCTCTTTCTGTTTTGTTTCTTCAAGAAATTTTACCTTTCTGTTTAAGATTCTATGCAACTCATTTCATCTTCAACTTCTTTGATTGATTTCACTTTATATTTTCTTGTTAAATTCTGAATCCCAGCACCCAAATCCATTTTATTCTTCAAGCAATTTATATTTCTCAGCAATTTAGATTCAGTCATTTAGTTTTCTTGCACTTTAAGCTCCAGCTATTTACATTTCTTGCAATTTAATTTTCAGCTCTTTTACTTTCTTGCACTTTAAGTTTCATGCATTTTACTCTTCTGCACTTTATTTTTCTGTCAATTTCCCCTCTCCCTTTTATTTTCATGCAATTTAGCTTCTACTATTCAAACTTCACTCAAATCATCAACTATTTGCTTAACTAAATTCATCACCTAACTAAAATTGCTCAATCCATCAATCCATGTGGGATCGACCTCACTCACGTGAGTAATTACAACTTGATGCGACCCGGTACACTTGCCGGTGAGTTTTGGTGTGGGAATCTAATTTCCACCCATCACCTTGTTCTTGCTTATTTTCAACACTTTTCTACACATACCAAAGCTCAAAGCAACTCCAATAAATATTGATTAAAAGCATGAGAATCTTAAGAAAAACAAGGAAATCACTAACTTTATTTAAAAAAATAATAACTAATAACAAGTGAAGATACTCATGCATCATCAACCCAGAAGGATAAACTTAGAAATACATCCACCTAAGGATGTGGTGAACCAAAATCTGACAGAACTTATGGGATTGGTACATGGACATCATGGATGATTGAAAGAACTTGAGCAGGAGTTAGAGCGACAACGAGAATCTGAAAGAGGCCTGAGAAGAGAAGTACGGTGATGAAGGGAATTAGAAGAAAAGCTTTTAGAACTGGAAGCTGACCTTCGAGGTCGGAGCAACTATGCAGATCAAGAAGAAACCCCCTTTGGAGGAGAAGATCCATTCCTCAAAGAGATTATGCGTGCTAGGTTAAAAAACCCCAACAGGGACCTCTATGATGGAACGACCGACCCAAGACACCATCTAAGCAACTTTAAAAGCCGAATGTACCTGGTCAACGCGTCGGATGCAACCCGTTCCAAAGCTTTCCCGATGATGTTAACCAAGACGGCGATGAAGTGGTTTGACAGTTTACCACTTAGGTCCATAACTTGCTTCGACGACCGTACAAGAAAATTCCTTACCCAATTCTCCATCCAGAAAGAGAAGGCAAAACACGCTCCAAGCCTCATGGAGATCAAGCAAGAGGTCAGAGAAACTCTCTAAGCTTATAATAAAAGATTCAATAAAGCCTATTTGAAAATCTAAAATTTTCCTATAGAAGCAGTCATAATGGGGCTAGTTAATGGAATCAAAGATGTCCCATTTTCCCAGACCATATCGAAAAGGCACCCGACTCCCCTGTACGAGGTACAAAAGCACGTAGAAAAGTACATCAATATGAAAGAGAATGCCCGACTAAGAGAACCCATCCCAAGGCAAAAGCCTCCTTACCAAGCTCGAGATAAAGAGAAAGAAGCGAAAAAAAAAAGATGAATACAACTTGGATAAGCCTCAAATGTACCACAACTACACCCCACTATGAGTTTCCCTTATTGACATCTACAGGGAGATCTGCTATACCGAGAAGCTTTCATCTCCTCGGCCCATTATTAAGGTTAGAGTCAAATAGAATATTATGAGTACCACAAGATATATGGACATTCCACCAATGGTTGTTATGACTTGAAAAATGTGATAGAAAAACTGGCTAGTGGAGATCGGTTGGAAAGATACATGACAAAATGATCGGATGATCAAGGAAAAAGGAAAAGAGAGGAAGAAGACAGGAGTCGACGAGATCGGCCACCATGAACTCTTGATAGACACGTCCATATGATACTCGGAGGATTTGCAGGAGGTAAAATAATTAAGTCCTCCGGCAAAAGGCATTTGAAATAAGTCTATCGAGTCGGGGAGGAGGCTAAAGCCCCCGACTTGCCTACTATTTCCTTCACAAAAGAAGATGCTCAAGGGATAACACCGAGGTATGACGACCCCATCGTGATCACAATGATACTTGCTAATGCAAACCTTCACAAAACTTTAGGGGATCAAGAAAGTTCTGCCGATATCTGCTAAACCCCAATTTTGTGGTTTATATTGTGTAGAATTTGGGAGGTTTTGTCAATATTTTTCACACTTATTCACAAGAAATGCATGGTTTTGTGTTCACTTTCTAATATTACTCCATGATAAAAAAACATGCTTATTTTGCCTTAGAATTGCTATATTTTGATTCTCTTCTATTACCATTCAATGCCGTGACATGTTTGTTGAGTGATTTCAGAATTTATAGGGCAATGATGGCCTAGAAGAGAGAAAGAAAGCATGCACAAGAGGAAGAAACATGAAGATTTGGATTTTGGAAATTCCAGCATGGGCGCGCACGTGCACGCGTGGATGAGGATAGCTGGTTGCGGCGCGCAAGGATGGACGCATCTGCGCGGATCAGAGAAATCCCACCAACGCGCACGCGCATATGGCGTGCACGCATGGATCACAAAAGCAATCGGCACGCACGCACGCATGGCGCGCACGCGCGGAAAGCTGCACGTGACCTCATTAAAGGAAATCGTGCCTGGCGATTTCTGAGGCTCATCAGGCCTAATTTCAAGCTGTTTCTGCATGGAGAAGACCCAAGGATGCTAGGGGAAAGGGGGGATCAATCATTTTACACTTAGACACAATTTTAGCTATTTTTTGGTTCTTTGTTCTTCTAGATAGAGAAACCCTTGTTCCTCTCTAGATCTAGCTTTAAATTGATCTTCCCTTGTTGAATTCTGATTTGGATCTTGTTAATTACTAGTTTTAATTGTTTAATTTGAATTCTCTAGTATAATTTTGTTTAGATCTTGTGTTACTTTTATGTTTTCTTGTTGTTTGTCATTTTATACCCATTTCATGAATCTTGTAGATCTTGATTTGTTATTGTTGCATTGATGATTTTCATGATTAATTGTGTTGTTTGAGTGATTGTATGTTGATAATTGTTAGTGGGTACTTGTTAGTTCCAATCTAATTTCAATTTAAATAGATCTTTTATTAATACTTACTATGTGTTTGATGAAATGTTTTCTTTGATTATGGAGTAGTTCTCTTTACTCTTGGCCTAGGCTAAGGGAATTGGGTAAGCTTGAGTCATTGGGTCTAATGGATTTGATGATTTGGGAACCCTTAGTGGTCAATTTGATAGCCATTGACACTAGCCTACTATCAAGTTATTTGGTAGTTTGGTTGGACCTTATGGGTTGATGTTGACCAAACCATTTAACATACTTCAAGTATAGAAGTAAACTTAATGAGTTTGGTTCCTCATAATTGTCAAGATATGGTTATTAGACAAGGATAGTGACCCCAATTTCCATGTCTAGCCAAGAGTTGCTTTTATCATTCATATTTGAAAACCTAAAATCTTGATTGCTTTGTCTTAGTTATAGTTACTTGTTTAGTTTAGAATAGAATTACATTGGATGTTATTTTATGAGTTTGGAATTATTTACACTTTGCTCTAATTGTTTGAATTAGTTTCTTGCACTCCAAGATTACTTGCTTGTTAAGATTCCTAGTTTAATTTCTTGCTCATGACTTGCAACCCCGGATTTCTAACCAATGTTGAAGCACATGTTTGCCCATTCCTTGTGAGACGACCCGAGGTTCGAATACTTCGGTTACTTTTATTGGGGTTGAACTTGTGACAACCAAATCCCTTCTAAATTTGATACTCGAAGATTGTTGTTGGGTAGAGCTATACTTACAACAGGATTTTATTGAGAAATTCTATACCAACGTAGTCTTCGGGGCACACCAATTCGACCTCTAGGATTTATCTATTATATACCACTTTTGGTAAAGGTACAAAATCAAGAACCTTGTGTATAAACTACAAAGTAGTCGACGTAGCGTCAACCTACATTACTCTGATAGGTCAGACAACTCTAAACCAACTCATTGTAGTAGTTTTCACCACTCACCTTTGTCTGAAATTCCCGACCTCTGAGGGAATAGCCACTGTGAGAGGAGATCAGAAATTGGCAAGAAGGTGCAATAATGAAAGCCTGAACCTACACAAATGCATAAAGGGGAAAGGGGTCAACACCATCGAGCTTAGCGGTGTTCGAATTCAAGAAGAGTTGAGACCACAACCTGATAAAAAGATTGAGGAAGTTCATATCAGAGATCAAGTCGAGAAAACAACTGTAACACCCTTACTTTTAACACCTCATGATCGTACTAATTCAAGCGTTACTTACCTCTAATCTATTAATTTGATATTATCTTTATTTAATATTAAGCCTTCGCGAATATGAACCAAGTTCTAATTAAGAAAATCAAAGAAAAAGTCTTTACTTTAACCCACATAATCACATAATTGTATCCACATAATAATAAATACACAGACTTATCCAAAACTTCTTAATATACAAGTCCTGCCCCTCTAAAATTTAAAATGACAAATGATGAGGGAGAAAATAAAATCTAAGACTAAATCAAATACAGAAAATGAAAACATATATATACATAAAGCTCCGTAGTTCGATCGCGGCTTTGTGTCAAAGCTTCCTGAACCTGTCATAGAAAAAGAAATTCTTTAGGGGAGTGACTGCCACTGAAAAAGAAATTATGTAAGAGAGTGAGAACATTGTCCTCGAAAGGGTTCTCAGTAGAAGGTTTAAAAATTGTCATAAGAGAATATTTAAAAGAAAACTATTTTTCGATTGCAGTGGTCATCGTTTGTCTTATGAATCTTTTTAAAAACCAACAGTTAGTCATCCAAAACCTTTTCAAAGAGATAATATTTAATTTTTCAAAAATCCAAAATCCTTCTTTTCTTATAAGAAAATCTCAATCAATTTCCTGGACTATATGAATGACCAACCTGTTCCAAGCATAGGTTCATTAAGTCTATGCTGAACTAACTTGACTTTTCATACTTTACTAATACCTCAATCAGAAACCAATCACAGCCCCCAACTCAAGCAACTTAACCAAATCAGCAATCAAATTATCATGTCAGGAAAACAACCCTCAGTTTCACCATCACCACAAGCACGAGGGATACTCAGTTGCACACACACACAATACAAACAAGGAAAATACAGATAGGATGTAAATACAGCAAGTAGGCCAAATAGCAGATAAGTATAGTTAAATAGATAGGCAAACTAAAACAATGTACATCCAAGCAAAACATACAAATGCATATGATGTATGCCTGTCCTATGGCTAATGAGCTCATCTGTCGATTATACAGCCAACCCGACATGTCCTGGTAGCCAACCATTGGACAAACCCTCTGTACGTGCATCCCTAAGCTCAATAATATCCATGGGAAAAATCCCAAGCTCATCCATGGGGAGAGACAAAGCCCCAAGCTCAAATTCATATATATATAGGCATGCCCATGGGGGAACCCGGGGAGTTAAAGTGCCCGATCACATCTTACGTACAAAGGGTCAACAATTTGTCTCAATTTTGCATGTCTCATTTACTTTTAGTTCATTTTCATCATTAATTCATATCAGTTCATATCTCATTGAAATCTCAAATTCATCATTCCTCATTATCACAACTACCATTCGGTTCATCAATAATTTAAACGCAAAACATAATTCATTTTTTTTCTAAATAAATCAAACTTAAATTATATAATCTTTAAAACCAAATCTTTCTAAATAATCACTTTAGAAGAAGCTTTCTGATTTTTATAAAAATTTTGGCAGTATCTTCTCTAAAACTCAAATTCTACTACCTTTCTCGAGTCCCATCCAAACATTCCTCTAATTTTTCTCAATCATTTCCAAAAAACAAATCATTTTCAATAATCAAACCATTTGCAAATATCAAATCCTTTTCAGTTTGTTCTAAACCAAGTTTCGATATCAAATCAGATTCAATATCAAACCAATTTTCAATATTAAATTTCTTCCAAACCAAACCGATTCCAATATTAAATATTTTCTAAAACCAAATCATTTTCAATAACAACATTCTTCTATGGCAGGCTGTATGTGATCAACGCTGGTTGAGAGGTGATAAACCACTATTTTATGGTTTATCTTGTGCTAATTTGAGTGGTTTTTATCATCTTTTCACCCACTTAGTCATATGATTTGCATGGTTTTACAATTCCTTCCTAGATTTATTCTATGATTGAAAACTTGCTTCCTAAAGCTTCAAATTGTGTATTTTAATTTCTCCTTTATACCACTCGATGTCGTTATCTCTGCGTTAAGTGTTTCAGGCTTTATAGGGCAGGAATGGCTTAGAGAATAGAGAGGAAGCTTGCAAAAATGGAAGGAGCATAAAGGAGACAACCAGCGAGAAGTGATGCACACACATGGCTAACGCGTGCACGCAAAACGGAGAAAATCACAGCGACGCATACGCGTGCTTGACGCGTACGCGTGGAAGTAGATCAGCACAACGACACGCGTACGCGTGACCGACGCGTACGCGTGACAAGCGCGATTGATAAACCCATATTTTATGATATATATTATGCTCAATTTAAGTGATTTATTCAACCCTTCACCCACTTATTTATGTAAATTGCATGGTTTTTCTTTCCCTTCCTTATTGTGTGATATATGTGAAAAACATGTTTCCTATGCTTTAAAAATAATTATTTTAATTACCTTTTATTACCATTCGATGCCGTGATTTGTGTGTTGAGTAGTTTCAGATCTTCTAAGGCATGAATAACTTAAAGGATGGAAAAGGAAACATACAAAAATGGAAGGAAAAGCATAAAATGGAGTTTTTGAAGAAACTGGCAGTGACGCGAACGCATGGACGACGCGGCCGCATGCCTAGCGCGAAAAGGCAGTGACGCGAACGCGTGATTGACGCGGACGCGCGCCTTAAGCAGAACGCAGATGACGCGTATGCGTGACCGAAGCGAACGCGTGACTAGAAAAACTCCCAGATGACACGACCGCGTGACCCACGCGGACGCGTTACAAACGCCACGCACCAGAAATTACAGAAAATGCTCCCAGCGATTTCTAAAACCCTTTTTGGCCCAGATCCAAGTCCAGAAGGCACAAATTAGAGGTTATAAAGTGGGGGAATGCATCCATTCATTATCAGGCCCTCAATTATTCACTTTTCATAGTTTAGATGTAGTTTTTAGAGAGAGAGGTTCTCTCCTCTCTCTTAGGTTTTAGGATTAGGATTCCTCTTAAAGGATTTAAGATTTCAACTCTTCATCAGGTTCAATATTTCTTTTACTTTATATTTCTCTTTTACTTTCAGATACTTTAATGCTATCATTTAATTACTTATGTTGCCAGATTGGCTTATAAACTCTTTATGTTTAGATTGATTTTCTCTTATTAATACAATTGAGGTATTTCAGATCTAAGATTCTTATTTAGCTTTTTATGTTATTGGCTTTACTTGATTAACTGGAAGCTCTTGAGTCATCGACTATCCGTGATTGGTTGTTATGTCGACTAAATTGACTGGTATTCCACTAACTCTAGCCTTTCCTTAGGAGTTGGCTAGGACTTGGGAATCTAACTAATTAGTTCATTTGACTTTCCCTTGCTTTCATAAGGGTTAACTAAGTGGGATTAACTTCCATTCTCATAGGAGTAACTAGGATAGGACTTCCGAATTTTCATACCTTGCCAAGAGTTTATTTTACAGTTATTTATTTATTTTATTTGTCATTTAAATTACTTGTCCCTTACTTTCAAAACCCCCAATTTACAAAACTCATAACCATTAATAAGAACATACCTCCCTGCAGTTCCTTGAGAAGACAACCCGAGGTTTAAATACTTTGGTTATCAATTTTAAAGGGGTTTGTTACTTGTGACAACCAAAACGTTTGTAAGAAAGGACTTTTGTTGGTTTAGAAGCTATACTTTCAACGAGGATTTATCTGCAAATTTCTAGACCACGCAAAAGTTCTTTCTTCAAAATGGCGCCGTTGCCGGGGAACTGCAAACGTGTGCCTTATTATTGGTTATTGTAAATATTTTTCTTTTATTTGTTTATTTGTTTTTGTTTTTCCCTTTTTATTTCTATTAGCTACTATGAATTCTCACCCCTCTCGCTTTGAGTTTGGTTCTAAATTTGTTGAAGGGAATAGAAGCTATAACAGGAATATGCATCAAGGTCTAAGCAATCAAAGATGGATGGAGCCAAGAGGCCCTGATCAACCCTTTAGGCAACAACATCCTCCAAGATATCATGGGCAAGGACCGCTCTATAATGCATACCAAGCTGACAGACATGGTGGACCCCCTTGTAATTACCAACAAGACCCACCCTGTGCTTATAGACCATCCTCTCAACGCAGATTCGAACCACCACGCTCACAAGTTCCTTTTCACCATTCACCACCGTATGACCCTTATCCACCACAATCCCAATTCAATTACTCCCGAGAACCACCACATTCTTATTCTGAACCCCCCTCCCCAACCAATGAACCCTCATACCCACCCCCAACCTCCTATGGACAACAGACTTCGTGTTCTTCTTCAAGGGCAAGCGAAGATGAAAAGGAGCGTACTGGAACTCACTACTGCCATAACTGAGGTAGTAAATTTAATAGCTTCCCGACATCTGAGAACTCAAAGTACTCCCATGGCTGCATGTAGAGAATCAAAAGAAGAGCGTAGCATGAAGAAAACACTAGAAACTCCGGTGGACAATGAGGAGCTTGGCTTTGTATTGGAACAAGTAGAGGAAGCCATGATAGTTGTAGAGGAAGAAGTGGTTGAAGATTTAGGAGATGCTGAACCTCCTTGGAAATCAAGAAATGTACAGGATTCCGCTGAGAAGTCCGAATTTGATGCCAAGGAGGATAGTGCACAACCTCCAAAGCATATACCTTGTGAAAAATTGGATGGAACAGACCAAGAAGTTGATTCCATAGGCAGTGATGATCATGAATCAAGCTCTCCTAGCAATAAACTTGCATCCGCAACTGAATTCTTTGAGCTAGAAGAATCTTCCCCGGATGAATACGAAGATGATATTGAGGTAGATTTCTCTCAACCTCCAGCTTACGACTTGAGTGACGAGGAAGACATAGAAGACTTTGATCAGGACGCAGTTGTAGCTGAAGAATTTTGCAAAGAAGTGGAGGAATTCACAGAAGATTACAAGGGAGTAGAACTTACAGAACCACTGAAAACACCTATCCCAAGGCCATTACCTCCTAATACAAGCTTCAAGTGGGTTCAATCCTTAACCTTTATCTTTACTTTTCCACTTGAATATGATTTGCTTGAAACAGATGGCCAGCTTAGAGCTCTCTGTGACTTTAAGAGTAAGAGGGAAATGGCTCGTACTCAGAGCTGCTGTGCAAGGTTCAATAAGGTTCCACGCTTTAATTCGAAGTGTACGGATTGGTACCAAGTTCAATTGAATGGGTCTCGGAAGACGTTTGCTCATCTTGGTGAGAATACAATTTCTAAACCGCCTGGATCGAAGAATATAGATCAAGACAAAGGCGGATTTAAAAGCAAAGTTTGGGATCCTGGAATCTATTCTGACATTCATCACCCCGGGAGCCTAAGAACCTGTTTGAAGCTGCTCAACAGCTTTACATGCCTAGTTTGGGACCCCGGAGGCTGTTGGCATTCCAAACATTGGTGGAGATTTCTGGATGAATTTAAGCATAAGCCACCATAACAGGAAGCTCATCCAATGTCCAACTTAAGGACTTTAACTAAAAGTGCTAGGTAGGAGACAACCCACCATGGTATGGTCGTTTCTTTTTTCAGTTTTATTTCATTTTGTTTATTTTTATATTATATTATTGAACCTGAATATTATTCATAAGCATTGCATACTGCTTGATTGCATAATTGCATAAAAAAAAGGGGGCGCGACGCGACCACATTTCTAACGTGTTCGCATCAGTTGCGAAAAACACCTCCCACGCGTCCGCGTCAACCACGCGAACGCGTTATCTGAAAATCGGCGTAAAAATCCAACGCCCAGAAATCTGGGCTGGAATCGTGCGGCTGTTGTGCGTTTAGCACAAAATGGCTCACGCGTTCGCGTCCCTGACGCGAACGCGTCACTTGCAACACACTTATCCCACGTGAAAGCGTGAGCGACGCGTTCGCGTCGCATGAATAGCACAACACCCTAAATGGAGAGAGAGAGTTACGCTGAAACGATGCTGGAATTGTGCGTTAAGCACAATTTTCAGCGACGCGGTCGCATGCCTCACGCGACCGCGTCATTCATCCTTTTTCCCATTCCATGCGATCACGTCACTCACACGATCGCATCAACCCCATTCCACCCTAGCCATGCGATCGTATGCTCCACGCGTTCGCGTGGATTCAAATCCATTAACCCCCAGTGACGCGAAACCCTACCCCATCGCGCCCCATTCTCTTCCCCCCTC
>NC_029785.2:57128059-57144987 GCF_000816755.2 Arachis ipaensis
CCCACCACCCACAACCACCGCCACTACCCCCAACCACCTCTGACCGCCGCACCATCCCCAACCACCCAGACCCACCGCGACGACCACAACCACCTCTCCTTCCTCCTTCTCCCTCGCTTCTCTCCCCTCCACCACCGTGGCGCCGTGCCACCCTCCCAGCACCGCCACTTCACCACCGCCATCTCTCTGATTTCTAGCTTAGTCCATACGAATACCAGGTTCCACCATACGCCACTTTTGTTTCATTCGTAGTTAGTTGCATATTTTTCAGTTTTATGTTTCAAATTAGGCTAGTTAGAGTTGCATGTTTGTAGTGGATTCTAGGTGGTTAGGTAGCTAGGATGTGGTTAGTGGATTTCGGCCTGATAATTGCGCTGTTCTTGCTACTTGTTTTATCATTTTCGCAATTCTGATGTTGCTGTGATGTTAATACTGTTCATATGTTGTTCTTCACTGTTTCATACTGCTGTTCCATTGCTCTTTCATGTTCGTATTACTTATGTGTGTTTGTAGCTTTATTTTGGTTTATATATGAACTGTTCTGCTTGCTGTTTATTACCCGGGAACATCTAATTTTAGCCGGAGTGCTGCCCAATTTTTTGTAAATTGTTTCCTTCTCATTCATGTATTGGTTTTGGAAATTTTGAAATTTTGCATTACTTGGCTTTTACCAAACCAATTCATGAATGCACGGGCCAGCATTCTTATTCTTTTTGATTTCCTGGTTAATGAATTGCATTATTGATGATTGTATTTCAATTTTTGCTATTTCTATATCTATATGGATCATCAACAACCTAATTTCCTTGCTTGAATATGAGTTGAATGTTGTTTAAAATTGTGAATTTATTGTTACTTAGGAACCATTTTTCATGCCACTTACTTTAACTTTCTTGCTCCTAACTCACTGCTTTCCACTTTCTAACCTCTTTCTCACTTTTAACCACTTTTAACTTTCTAACTTCTCCCTTTTCTTTTTAACTAACTCTTTCAACTTTTTAACTCATGGCAAGATTATTGTTTCTCCTAATTAACTGGTATTCTACTTATAATATATTTTGGATTGTGATTTCTCATCTCAGATTTTTAACTCCGAAACAATCCAAAATACACATTTACTTAACTCATTTCATAATTCTATTGCTCTTTTGTCACTATGTGCTTATCTTATTATTATTCTATTTTCCTACTTATTTTCCTGTTTTTATTCTTCAATTATATCCTAGATTTCTGTTTTTTTAGGATGTCTGACCCTCAACGAAAAGGAAAAGAAAAGGCAACAACTGGCAAACGGAAAAGAGGTGAAACCTCTATGTCTATCCTGGACATTATGCATGATGACTCCTGACGGGAAAAGCACTTTACCCCGCAGGAGAAGGCTGACCAGCTCCTCCCTACCAATGATCCAATTAAATTTGCAAACCGATACTGTGAGCTAAAGTATCCAATGTTTGCCACCTCCAGAAATCTGTACCTGGAGCGCACTCTGAAAATTCCGGAAGAACTATAGCAGTACACCTCTGATCAGATAAAATAGAGAGGCTGGTTCTTGTTGGAGAGAAACCTGACAGAGGTCAATGCTTCCTGGGTCCGGGAGTTTTACTGCAACTATTTCAAGACTACCCTGGATGCAGTGTACCTCAGAGGGAAACAGATATTGGTAACTGAAGAAGCCATTGAGGATATTCTGTAGCTTCAGCCTAAGTCAGATCAGCCTGACGGTTACCAAAAGGCTGAAGAGGACATGCGCTTTATGAGATTTGACTGGGATGCTGTCAAGAGGATAGCCCTTGATCCGACTGTCCCATGGGTCATGGGTAAGAACACCACAATGCCTAAAGGAATCAAGCTTATGTATCTGAATGATGAGGCTCGGCTCTGGCACCGGATCCTGAGCAACTTTGTTATGCCGAGCACTCATGAGACGGAGCTGCCTGCTACTATGATCACCCTTCTCTGGTGCGTGCTGGAGGGTAAGGACCTGTATCTGCCACGATTCATCCGGCACTATATGGCCAGGGTCCATGTCAGGGGCACTCTCCCGTTCCCTTATCTGGTCACCCAGCTAGGCCGTCGAGCTGACGTGCCTTGGGAGCTTGCTGATGAGAAGCCACCTGCTGCGGACTGCAAGAAGATTATCCCTCACAGCAGGAAGTTTCGGGCTTTAGGCTATACACCTCCATTCCTCACCGCTTCTGACGAGATAGCCACACCTTCAGCTGCCCCTTCTTCATCCACTATTGCACCAGCCCCACCCACTGCACCTCGACCTGCTCCTGAGCCTATTTACCATTTGGTGCATCGACTCTTCGTCCGCTTGGATCGTATGGAGCGTCGCTTGAAAAGTCATCTTAGCCTAGTTTCACTAGTCTTTTTCTTTGTTTTTATTCGGTTTTATGCACTTTCTTGCATTATAAGTAAGTAATTTGGAGTAGAATTTCATATTTTATTAAATCAACCAACCACCCTTTAATTGATACAAAATCATGAGGTTTAAGCAAAAATTAATTGAATTATGAATGAATTTTAAACCTTATGAATTTGGTGATACTTTGATTGGTTGTTTTAACTATTTGTAGGTGAAGAAAGAAGAAATTAAGAAAAGCGTGGCCTAAGGAGCGTGCCCAAAGGAAACAAGAAGCATGCCCAAGAGAAGAAAAGCGTAGCAACATTGAGGAAGAAGGGGAGCTAAGTTGAGAGAGTGAACCGAGCTCCACAAGGAAAGAAAAGAGAAAGTAAGGCACAAAACTCAGTTCACTTGGTTAACTGAGCACCAAAGGAAGCAATGCAAAGACATAAAGCTCAGTTCACTAAGTGAGCTTTATCGGGGGTTCTTAAAAATTAATTCAAGATGCAATTCCAAGGAATGAAGCCTCAAGGTGTCGAACTCATGACCCAAGGAGAGCAAGGAACGTTCCTTGCAAGGATAATAAAAGAAAATGGCCAAAAAGCTTCCTCCAAGGTTCGAACAAGGAACCTCACACTACCAAGCTTGCAAGAAAATTAAGCCAAGGTGGGTAGGCTAGGATTCGAACTTGGGAACTCCATGGAGACAAGGGAGGAGCGCCACTTTTGGTGCAAAGAAAATGAGCCAAGATGGCTCTCCCAAGGTTCGAACCAAGAAGCTTCATGAAAGGCAAGGAAGGAGCGTCCACTCTTCCAAGGAAATTAGCTTCAGTTTGCTTCCACCAGGATTCGAACCTGGGAGCTTGAAGTCCAAAGCAAGGCGCTACAAATGGGGAGCTCAGTTGGTTTTCCCAACTGAGCACTACTCTTCCCCCCATCCCCCACACTTTGGCACAACAAGAAGCACCAAGGAGCTTGTCATGTGCACATTGACACGGCCAAGGATGCCATGATGCACACAAGATTGACACGGCCAAGACATAGAGCTCATTTCAAAATTCCAACTGAGCTCTATTGAAGAGCAACACGGACAGGGGGGCTGGCGCACCAAATTAAGCAACGCAAGGCAACATTGGGCGCTTAGTTTGGTTTTCCAACTGAGCCATCCCCTGGGAGGTGCATCTTGGGCCAAAAATCCATTAAAAATCCAAATTAATTCACTTCTTCACCAAATTTTAGAGCCCACCCAAATTCTTAGATCTAGATTAGGAAGTGTATAAATAAGTGTTAGTTTGATTTAGGAGGGACCTTTTGCTTTTTTGAGAATCCTCATTTTTGTAATTTTGAGCTTTTTACTTTGAATATTGGATCTTAGAGAATTTGGAAGGAGGATTGATCTCTCCTCTTCCTTGTTCTTGCTTGAGCATTCTTTACTTCTTGTCTTGGATCTTGGGTAGAGAATTGAAGAAATTCTGTTTCAATCTCACCTTGAGATCTCTTGTTTAATCTTTCTGCATAATTCTAAGAAACTTTGATTTACATTTCAAATTCTACTTACTGCTTCTTCTCTTCTACTACTTCTGCAACTCACTTTTCTATTTCTTTTGCAATTGTTCTTGTTGGATCAAGGAAGGATTTGAGATCTTTAATTTCTCTTTTAATTTCTGCAATTGAGCTACATTTTTTTTTTGTTTTTAATTCTTCATCATTTTCACTTGCTGTTTAAGATCCACTTTGCTTCAATTCACCTTTTACTCTTCTATTTATTGCAATTTACTTCTGCTTGTTTAAATTTCTGCAATCCTATCTCCCAATTCCTTTTATAATTCAAGCAATTTACCTTTCTTGCACTTTAAGATTCAGTCATTTACATTTCTTGCAATCTAAGCTTTTGCAATTTAATTTACTTGTTCTTTAAGATTCAGCACTTTTATTTTCTGTTCTCTTTAATTTACTGTAATTTTTCCCTCTCCCTTTACATTTCATGCAATTTAGCTTCTGTCAATCACAAACCACTCAACCAATACTTGATTCGCTTGACTAAATCAACCACTAAACTAAAGTTGCTTGATCCATCAATCCCTGTGGGATCGACCTCACTCTAAGTGAGTTTTACTACTTGATACGACCCGGTACACTTGCCGGTGAGTTTAGGTGTGGGAATTCGTTTTCCAAAAATACACCATCAGCTATGAGCACATCAAGTTGATGATCCGATCCGGCGGCGACATCCCCTCCGAGCCTGACACCCCTTCTGACACATCTGAGGTGGAGGAGGACGATCACGAGGAGGAGACACCTACCCAGGCTGCACAGGCAGGACTAGAGCAGGCTGCACCACAGCAGGAGGTGCCACACCAGATTCAGGCCGCAGATCCAGAAATTTCTATCCAGTCGAGCCTCCTCTGCAGCAGACAGATCCTCCTACCCTCATCCAGTCTGCAGACCCTCAGGCCACCACAGAGACTCCAGCAGCCCATCCTTCCGGTGATGACACCTCTTCACACCCAGCTTGAGTGAGCATCGAGGACGATGCTTTATTTTAAGTGTGGGGAGGTAGCCATCCCTGGCATATCTTTTTGGTGAACCACTACAGACTCTTTTTATCTTATTTTGTTTATTTTTCTGTATTTTTATCTTTGTTTTTATTTTTCAGTACTTGCACATTGTTCTTTTGCTATATTTTTACTTTATTTCTGCATTTTGTACTTTAGTTTATATTTTAGCCAGTTAGTTTAGTTGCAATTCTAACTTATTAGTTCTAGAATGTGGATTAATTAGTATAGTTTACCCCTTTTAGCATATGATAGTTTGGTTTAAATTGAAAATAAAAGGAAGTAAACTAGAGACTTTAGTAAATCAAAACAATCCACACACCTTGTATATATAGCATTACATGTTAGTTAGTTAACAACATTTCATCAAGGAACAACACTAAAACTTTAAAGGCACCCTAAGATTCACATTGAGAATAATGGGAACTCTTAATTTCTACTTGCATGACATGTATAACTGATATATGATTTTTGAGCTGGAGAACACACAGCCTGTGAGTTTTGAGCTTAATTGTATGGTTACATTCAAACCATAATTTTTATTCCTGTGTGTTTTACCCTTCTTTTTCATTCTGATGTTCTTTACTTTGTTTTAATCTATATGTCCAATTATAGAATATAGATACATACTAAGAGATGATTGAGGCCATCATTTGAATTTTCCTCACTATTCCCATATTAGCCTACCTTTCACATCACCCTTGTTAGCCCCATTGAGCTTTTTAATCCCCTCTTGTTCTATAAACCACATTACTAGCCTTAAGCGGAAAAACTAAATAAAAATCCTAAGTTGAATCCTTGGTTAGCTTAAGATAAGTATTGTGTATAATTTAAGTGTGGGGAATTTTTATGGGAACATGGGATGATAGAAACAAAGTAGGAATTTAAAAAGGGATAAGATGTTTCAAAATAAAAATTTGGAAAGCATGCTCATGTGAAATCAAAACAATTACCAGATGCATTGAAAAAAAATATTTTTAATATTTAAATAAAGGGGATACAAAAACTCCCCAATTGTAAAATAAGAAGAATCAATGCACATGGGATAAAATTAAAGTTAATGCATGAGCTTGCAATACAAAGTGAGAAAATTTGGGCAAATAGGTTAAAGAAACTTTTGAATTACAAAATATGTATGTTAGGTGAGATCTTAGACTAATCAAGGTTTCACTTATTAGCTCACTTGGCCTTATACATATACCCTTACCTTTACCTTGGCTCCATTACAACCTTAAAAAAGACCTCATGATTTTTGTATGTCTGTGTTCTATAATTGTTGATTGGTTAGATGAAGAACAAAGTTATAGAAAGTAAGGATAAAAAGAAGAATAGAGTGATTAACCCAATAAACACTGAGTGACTAGAGAGTAAACACAAAATCCAGTGAGGGTTCAATAGCTCATCACCATATATCTCTACTTAAATTGTTAATTGTCTTGCAAGTTTGTAAAATATTTTTACCCATCTCAATTGAAAAAGTGCTTTAACATTATATAGGGTTTGGCTATGCATATATGATTCCTTGAGGATGTGAATTAATTTAACTACATGTAAGTTTTATATACAAGTGAATAACAATTAGAATTGCATGATTCATTTAGGTAGTTGCATTTAGAATAGATTGCATTGCATGAGATTCCACCACTTTAACCTTACCTTACTCTTGGATTTAGCATGAGGACATGCTATTGTTTAAGTGTGGGGAGATTGATAAACCCATATTTTATGATATATATTGTGCTCAATTTAAGTGATTTATTCAACCCTTCACCCACTTATTGATGTAAATTGCATGGTTTTACTTTCCCTTCCTTATTATGTGATATATGTGAAAAACATGTTTCCTATGCTTTAAAAATAATTATTTTAATTACCTTTTATTACCATTCGATGTCGTAATTTGTGTGTTGAGTAGTTTCATATCTTCTAAGGCAGGAATGACTTAAAGGATGGAAAAGGAAACATACAAAAATGGAAGGAAAAGCACAAAATGGAGTTTTTGAAGAAACTGGCAGTGACGCGAACGCATGGACGACGCGGCAGCATGCCTAGTGCGAAAAGGCAGTGACGCGAACGCGTGATTGACGCGGACGCGCACCTTAAGCAGAACGCAGATGACGCATATGCGTGACCGAAGCGAACGCGTGATAAGAAAGACTCCAAGATGACGCGACCGCGTGACCCACGCGGACGCGTGACAGACGCCACGCACCAGAATATACAGAAAATGCTTCCAGCAATTTCTGAAACCCTTTTTGGCCCAGATCCAAGTCCAGAAGGCACAGATTAGAGGTTATAAAGTGGGGGATTGCATCCATTCATTATCAGGCTCTCATTTATTCACTTTTCATAGTTTAGATGTAGTTTTTAGAGAGAGAGGTTCTCTCCTTTCTCTTAGGTTTTAGGATTAAGATTCCTCTTAAAGGATTTAAGATTTCAACTCTTCATCAGGTTCAATATTTCTTTTACTTTATATTTTTCTTTTACTTTCAGATACTTTAATGCTATCCTTTAATTACTTATGTTGCCAGATTGGCTTATAAACTCGTTATTTTTAGATTGATTTTCTCTTATTAATGCAATTGAGGTATTTCAGATCAAATATTCTTATTTAGCTTTTTTATGTTATCAAGGATTAACTTCTATTCTCCTAGGAGTAACTAGGATAGGACTTCCGAATTTTCATACCTTGCCAAGAGTTTATTTTACAGTTATTTATTTATTTTATTTGTCATTTAAATTACTTGTCCCTTACTTTCAAAACCCCCAATTTACAAAACTCATAACCATTAATAAGAACATACCTCCCTGCAGTTCCTTGAGAAGACAACCCGAGGATTAAATACTTTGGTTATCAATTTTAAAGGGGTTTGTTACTTGTGACAACCAAAACGTTTGTAAGAAAGGACTTTTGTTGGTTTAGAAGCTATACTTGCAACGAGGATTTATCTGCAAATTTCTAGACCACGCAAAAGTTCTCTCTTTAGCGATCTACAGAATTAACAGAAATTGCTAGGGGCGATTTCGGGCCGCATTTTGACCCAGTTTTCGGCCCAGAAACGCAGAATAAAGCCAGGCAACATGCAAAGACTCAGGGGATAACTAAACACATTCTCATAATTCACAATATTAGGATTAGATGTAGTTTTTAGAGAGAGAGGTTCTCTCCTCTCTCTTAGGTTAGGATTTAGGATTTCTTCTTCTCAATTTCCAGGTTCAATGTCCCTTTTATTTATTTTCTCAATTTAGTTTATGAACTCTTTATGTTTATATTGATTTTCTATTTAATACCATTTGAGGTATTTCAGATTTAATTTTGCTTTATTTTATGTTATGGATGCTTTTAATTTAATTTAAGATATTTTCCCCTTTTGGTTTTGGTTAAATAATTAGTAACACTTGAGTTATCAAACTCAGCTGTTGATTGAAATTGGAATTCTTTGCTGATTAATTTGTACTCTAATAACACTAGTCTTTCCATAGGAGTTGACTAGGACCTGAGGATCAAATCAATTTGTCCACTTGACTTTCCTTTGTTTAGCAAGGGTTAATTAAAGTGGGAGCAGAATCCAATTCTCATCATACCTGATAAGGATAACTAGGATAGGACTTCAATTTCTCATACCTTGCCAAGAGATTTTATTAATTATTAATTTATTTTTCTTGTTATTTAAATCACTTGTTCCCTATTTCAAAAACCCAAAAATACACTGTTTTACATAACCAATAATAAATCATACCTCCCTGCAATTCCTTGAGAAGACGACCCGAGGTTTAAATACTTCGGTTATAGATTTTATTGGGTTTTGTTACTTGTGACAACCAAACTTTTGTATGAAAGGATTCTCTGTTGGTTTAGAAGCTATACTTACAACACGATTAATTTTATAAAATTTCTTTACTAAACAGAAATCCGATCGTCAAAATGGTGCCGTTGCCGGGGAATTGAAATGTGTGCCTTATTATTGGTTATTGTAAATATTTTATTTTGCTTGTTTATTTGATTTTATTTTTGTTTTTAATTTTTATTAGTTGATATGAGTTCTCACCCCCATCGCTTTGAGTTTAGTTCCAATGTTGTTGCAAAGAATGGAAATTATAACAGAAACATGCATCAAGGTCAAAATAATCAGAAATGGAAGGAGCCACGAGGATCTGATCAACCCTTTCGGCAACAACACCTTCCACAGTACCATAGACAAAGACCATTCCACAATGCATGCCGAGACAATAGTTATGGTGGACCCTTTCGTGACAA
This sequence comes from Arachis ipaensis, assembly GCF_000816755.2. Classification (NCBI taxonomy): domain Eukaryota; kingdom Viridiplantae; phylum Streptophyta; class Magnoliopsida; order Fabales; family Fabaceae; genus Arachis; species Arachis ipaensis. The sequence continues at coordinate 57,137,219 of NC_029785.2, forward strand.
CCAACCTCCACCAAATTACTATAGTCAAGAGCCATTCCAGGGAGCGTACCAAGATGATGGATATGGTGGACCCCCTTGTAGTTACCAACAAGGCCCACCATATGATTATGAACCACCTCCTCAACACAACTCTGGACCACCATATTCACAAGTCCCCTACTACCAAACATCATCACATGATTCTAACCTTTATCCACCATATCAGCCACCCTATGAGCCATATGAGCCATACATAGATCCACTCCAATTCCAACCCAATTACTCCCAAAGACCACTACCTCCATATACACCACATCCATATCCATCAATCCAAGAGCCTTATGATCCTACTTATGATATCCGAACAGAACAAGAGTCAAGGGATCGTCTCAAGGAAACAATGGATCGATTTCAAGCAACCGTGCGTCAATTGGATCGAGCGATAAACCAAATAGCACCCGAAGCTTTCATGGCTAAGGAATCTCAATTTGAGAGCAAGGAATTGAAGTGTGCTGTGCAACAAGTGGAAAATATGGAGAGTGATGAACCACCCTCTTATCATGAACCTTTCCTCCCAAATAATGAGCCCTCACATCCACCTCAACCTTCAATGCATGATACTATTGGTGTTCTTCTTCAAGGGCAAAGAGAGATGAAACGAGGAGTACTGTAATTCGTGACTGCCTTTACCGAGGTAATAAATCGATTAGCTTCCCAACATCTGAGCACGCAAAGTACTCCCATGGCTACATGTGGAGAATCAAAAGAAGAGTGTAGCATGAAAGAGACACTAGAAACTCTGGTGGACAACGAGGAACATGGCTTTGTATTGGAACAAGTGGAGGAAGCCATAACAGTTGCAGAGGAAGAAGTGGTTGAAGATTTAGGAGATGCTGAACCTCCATGGGAATCTAGAATTGTAGAGTACCCCTCCAATATGATTGAAATTGATGTCAAGAAGGCTAGTGCACAACCTCCATGGCATATTCCTTATGAAGACTTGGATGGGATAGATCAAGAAGTAAGTTCCCTTGGTGATGAGAATCATGCATCAAGTCCTCCTAGTGATAAATCTACATCCACAAACGAACTCCTTGAGTATGAAGACTCTTCTCTGATTGAGTTTGCAAATGATGTGGAAGTAAAAGCCCTTCGAAAAGGATGGACGGGAGTTGAGTACGCTTTGTCAAGATTGTTGGAGACTTCTCCACCTAGGTTGTCGTCTACTCCTTCACTTGAGTGGGTAAAACTTATCTCTGTTCGTCTTCCTATCCCACTTGAGTATGGTATTCTTGAAACGAACGGCCAACTTAGGAACCTTTGTGGCAGTAAGCGTAAGAGAAGAATATTTAGTGGTTGGAGTTGCAAATCAAGGCTTATCAAGGTTGATACTTTAAGAGAAAGATGTAAGGCTCAACTGGTGATAATTTGGTTAGATCTAAAAGAAGAGTTTGGTACTCCGTAGAGAATTCAGAGTGCTTGCCACCCGGATGGAACCATGATGATCAACTTGAAGACGAGTGCAGAAACAAGATTTGGGATCCAAGCATATATGAGGATCAAATTTGGGAGCTCAAAACTTGTGACAAACTCCATCAAAGCTTGAGAAATTTACTTGGTATTGATAGAGCTTATTGGAAGTCCAAGCATTGGTGGAATTTCAAGATGAGTTCAAGCACAAGCCGCCATGACAAGGAGCTCACCAAATGTCCAACTTAAGGACTTTAACTAAAAGTGCTAGGTGGGAGACAACCCACCATGGTATGATCGTTCCTTTTCAATTTTAATTTTATTTCGTTTTGTTTGTTTTAAATTTTTGTTTTATTCTATTGAACCTGGAATTATTCATAACCTCCATATCAGCATTTGCATTCTGCATTCTGCATATTGCATACTGCATAAAAAAAAAAAAGCAATGCATGCGACGCGTCCACGTCATAGGTGCCTTGGACACGAGAAGAAAAGAAACAGAGAGTCACGCGAAAGTGTGGCTGGAGGCGTGCCTTAGGCACAAATATTACCACGCGACCGCGTCACTAACGCGTTCGCGTCGTTTGCGAAATAGCCTCCCCACGCGTCCGCGTCACCCACGCGAACGCGTGGCCCTGTAAAATCGACGTAAATGGGTGTATGGCAGCAAGTTATCATGGAGTGGGGCTGGAACCATGCTAGAAACACCAGCCCTCCCACACGATCGCGTGCCCCACGCGGCCGCGTCGTCTTACAAAATCAGTCCATTCACGCGTGCACGTCACCCACGCGCACGCGTCACCCCAAATTTTGGCAAAATGCGTTTGAGACAGAAAGTTGCGCGAATGCGAGGCTGCTCTCACGCCACTAGAACAAATCAAGTCACGCGTCTGCGTGACCGACGCGTCCGCATAACTTGCAATTATCGCCAATCACGCAAACGCGTGATCCACGCGTCCGCGACGCAGGTCACGCGTCCGCGTCGCCTGCGTCGCACAACTTATCCAGATTAGTGCCAATTATCTTATCTTTTCTTCTCTAATCTTAATTTCTTCTATCTTTTCTTCTTTCTTCTTTCTTTCCTACTTTCTCTTTCTTCATCATCCTTCTTCACTTTCATTCTATTTTACTTACTTATTTGCATACTTTCTTTCATTGCATTTTCATTTTGTGCATATTTTTATTTTCTTCTCTAAATTTATTATTTTACCATTGGTGATAAATGTTCTTATTCAACTGTTGTATCTTTTCTGGTATTATTTTGATGCTTAGTGACTTGATTCACACTGTTAGATGATATTATCTTTTTGTCAATGTCAACCTTTTATGATACCTGTATTCCTTTTGCATTGACATGAACTTACACTGTCTTTCATTATCTACTGTCTCTTTCCATTGTTGAAAATTTTGCACCACTGGTATGCCATGTGCTTCTATTGTTTTCTCATGTACATGTTGAAGCTTCCATGTAAATGAGACCCTTATCATTTGGCATTAACCCACCCATACTTCATTAATTTTCTTATCTTTATTTCTGGGTTACCTTTCTTCCCTTTTCTTTCAGGATGGCCACCTGGAAGGGAACCGGAAGACATTTACATAGGAAGACAGACAAGTCCATCTGCAAAATCTTCGGAGAAAAGTGCCAGTTGAAACAGCCCGTCCACCTGCACATCTCAACATGCACCGAGGACGGTGCAATCTTTAAGTGTGGGGAGGTCGATACCGATCCCCATGGGTTAGTTATTTTCTTCTCAACACCAATGTCTTTTTTTCTTTATTAGTTCATTGTTGCATCTACATATTTGATTGCATGTTTTCTTGATTTTGTGCATATATTTACCACTTCTTGGTTAAAGTAATGAGTTTCTTTTCAAGACCTTATTTTATAAAATTTTACTAATTTAAATCAAAACTTTTCTATTAAAACTTGTTTAAAGTTGTATTTGGAACATAGTTTAAAAAGCTAAGAACACACAACCTGTGAGATTTTGAGCTTATTTATATGGTTACATTATTTAACCATAAATTTTTATTCTTGTGTGTTTTCTTCCCTATGATTGCAATCTTTGCTTTGTTCTATTCTATATGTCCATTATTTAGTGTATTTACATGCTTGCATATGATTGAGGCCATTACTTGTTTTTGCTCACTTATCCCAAATAAGCCTACCCTTTTATGTCACCCTTGTTAGCCACTTTGAGCTTTTTAATCCCCTTTTGTTCTATAACCACATCACTAGCCTTAAGCAGAAAAACAATTAATCACCCCAAATGAATCTTTGGTTAACTTAAGATAGAGATTGTGCATCAACTAAGTGTGAGGAAACTGTGAGAACAAGGGTTAATAAGGGAATGTATCATGTTTCTAACTTATTTAATATTGGGAATTTGGGAACCTACTCATGAAAAACCAAAATAGAAAAATAATGGAAAATCCATGTGCATTGATAACTTATGTTTGCTTTTATCATTCAAAAAAAAATTACCCCAATGTTAAGCTTTAATAGAAAGATCAATGCACATGTGATAAAAGTAAAAATAAAAAATTTGGTACATGAGTATGTGATGCAAAAGTGGGAATTATGGGTAGCTAGGCATGAATTTAAAAGTATATAGAGTATATGTATGTTAGGTGAGAGCTTAGGTTAGTCAAAGATTCATATTACAGCTCACTTGGCCATACATGTATCCTTACCTTCACCCCAGCCCCATTACAACCCTAAAAATACCTCATGATGTTTGCATTGGTATGCTAAATATTTGTTGATTGGTTAGATAAAGAACAAGGTTTAGAAAGCATGACTAGGGAAGAATAGAGTGATTGACCCTAGACACTTGAGAGTTAGAGTGATATACACTACCAATAAGGGTTCAATGCTTGGTTCTATGTTCCCTGCTTTCATGAGCTCTCTTCTTACAAGTTTACTTGCTTTTTATTGTACGATTTGAATTAGTGGAATTTGGTTTATGTTTGTCTTGGAGAACTTGTTTGCTTTTAACCACGTAGGCAGAATCATTTTAGCATATAGTTGCATTCACATATAGGTTGCATTTCATGGGTCCTACTGTCCCTTATTAATTCTCTTTGCCTCCTTGAGCTTAGCATGAGGACATGCTAATGTTTCAGTGTGGGGAGGTTGATAAACCACTATTTTATGGTTTATCTTGTGCTAATTTGAGTGATTTTTATCAGCTTTTCACCCACTTAGTCATATGATTTGCATGGTTTTACAATTCCTTCTTGGATTTATTCTATGATTGAAAACATGCTTCCTAAAGCTTCAAATTGTGTATTTTAATTTCTCCTTTATACCACTCGATGCCGTTATCTGTGCGTTAAGTGCTTCAGGCTTTATAGGGCATGAATGGCTTAGAGAATGGAGAGGAAGCTTGCAAAAATGGAAGGAGCATAAAGGCGACAACTAGCGAGAAGTGACGCAGACGCATGGCTCACGCGTGCGCGCAAAACGGAGAAAATCACAGCGATGTGTACGCGTGCTTGACGCGTACGCATGGAAGTAAATCAGCACAACAACGCGAGCACGCGCCTGACGCGCACGCGTGGAAAGGGAATTCGGCCAGTGACGCGTACGCATGACCGACGCGTACGCGTGACAAGCGCGATCTGTAGAATTAATAGAAATTGCTGGGGGAAATTTCGGGCCACGTTTTGACCCAGTTTTTGGCCCAGAAACGCAGAATAAAGCTAGGGAACATGCAGAGACTCAGGGGATAACTGAACACGTTCTCATAATTCACAATTTTAGGATTAGATGTAGTTTTTAGAGAGAGAGGTTCTCTCTTCTCTCTTAGGTTAGGATTTAGGATTTCTTCTTCTCAATTTCCAAGTTCAATGTCCCTTTTATTTATTTTCTCAATTTAGTTTATGATCTCTTTATGTTTATATTGATTTTCTATTTAATACAATTTGAGGTATTTCAGATTTGATTTTGCTTTATTTTATGTTATGGATGCTTTTAATTTAATTTAAGATATTTTCCCGTTTTGGCTTTGGTTAAATAATTAGTAACATTTGAGTTATCAAACTCAGCTGTTGATTGAAATTGGAATTCTTTGCTGATTAATTTGTACTCTAATAACACTAGTCTTTCCATAGGAGTTGACTAGGACCTGGGGATCAAATCAATTTGTCCACTTGACTTTCCTTTGTTTAGCAAGGGTTAATTAAAGTGGGAGCAAAATCTAATTCTCATCATACCTGTTAAGGATAACTAGGATAGGTCTTCAATTTCTCATACCTTGCCAAGAGATTTTATTAATTATTAATTTATTTTTCTTGTTATTTAAATCACTTGTTCCATATTTCAAAAACCCAAAAATATACTGTTTTACATAACCAATAATAAATCATACCTCCCTGCAGTTCCTTGAGAAGACGACCCGAGGTTTAAATACTTCGGTTATAGATTTTATTGGGTTTTGTTACTTGTGACAACCAAACTTTTGTACGAAAGGATTCTCTGTTGGTTTAGAAGCTATACTTACAACGCGATTAATTTTATAATATTTCTTTACTAAATAGAAATCCGATCGTCAAGAGGTCGCCAATGCTCCTCTAGATCTGAACCCCAGGGTTAGTGTGGATCCATTCTGATTAAGGATGAAGCTCCTACAGTTCATTCTCCTTAGTGATCCTACTTAAAACACCACAGTCAAGGTCGAATCTTACGGATCAGAGAATGCTGCACCTTTGGTTCTAGCCTCTACCACAAAGACTCTAATCTCCCTATACCTTGGCTGAACCAGTGTGTCGAGAAGTCCCCAACAAAGTCATGGATTAGCTGTCTAAGAGATGTATAATTAAGCTAGTGGTTCATCATTGTCCGATGAAGGACTCACTCTGAACCCATATAGAATGAAATAACCTTGTGCCAGTTCAACGCATTCATATTGATGAAGAACGAAGATACATCTTAAAATAGAGAATCAAACACGTATTGAGAAAGAATAGTAGTACTTTATTAATCCATAAAACTCAGCAAAGCTCCTCCTCTCAACCTAGGATGTTTAGAAACTCATACTGATAGAAAATACAATGTGCAATTTAAAAATATGGCATAAAGTCCTGAACAAGGGTGATCCTTGTTCTATATATACTAATCTAATGAATAAGGATTACATAAGAAGGGTAAAACAGTCTTTTAGTGCTAAAATCCACTTTTGGGACCCACTTGGTGAGTGTTTGGGCTGAGCTTGATTGAGATCCACGTGATAGGAGGCCTCTAGGGCATTAAAGGCTGGCTAGGGGGTCCTTTATAGATGTTGGACGCTGGTGTCTTCTCCTTTGGGTATTGGACGCTAGAATAGGGCAAGAGGCTGGCGTTGAACACCCATTTTGGGCCTTCAATTATGAAGCAAAGTATGATTTATTATATATTTATGGAAAGCCCTTTATGTTAGCTTTCCATAGCCATTGAGAACTCTCCATTTGGATGTCTGTAGCTCTAGAAAAGCTCTTTCGAGTAGAAAGAGGTCAAATCCGGACAGCATCTGTAGTGCTTTCTGTGCCTCTGAATCAGACTTTTGCTGCAGCTCCTCAATTTCAGCCTGAGAATACGTGAAATTGCATAAAAACACACATACTCAAAGTAAAATCCAAAAATGTGAATTTAACAATAAACCCTATGAAAACTTAATAAAACTTAAACAAAACATGCTAAAAACTATATGAAAACAATGCCAAAAAACGTATAAAATATCCGCTCATCAGAACACCAAACTTAAACTGTTGCTTGTCCCCAAGCAACTAAAAACAAAGTAGGATAAAAAGAAGAGTAAGATACAATAAATCTCAGAGTTCTCAATGAAGCTCAGTTTCAATTAGATGAGCGGGACTTAGTAGCTTTTTACTTCTGAATAGTTTTGGCATCTCACTATCCATTGAAACTCAGAAGTGTTGGCATCCTTAGGAACTTAGAATCCAGATGATATTATTGACTCTCCTATTTTAGTTCTTTTTTATTCTTGAACACAGCTTCTTTAGAGTCTTGGCCGTGACCCTAAGAACTTTGTTTTCCAGTATTACCACTGGATACATAAATGCCACAGACACTCTAACTGGGTGAAACCCTTAGGATTGTAACTCAGCTTTGCTAGAGTCCCCAGCTAGTGGTGTCTAGAGTTCTTAAGCATACTCTTTTCTTTGGACCACGACATTAACTGCTCAGTCTCAAGTTTTTCATTTGACACCTTCACACCACAAGCATATAGTTAGGGACACTTCTCATTTGAAGTGTTGAGGCCAAGATTTTATTCTTTTTAGGCCCTCCTAACCATTGATGCTCAAAGCCTTGGATC
>NC_029785.2:57145235-57168063 GCF_000816755.2 Arachis ipaensis
GAGTTCTTAAGCACACTCTTTTTGCTTTGGATCACGACTTTAACTACTCAGTCTCAAGCTTTTTACTTGACACCTTCACACTACAAGCATATGGTTAGGGATAGCTTGGTTGAGCCGCTTAGGCCAAGAACTTTTTGTTTCTTTTAGGCTCTCCCAACCATTGATGCTCAAAGCCTTGGATCCTTTTACCCTTGCCTTTTGGTTTAAAGGGTTATTGGCTTTTTCTGCTTTGCTTTTTTTTTTCGCATGCATATATATATATATATTTTCTTCTTTTATTGCAACATGCTTTTTCTTTTTCTTTTTGCTACTTTTTCTTGCTTCAAGAATCAATTTTTAGATTTTCAGATTACCAATAATACTTCTCCTTTTTCATCATTCTTTCAAGAGCCAACATTCTTAACTGCAGTTTCAAATATGCACTCTTCATTCATACATTCAAAGTTCATGTATCTCTAAATTCTTTTAAAATAAATTTTTTCTTTTAAGCAGGGTAAGAGATATATGGAACATTTTATAGCCTTAAGACATAGATGATCATGCAACTAGAACAAGAGAACAGACAATAAAACATACAGAAAATAGAAAAATAACGTAAAAGCAAAGGAATTAAGAGAACGAGTCCAGCTTAGTGATGGCGCCTACTACTCCTCCTTGAGGATCCAATATAGTTCTTGATCTCTTCAATGTCACGCCCTTGTCTCTGCTATTCTTCCCTCATGGCCCTTTGTTCTTCTCTAATTTTATGGAGGATGGTGTAGTGCTCTTGATGTCCCAACCTCAGTTGCTCCACATTTAAGCTCCACTCTTCCAGAGAGGTATTCAGTTAATCCCAAAAAATTTTGGAGAGAAAAATACATCTCTTGAGGCATCTCAGGGATTTCTATTGAGGCGGCTCTACATGCTCTTGCTATGGTCTATGTGCTGGCTCTCTAACATGCTCCATCCTTCTTTTAGTGATGGGCTTGTCCTCTTCTATGACAATTCCAGCTGAATTGGATAGGTGACAAATGAGGTGAGGAAAGTGGAGGCAGGTGCCTTTCCCTTCTTTTTCCTTGAGGTTTCACCAGTCTTTGGTGCCATACTTAGGAGTTGTAGAAGTCAAAAAGCAAAGCTTTTGCAATACCAAACTTAAGAGTTTTGCTCGTCCTCGAGCAAATATGAACAATGGGGAAGAATAGAGTAGAAGAAGGTAGAGTAGGTGAAGACTCTGTGGGACCTACTGGTCCTAAGAGGCTAGGGAATTCAAATTCTCTTCCTTCATTATGGGCGTTGAACGCCTAGCTTCTTCACCATACCTGGCGTTCAACGCCAGCTTGCCTCCCATTTGTGGCGTTAAACACCCAGGAGGAACCTCCTTCCTGGCGTTCAATGCCAGGTCTTTTGCCTTTTTGGGCATTGAACGCCTAGCCTAAACGCTTGTTGCTCCCAAGAGGGCGTTGAACGTCAACTCTGGCTCCTTGTCTGGCGTTCAATGCTAGGAAGGTCTTTGCTCTAGGGTATTCTGTTTCCAGCTCTGACTATTGCTGTTTCTGTTCTAACTACTGCACATGACCACAAACATTAAAAATTAAGGGAAAACTTTAAAAATAAACAAAAATAAACTCAAAGGAAATAAACAAAAGAAATAAGAACAGAAATACTCTACTTATGGTTGGGTTGCCTCCCAATAAGCGCTTCTTTAATGTCATTAGCTTGACGGACAACTTCTTTCAAGGAGGAAGATAGTCATAGAGGAATAAATTCTTATTCCTTACTGGGAGTGTCCTTCCTGTGCTCTCATGGAATAGCGTAATACACTCAAGAGATAGGAACTTGTTCACTGCCTGAGGCAGGGTTGGGCTTGCAGCAATATGCTGGTGTCCCTTTTTACCACTTCCCTCTTCCATGGTGAATACCATGATGAGATAAGTGAATACTACCATCTTCCATGGTGAAAAGCATTCAGTAGGGATATTTTTGTTTTTCTAGCCCCTAGGCATCTTTCTTTTGGGGCCTTCCTCCTTTGTGGATAGTATACATCCAACACCAAACGTAGAGGGATTGAATTGATTTCATCCAAGAAAGGAGGCTTGAATGCTGAATCCTTTATGCAAGTGCCTCCCTTGTCAAGGGGTAATGGAGGGTCAAGAACCTTGAACACCATCCAGTCCTTATGCAAGGTAATCCTTGTGTTCCTGTGCCATTTTGATTCTCAGCTTCTTCATCATAGATGAAGGTATCAGATTTAAACTTAAACCAAGATAATACAGAGCTTTGTCAAAAGTGATCTTTCCAGTAGTCCATAGGATCTAAAAGCTCCCTGGATTTGGCATCTTCCTTGGCAACTCATTCTAAATTAGTGTACTGTATTTCTCAGTATGTACCTTTATTTCATCTCCCCTTAGGTCCTTCTTTTCAAATACCTCTGTAAAAGAGATATTGACTTGCAGCTTCTTAAATGCTTGCACGCCTAGGAAGGGTATCTCTTGAGGCTCTTTCACCTCTGCAAGGGCATGCTCTGTGGGAATCACAGGCTCCTCTTGCACGCCCAGAGAAAAATCAACTTGAGGTTCCTTTTCTTCTGTAGGGGCGTGCTCAATTTCATTCTTAGGATCCTCCTGGTCCTTGATTGCCTTAAGTCCCTCAGTAGCAGGCTCCTAAGGTTTGGCCTCCTTGGCGAAGACTACTGTCTCACCTTCTTTTAAGGTCTCCTTCCCAGAGAGAATCAGGCTTTCTGTGAGGGTCCTATAAGGATGCACTTCCTCAAACAACTCAGTAAAAGGAATATTAACCTGCTCAGGTGTCCATCGATCATGGGTGAGAGTGTCTCCTTAAGGGTAGTTACCATTCATATCACTAGGAGCATTATAAACCTCAGCAGGGGGTGCAGCTACAGTCTCCATGTCTAGAACTTCTGTCCTAACCGGAGTCTCCTCACAGGAGTGTAAGTGCTGGTTATTGGTAGTTATCTCAATGAGCTCGTCTGCCTCTTCATGTGTCTCTATAAAGTACAGAGGACTGTTTGCAAAGTGATCTACTGTCTTCCTAACTATCTCAGAGATTACTTCATAGAAGATCATTGTCTTGCCCCATCCTGAGAACATATGGGGAGGACATTCCTGAACATCAGCTTGTACCTCTCCCAAACATGATGGAGAGACTCACTCTCCTTCTGCCTGAAGGTCTGAACATCGGTCACTAGCTTAGTTAATCTCTGTGAGGGAGAGAACCTGTTCAGGAATTTGTTAACAACCTTATCCCATGTGTACTGTTCACAATTCCTATAAGTTCCATATGCCACCATTTATTTGCTTGATCACTCAGAGCGAATGGGAAGAGTTTTAGCCTAGAGACTTTAGGGTTCACCCCATTGGCTTCTATAGTGTCATAGAACTGTAGGAAGTCAGAGATGAACTTACTGGGGTCTTCCTGTGGGTGTCCATGAAACTGGCATTTTTACCGTAACAGCAGGACCTGGTCTAGGTTGATCTTAAAGTCATCTGAGTCAATACGAGTGTCAAATGTATAGGAGCCCAGAGGTTTCCCAATTCGTGCATTCCTCTTTGGATCCATAGTGACCCCGGTGTCTCTTCATTCACAAATACGAGACAAAGAAAAATGGGAGTCTCTATGTCACAGTATAGGAAACTAGAAGATTTTCGAAAAAGAAGAGAGAGAAATAAGTGGAGAATTTTCGAAAATAGAAGAGAGAAAAATTAGTTAGGAAGTTTTGAAAAAGAAGAAAGAGAAAACAAATAACTAATTAAGAGAGATTCGAAATTAAAATAAGATAGTAGATTAGAAAAGATTTGATTTTAAAATTGAAATTGAAACAAGATAAGATAAGAATTGAAAAGATTTGAAAAATATTTTGAAATTAAAATTTAAAAGAAGACAAGATAGAAAAGATTTTAAATTGAAAAGAAGATAAGTTAGGTAAGTAAGATAAGATAAGAAAGTTGAGAAAAGATAAGTTTTAAATTAAAAAGGTTTGAAATCAAAATAAAAAATTTAGTTTCTAATTTAAGAAGATTTGAGATTTAAATTTTAAAAGAAAGATAAGATAAGAAAGAATCAAATTTTAAAAGAAAAGATTTGAAAAGAGGTTGAAGAAGATAAGATTTAAAATATGATTTTTGAAAAAGATTTGATTTTGAAATTTGAAATTTGAAATTTGAAATTTCAAATTTTGAAATTAATTTTAAAATTTGAATTTGAAATAAGATAAGATAAGATTTTGAAAATTGAATTTTAAATTTTAAATTTTGAATTTGAAACAAGATAAGATAAAGATTTGAAAAAGATATGATTTTTTTAATTTAAATCTTGACTTAACTAACAAGAAAACACCAACATTAGAAAATTTTTGAAAACAATTAGCAATAATTTCGAAAATTGTAATTAAGGATAAGAAAAGATATTTTATTTTTTTGATTTTTGAATTAATGAAGAAAGAGAAAAATAACAAAATGATACCAAACTTAAAATTTTTAGATCTAAGACACTTGGAATTTGAAAATTGTAAAGAAAAACACAAAGAGATACCAAACTTAAAAAATTTTAAGATCAAAACTAGAAGAAAAACAAGAACACTTTGAAGATCAAGAAGAACACCAAGAACAAAACTCAAAGAATTCAAAGAAAACAAGAACATGCAAAGGACACCAAACTTAAAAATTTTGAAAACCAAAGACACATTTTCGAAAATTTTAAAAGAAAAGATTTAAGAAGACACCAAACTTAAAGATTGACACAAGACTCAAACAAAAGACACTATTTTTGAAAAAAATTTGGAAAAAGAAACAAGAAAATTCGAAAATTCAACCAGAACACAAACAAAAGACTCAAACCAAAAACAAGGATTAAATAAAGAAAAGAAAAAAATTTTTGAAAAATTTTTTATAAAGAAAACAAGAAACAGGTAACACTCAAAGTAAGACGCTCAAAAGGAAATACATAGGCAAAAACAGAAAAGATTTTGAAAGATTTTTTTATTTTTTCGAAAAAAAAGAAAATAAAATAAAAGACTCAAACAAAATTAAAGACAATACCTAATCTAAGCAACAAGATAATCCGTTAGTTGTTCAAACTCGAACAATCTCCGGTAATGGCGCCAAAAACTTGGTGCACGAATTCTCACACTTTGTACAACTGAACCAGCAAGTGCACTGGGTCGTCCAAGTAATACCTGAGGTGAGTCAGGGTCTATCCCACAAGGATTGTGGTTTGAAGCAAGCTATGGTTATCTTGTAGATCTTACTCAGGCGGATAGAAAAGTTGTTGGATTTGTTTAAATGCATAAAAAGAAAATAAGATGGAATTACTATGTTTGATTATAACCAGTGATAAGAAGATGGTTAAGGCTTGGAGATGCTTTGTTCTTTTGGATTAATCCGGTCTTACTGTTTTCTTCAACTGTGAGTGATTTCTTCTATGGCAAGCTGTATTTGATCAACGCTAGTTGAGAGGTCGCCAATGGTCCTCCATATCTGAACTCCAGGATTAATGTGGATCCATTTTGATTGAGGGTGAAGCTCCTGCAGTTCATTCTCCTTAGTGATCCTACTCAAAACACCACAGACAAGGTCGAATCTTCCAGATCAGAGAATGCTCCACCTTTGATTCTAGCCTCTACCACAAAGACTCTAATCTCCCCATACTTCGGCTGAACTGGTGTCCCGAGAAGTCCCCAATGAAGTCGTGGATTAGCTGTCTAAGAGATGTATAATCAAGCTAGTGGTTCATCGTTGTCCGATGAAAGACTCACTCTGAACCCATGTAGAATAAGATAACCTTGTGCCGGTTCAACGCATTCATATTGATGAAGAATGAAGATACATCTTAGAATAGAGAATCAAACACGTATTGAGAAAGAATAGTAGTACTTTATTAATTAATAAAACTCAGCAGAGCTCCTCCCCTCAACCTAGGAGGTTTAGAAACTCATACTAACAGAAAATACAATATGGAATTTGAAAATATGGCATAAAGTCCGGAACAAGGGTGAACTTTGTTCTATATATACTAATCTAATGACTAAAGATTACATAAGAAGGGTAAAATAGTCTTTTAGTGCTAAAATCCACTTCTAGGGTCCACTTGATGAGTGTTTGGGCTGAGCTTAATTTAGATCCACGTGCTAGGAGGCCTCTAGGGCATTAAACGCTGGCTAGGGGGTCCTTTATGGGCGTTGGACGCTGGTCTCTTCTCCTTTGGGCGTTGGACGCCAGAATAGAGTAGGATGCTGGCGTTGAATGCCCGTTTTAAGCCTTTAATTCTGAAGTAAAATATGGAGTATTATATATTTCTGGAAAGCACTGGATGTTATCTTTCCATAGCTGTTGAGAAAGCTCCATTTGGATGTCTGTAGCTCTAGAAAAACTCCTTTGAGTGCAAAAAGGTCAGATCCGAACAACATCTGCAGTGCTTTCTCTGCCTCTGAATCAGACTTTCGCTCCAGTTCCTCAATTTTAGCCAGAAAATACCTGAAATTGCATAAAAATACACAAATTCCAAGTAGAATCCAAAAATGTAAATTTAACATTAAAATCTATAAAAACTTAATAAATCTTAAACAAAATATACTAAAAACTAAATGAAAACAATGCCAAAAAGCGTATAAAATATCTGCTCATCAGTAGGGAGGACACAATGGTAGTCGCTCCCTTTCCCTAGCCTCTGGCTTGCACGCGGTCCTCCGACCTTTGATTGCTCCATCCTTGATGCATGTTCTCATTAAAATTTTCATTCCCTACAACATAGTTGTAACCACACTCATAGCCAAAGGGGGTGAGAATTCATGGTGAAACGACAAAATAAAATCAAAAGCTAATAAGAAATAATGAAATCAAACTCCTAAAACTAGCAACAACTAACAAAGAAGTAAAAGGCAAACATATTCATAATATATACAATAACCAATAATAAGACACACATTTGTAATTCCCCGGCAACGGTGCCAAAAACTTGACGGAGGAAAAATGTCAGTATAAAATTTCACAAAAATAATCTCGTCGAAGTATATATCTAAACCGACAATTAAACCTCAATCAACGTTTAACTTGTTTGTCACAATGCAAACCAATAAAAATAATCGAAGTATTTAAACCTCGGGTTGTCTCTCAAAGGAATTGCAGGGAAGTGTACTTATAATTGGTTATGGAAAAGTATTTTTGGAGTTTTTGAATGTTGAACAAGGAATGTAAATAACAAGAAAATAAACTAACAATTAAGAAATGTCCTAGCAAGGGTTGAGAATTGGAATTTCTATCTTCATTATCATCGTCAATTGTGATGGTAATTGCCTTTTGCTCTCACTTAGTTAACCTCTGACAATTGAAGGAAAGTCAAGTGAGCAAAATCAACTTAAGTTCACAAGTCCTAATCAAAGATTAGATTTAGTGAAGCTCAAGCCAACTAGCAACTTTCAATCACCAATCAACAAGAGACTTCGACAATTCAAGAGTCTCCAAATTACTCAATCCAAGCCAAGAACACAAAAATCTATTTTAAAATCCAACCAAGCATTTTATCAAACACTTGGAAGGCACAAAATAAAAACATAGAAAATTAACAAGGAACAGTAAAATCTAAGACTAACAATTGCAAGAAAATAATAACCACAAATTAAAAAAAAGTGACAATAAATATAAAATACCTCAAAATGCATTAAAAAGAAATTAGAATCAACAATGGGTCATGAACAATAAAGCAACAAGGTAAAGGAAATAACATACAAAACCAAGAAAGCAAAGAGGTAATAATAAGAAATTAAAAGAGGGACTTGAATCAAAATAAGAAGTAGAACCTAAATGATGCCTTGGAATCTTTGGCTAGTTTCACAAGCCATTTTCTATATTTTTTACTTGGTTTCATTCATTTTCTTAGTCAATAAGCAAGCATTTGGATGAGTAATGTATGCATGTCTTGATTCAATCAAACATTGTGAATTATAAACATTTTCATGAGATTAATGCAAGAATTACTTGATGCAATCAATGATGCATTATCTTGTGACTATGGCAAAGCTTTGACGCACTTGTTTGATTGATGATAGGCAAGGAGAAGCAAAGAAAAAGCAGAGAGGTTGTGGCGTTAGTGGCCAAGTTAGCCCACTAACTCCATGGTTAACATTAGCTCAAATGAAGAGGTTCCGGCGTTAGTGGCCAAGTTAGCCCACTAACGCCAGTGCTAACTTGACTCAATGAAGAAGGCAATGTTAGTGGCCTACTGATGGACGGACTTTTGCTAGTAAAGAATTCACAAATAAGTTCTCGTTGCAAGTATAGTTTCTAAACTAACAATAATCCTTTCGTACAAAAACTTGTTTGTCACTAAAGCGAACCCAATAAAAATAATAACCGAAGTATTTAAACCTCGGGTCGTCTCTCAAGGAATTGCAGGGAGGTGTAGTTATTATTGGTTATGGAAAAGTATATTTTTGGGGTTTGGAATAAGGAACAAGAAAAGTAAATTGCAAGAAATTAAATTAATAATTAAGAAAACTCTTGGCAAGGTATGAGAACCAGACGTCCTATCCTAGTTATCCTTATCAATTGTGATGAGAATTGTTCATTGCTCCCACTTAGTTAACTCTTACTAAATAAAGGAAAGTCAAGTGGACTAATCGAATTGATTCCTCAAGTCCTAGTCAACTCCAAGGGAAAGACTAGCTTTAGAGGTATCCAAATCAACCAGCAAATTTCAATTGACAATCAACAAAGGAGTTTGATAACTCAAGCATCTCCAATTAATCAATTCAAGTTAAGAATGTAAAAAGCTAAATTAAAATCATAAATGTGAAATACCTCAGATTGCATTAAATAAAGAAATCAAATCTAACATTGGAAGGTTCATAAACCAAATTGGAGAAGAAGAGAATCAACAAGAATAATAGATAAACCGGAGTACTAGAACAAATAAAAGTCGAAGGGAAACTAAATTAAAGCAGAGTAGAATCTAAAATTAAGAAAAGCTAATCCTAAAATCCTAAAACCTAGAGAGAGGAGAGAGCCTCCCTCTCTAGAAACTACATCTAAAAACCTCAATTGTGAATGAATGAAAGTTGTCCCTTCATTCCTCCACTCTGTAGCTTCTAATATGTGTTTTCTGGGCCGAGAACTGGGTCAAAAACAGCCCAAAAATTGCTGGGGATGAATTTTGATACGCTGATTTTTCGTAGATGCACGCGTGCTCGTGATACACGCGTGCGCATCATCTATCTTCACAGAAAATATAGCAAATTATATATCATTTCGAAGCCCCAGATTTTAGATTTCTAACGCAACTAGAACCGCCTCATTTGGACCTCTATAGCTCAACTTATGGTTGAATTAGTACGAAGAGGTCAGGCTGGACAGCTTAGCAATTCCTTCAGTTTCTTGTATTTCTTCCACTTTTGCATGCTTTTATTCCATCCTCTAAGCCATTCCTGACCTATAAATCCTAAAATCACTTAACCCACATATCACGGCATCAAATGGTAATAAGAGAGAATTAAAGATTAGTAATTTAAGGCCAAAGAAGCATGTTTTCAATCATAGCACAAAATTAAGAAGAAAAATGTAAAATAAGCGAATTATATGAATAAGTGTGAGTTTAGTGGATAAAATCCACTCAATTAAGTACAAAATATACCACGAAATAGTGGCATCACCTACGTTAGCTCATCAACGCTACTACACAAGGAGAAAAGCGCCAACGTTAGTGTGTTAACGCCACCCAACGTTAGCACACTAACATCTTCGATCATTTCACAAGTTGGGAGCTAGATGAATTGTCTAGTATGCGTACACACAAAGCAGTGTCCGTACGCATTAGAGGAAAATTGCTCAGTGTGCGCACACATGAAGCAGTGTGCGTATACACAAGTGGAAAAACTCATCAAGATGTGCACGCACGGAGTAGTGTCCATACGCACAAGAGAAAAATTGACTAGTGTGCGCACGCACAACACGCAGAACGTTAATGGCCACGTTAGTGTGTTAACACCAATAGCAATGCCAGAATGGGCTTGAAGGCAGCGTTAGTGGCACTGTTAGTGCACTAACGTCAGTGTTAACGCCAGCTGAGAAGAGAATTGTGGCATTAGCAAGGTTGTTAATGCCAGTACCAACGTCATTTCCAGGGGGCACTCATGCAAGTATGTGAGCGTTAGTGAGCTAACGTCAGTGTTAACTACAAAAGGGCCACTCCTAACTTGCTTCAACTAAGGCCAAAAGCCCACATCCAAGTACTTGAAGACTCAATTGAAGATGAGAAGAATAGTATATATAGGAGAGTTTTTGAACTTAATAAAAGGGGGGGGGGAGATTGATACAAGGGCTTACACTGGAGGATACTCTAGAGAGGGCTTAGCTTAGAACTCTTAGTTTGATACACTTTAACATTTATGCAATTTTACATTTGAGCTTGTATTAAGTTTTGGTTGATTTTCGTGCAATTTCAATTTCTTGCAAGTGTTCTTAGATCAATGATTAACTTAACCTCAATCATTAGTGGGAGGATCTCTATTGTAATTCAAATGAATTAAGGAAATTCTTCTTCTTCTCAATCCGCTTGTTGTAGCCTAAGAGACAACTTCTATGCTTAATAGATCGATTCACTACCGAAAGGGGGTTTAGATCTACTTGAATCTCTATGTGAACCTTGGAAGAGGGATCATAGAATTCAGTTTGAAGTTCTTTCCCTCACAACTCTCTTGATCAATAAATTCCTGGTTTGAATTGAGATCCTGAGAACTTGTGTGGCTTATGGATGAGAGAATTGCACTTAACCTCTTCTCATGAACAATTAAATCAAGGAATTGGCAAATGATTATGTTAAGAGAAATTGAATCACCAAGGGATTGGGATTCAATTACTACAATCCGCCATAGATCTACTTCATATAATTGAGAATGAAGTTGAGACCCATTGATTCATGAAGGATTATAATATCTCCAATCCCTAATGAATCTCACCCATTGTTATTCTTCATTTAAATTGCTTTGAGTTCCCTGTTATTTTTTATTCCCAACACCCAAAACCCATTTACATTTCATGCAATTTACCTTTCATTGCTATTTACATTCTTGCTTTTACTTTCTTGTCATTTAAGTTTCAGCTCTTTAATTTCTTGTCATTTAAGATTCTGCCATTTACATTTCCCAATTTACTTTCAGCACTTTAGATTTCCAGCAATTTACATTCTGTTAATTCAATTTCACCAAAATCATCAAATATTAGCTTGACTGGATAAATCACCTAACTAAAGTTGCTTAATCTATGAATCCTTGTGGGATCGACCTCACTCAACAGTGAGTTATTACTTGGCGATTCGGTACACTTGCTGAAGGAATTTGTGTTGTGCAAATTTCCAGTCATCAAGTTTTTGGCACCGTTCCTGGGGATTGATTCAGATTAACAATGATTAAGTGGGTGATAGTCTAGATTAAGTACTTTTCTTTTGTTTTCTTTAAAGCACACTAACTGTTTGACACTTTGTGTCAGCTAACTTTAACATCACTCTAGTACTAGAGTGATCATTTTGCTTTTAGTTTGTCTTTGTGTTGTGTATGCCAGGAGGAAAAAAAGCAACATCAATATCTTTTGATTCCGAGCCAGAGAGAACCTTTCTAAGACTGAAAAGAGAAGCTAGGGGAAAAGAGTTGTTGGTGAAGAGGATTCAGAAGAGGACTCAGAAGAGGACTTGGATCAAGTCATGGAGGATGAGATACACAACCATCATGAAGGGGTGGCCAACAACAATGGCCAACCTGCAAGAAGGGTGCTAGCCTCTTACACTATTCCTGATCCTAGGAATTGTAGGAGTAGTATACTCACTCCTAATGTACATGCCAACAACTTTGAGCTTAAACCTTAGCTCATTACCCTGGTTCAGAATAACTGCCAGTTTGGAGGAGGTGCCTTGGAGGACCCAAATCAACACTTATCCATTTTCCTGAGGATATGTGACACTGTCAAAACTAATGGTGTAAACCCAAACATCTACAAGATACTTCTATTTCCCTTCTCTCTCAGGGATAAAGCAACTCAGTGGTTGGAGACCTTCCCAAAGGAGAACATCACAAATTGGGATGACTTGGTTAACAAATTCTTAGCCAAGTTCTACCCCCCTCAAAGAATTATCAAGCTCAAAATTGAGGTGCAAACTTTCAGACAATTGGAGGGAGAATCACTATATAAGGCTTGGAAGAGGTATAAGGCACTGATAAGAAGATGTCTTTCGGATATGTTTAGTGAGTGGGTGAAGCTCAAGAACTTCTATGAAGGTCTCTCCATGAAAGCAAGAAAGGCATTGGACTACGTTTCAGGAGGGTCACCTCAAATGATGAAAACTCCAGAGGAGGCACATGATCTCATAGATATGGTGGCTAACAAACAGTACTTTTACTCCTCAGAGAGACAAGCAACTCCAAAGAGAAGTGTATATGAGCTTGAGGGTGTGGATGCAGTCCTAGCCAGAACAAGCTAATACATCAAAAAATTCAACAACAGATGAAAATGATGGCAAAAAGGATGGATGGACTTCAATTTGCTGCAATCAGCACAATAAGCCAAGCTCCAAATGCATGGGGCCAAAATGAAGAAAGCTTTGAGGCATACAACAATGAACAGCAAAGTCCTGAGCAAGTCTAGTATATGCACAACACCTCAAGCTCTTCCCACAATGATTTCCATGGGGACACATACAATTCTTCATGGAAGAACCATCCCAACTTGAGGTGGGGAGACAATCAGAAATAATGGCGGAAGAATTCTAACCCCAATAACTTTCACAAAACAAACAACCAAAACCATCACCCCACTAATAACAATCCATATAGAAAACCACAAAATAATGATTTCACATCCACATTCTTCCCACAAAATAACCTCAAATAACCAAAACAACTTCCACCAACCATCAACATCCCAGCAATCCCAGCCATATCAAGAGTCTCAAAGAATCTTTAATCTAGAGATGATGATGGAAAAGCTCATAAAGAACCAAGAGGTGGCAAGCAAGAACTATGAAGCATCAATGAGAAACCTTGAAAGACAAATAGGATAACTATCCATGCAACCTTCTGAGAGTCCAATTAATGCCCTCCCAAGTGACACCATCCCTAATCCAAAGGAAGAGTGCAAAGCGATATAGCTTAGAAGTGGCAAAAAATTGGGAAAGGACAATAAGGTTGACAGCAAGGAAGAGATAGAGATTCAGGAAAATGATAATGTGGATCCCAAGAAGGATACTGAGCCACAAGCTCCAAGGAAAGGCAAGCAAGCCTTAAAGTCACACACACAAGAAAAGAAAGAAGAAGTGAAACCATACATTCCTCAACTACCTTACCCTTAGAGATTACACAAGGAGATGAAGGATCAATAATTCCCTAATCAAAATAAAATGCATGAGTATGTGAAAAGTGAAGGATGGGTCGTTAGGTTAGTACTTAATTGTATAGATCATCGTAGGCTAGGTGGGAAAGTTTAAGCCTATCAAAGATTCAAACTATAGTCCACTTATCCATATATGATCCTACCTTGACCCTAGCCCCATTACAACCTTTGAGAAAGACCTCATGATATTTGTATGCATGCATTGAATGATTGTTGATTATTAGATGAAGAAAAAATTTCGAAAAGTATGATTAGGGGAGAATTGAGTGAAACAACCCCTAAACACTTGAGTGAATAGAGCGGATACACATCCAGTGTGGGTTCGATTGCTCAATTACATGTATTCACCACTATCATCTATATTCATGCAAGTTTGTAAATCCTTTTGATAATTCAATGCAATTGTGGGTTGGATTTTGATTATCATCACTCTAGCCCTTATGCTTATATATATTCTTTTAGAAGTTGAATTGTTTTGACCAAGCATTTACATTCATATAGATAGTTTGCATTTAGATAGTTTAGTTGCATTGAATAAATGTCATACACTTTGCTTCATTCTTGGTTTAGCATAAGGACATGCTAAGGTTTAAATGTGGGGAGGTTGATAAACCCCCTTTTTAGGGTTTATCTTGTGTGGAATTTAGAGCATTTTGATAACTGATGAGCGGATAATTTATACCCTTTTGGCATTGTTTTTACAAAATTTTTAGTATGTTTTAATTACTTTTTATTATATTTTTATTAGTTTTTATGCAAAAATCACATTTCTGGACTTTACTATGAGTTTTTTTGTTTTTCTATAATTTCAGGTATTTTCTGGCTGAAATTGAGGGACCTGAGTAAAAATCTGATTCAGAGGCTGAAAAAGGACTGTAGATGCTGTTGGATTCAGACCCTCCTTCACTCAAAGTGGATTTTCTGGAGCTACATAAACCCAATTGGTGCACTCTTAATTGAGTTGGAAAGTAGACATCCTGGGCTTTCCAGCAATATATAATAGTTCATACTTTTCTTGAGATTTCATGGCCCAAACTGGCGTCCAAAGCCAGTCTAAAATATCTTGGCGTAAAACGCCCAAACTGGCACCAGAATTGGAGTTAAACGCCCAAACTATCACCAAAGCTGGCGTTTAATTCCAGGAATAGCCTATTCATGTGAAAGCTTCAAGGCTCAGCCCAAGCACACACCAAGTGGGCCCCAGAAGTGGATTTTTGCACTTAGTTACTCATTTTCTGTAAACCCTAGTTACTAGTTTAGTATAAAAACTACTTTTAGAGATTTATTTTACATCTTTGATTACTTTTGATCTTTGATCAGTTATAGAATTTTATCATCTGTTGTTCACGTTTGGAGGCGGGCCTCACGGCCATGCCTAGACCTCTTTCACTTATGTATTTTCTACAGTGGAGTTTCTACACCCCATAGATTAAGGTGTGGAGCTTTGCTGTTCTTCATGAATTAATGCAAGTACTATTGTTTTTCTTTCAATTCACGCCTACTTCTTCTCCAAGATATACTCTCATACTTAATTCAGTTAAGTCAGAATGAAGGGGTGACCCGTGACAGTCACCCAATCTTTGTTACTCGCTTAGCCAAGATCTGCGTGCCTGACAACCACAAAGCGGTCTATATGATGTTGAACGTAGTCATTGGGCGACACCCGGAGTATATTCTCTTGGATATCTAATACACGGACCGAGTCCGTGAGATTAGTATCTTCGTGGTATAGGCTAGAATCATTGGCAGCATTCATGGAATCTGGAAAGTCTAAACCTTGTCTGTGGTATTCCGAGTAGGATCCGGGAAGGGATGACTGTGACGAGCTTCAAACCTGCGAATGTTGGGCGCAGTGACAGTGTGTAAAAGGATCAATGGATTCTATTCCGACGCTAGTGGGAACCAACAGATGATTAGCCATGCGGTAACTGTGCCTGGTATTTTTCATCCGAGACGAGAAATCCGACAGTTGATTAGCCGTGCAGAAACCATAGAGGACCATTTTCACTGAGAGGATCTTACAGCTTGCCATGGAAGGGAGCATGCATGGTTGGAATGAGGCAGTAGGAAAGCAGAGGTTCAGAAGCAATAAAGCATCTCCAGACGCTTATCTGAAATTCCCACCAATGAATTACATAAGTAACTTTATTTTATTTTGTGTTTTATTTATATTTTAATTATCAAAACCTCATAACTAATTGAATCCGCCTAATTGAGATTTACAAGATGACCATAGCTTGCTTCAAGCCGACAATCTCCGTGGGATCGATCCTTACTCACGTAAGGTTTATTACTTGGACGACCCAGTGCACTTGCTGGTTAGTTGTGCGGAGATGTGAAAAGTGTGAATCACGATTTTTGTACACCAAGTTTTTGGTGCCGTTGCCGGGGATTGTTCGAGTTTGGACAACTGACGGTTTATCTTGTTGCTTAGATTAGGTAATTTTATTTTATGTTTAAGCCTTTTTAAAATTTTTAGTTTTTGAAAAATTCAAAAAAAAATTTATGTTCTTCAGAATTTTTAAGAATGAATTCTAGAGTTTCATAAGATATGTTGAAGCCTGGCTGGCTGTTAAGCCATGTCTAAATCTTTTGGACCGAGGTTTCCACTTATCTTTGCAAGAGCCTTTTGATTCCCATCAATTTGGCTGTTGTATGTAATGTCCTGCTAAAGCTTGGCTGGCCATTTGGCCATGTCTAATTCTTTTGCACCGAAGCTTTAGACTAACATTGCATGATTCCTGGAATTTCTATTAAAAATTTTGAATTTCTTTATTTTCTTTTTCCAAAATATTTTTGAAAAATACAAAAAAAATAATAAATCATAAAAACAAAAAATTTTGTGTTTCTTGTTTGAGTCTAGTGTCAAATTTTAAGTTTGGTGTCAATTGCATGCTTTTAAATTTTTGAAAATATATGTATTATGTTCTTCATTGATCTTCAAGTTGTTCTTGATGATTTTCCTTGTTTGATTTTTGACTCTTCTTATTTTGTGTCTTTTCTTGTTTTTCATACGCATTTTCAAATTCATAGTGTTTAAACATTAAAAATTTTTAAGTTTGGTGTCTTGCAAGTGTTTCTTTTCTTAAAAATTTTCAAAAATGTGTTCTTGGTGTTCATCTTGACATTCAAAGTGTTCTTGGTGTTCATCTTGACATTCAAAGTGTTCTTGCATGCATTTATTGTTTTGATCTTAATTTTTTATGTTTTGTTTCATTTTTGCTGTTTAATGAAAGAAAAAAATAAAAAAAAAAGAGAAAAACAACAAAATGATATCTTTTTTCTCTCTCCTCATTAAAAATTCAAAAAATAAAAAAAAAATCCTTCCCTTATTTTACTCGTAAATTTCGAAATTTTGAATTGACTTAGTCAAAAATTTTCAAAATTTGGTTGTTTCTTGTTAGTCAAGTCAAAATTTCAATTTAAAAATTCTATCTTTTCAAAATCTTTTTCTTAAAAATCAAATCTTTTTCATTTTTTCTTAATATTTTCGAAAATTTTAAAATTGATCTTCAAAATCTTTTTCTTATTTTTATTTCATAATTTTCGAATTTAATGCTAACAATTAATGTTTTCATTCAAAAAATTTCAAGTTGTTACTTGCCTATTAAGAAAGGATCAATCTTTAAATTCTAGAATAATATCTTTTAGTTTCTTGTTAGTCAAGTAATTAACTTTAATTTCAAAAATCAAATCTTCTTAATTTCCTTTTCAAATCTTTTTCAAAATAGATTTCAATCATGTCTTTTTCAAAACTTCATTTCAAATCTTTTTCTAACTTCTTATCTTTTCAAAATTGATTCTCAAATCTTTTTCAATTAACTACTTGACTCTTTGTTTGATTTTAAAAATTTACTATTTCCTATCTTTTTCAAAACCACCTAACTACTTTTCTCTCTCTCTAATTTTCGAAAATCACTAACCCTTTTTTTCAAAATTCTCTTTAATTAACTAATTGTTTTAAATTTTAATTTTATTTTTAAATTTTGAATTCTAACTAATAATTAAAATAAAAACAAAAATATTTTTCTTTTCTTTTAAATTCAAATTCGAATACTCTCTCTCTCTCTCTCTCTCTCATCTCTTTCTATTTATTTTATTTATTTACTAACACTTCTCTTCTTCTTATAATTCGAACCCTCTCCCTCTCTCTGTGTTTGAATTCTTCTTCTTCTCCCTTCTTCATTCTATTCTTCTATTCTTTTACTCACATAAATGAATCTCTATACTGTGACATAGAGGATTTCTCTTCTTTTCTGTTCTCTTCTTTTTCATATGAGCAGGAACAAGGATAAGAACATTCTTGTTGAAGCTGATCCTGAACCTGAAAGGACTCTGAAGAGGAAACTAAGAGAAGCTAAAGCACAAAACTCTGTAGAGGACCTAACAGAAATTTTTGAAAAATAAGAAGACATGACAGCCAAAAATAACAATAATGGTGGAGATGCAAGGAAGGTGCTTGGTGACTTTACTGCACCCACTTCTAACTTCTATGGAAGAAGCATCTCAATTCCTGCAATTGGAGCAAACAACTTTGAGCTTAAGCCTCAAGTAGTTTCTCTAATGCAGCAGAATTACAAGTTTCATGGACTTCCATTGAAAGGTCCTCATCAGTTTTTAGCTGAATTCTTACAAATCTGTAACACTGTTAAGACCAATGGGGTTAATCCTGAGGTCTATAGACTTATGCTTTTCCCCTTTGCTGTAAGAGACAGAGCTAGGACATGGTTGGACTCACAACCTAAAGAAAGCCTGAACTCTTGGAAAAAGCTGGTCAATGCCTTCTTGGCCAAATTCTTTCCACCTCAAAAGTTGAGCAAGCTTAGAGTGGAAGTCTAAACCTTTAGATAGAAGGAAGGTGAATCCCTCTATGAAGCTTGGGAAAGATACAAGCAATTGATCAAAAGGTGTCCTTTTGACATGCTTTCAGAATGGAGCATCTTATGTATATTCTATGATGGTCTGTCTAAATTGTCCAAGATGTCATTGGACCACTCTGCTGGTGGATCCCTTCATATGAAGAAGACGCCTGCAAAAGCCCAGGAACTCATTAAAATGGTTGCAAATAACCAGTTCATGTATACTTCTGAAAGAAATCCTGTGAATAATGGGATGACTCAGAAGAAAGGAGTTCTTGAGATTGATACTCTAAATGCAATATTAGCTCAGAATAAAATATCGACTAAGCAAATCAATATGATTTCTCAATATCTGACTGGAATGCAAGCTGCATCCGGCAGTACTAAAGAAGCTTTCTCTGAAGAAGAAGCTTATGACCCTGAGAATCCTGCAATGGAAGAGGTGAATTACATGGGAGAATCCTACGGAAACACCTATAATCCTTCATGGAGGAATCATCCTAATTTTTCATGGAAGGATCAGTAGAAGCCTAATCAAGGCTTTAATAATAATAATGGTGGGAGAAATAGGTTTGGAAATAGCAAACCTTTTCCATCACCTTCTGAGCAACAGACAGAGAATTCTAAGCAGAGCATCTCTGACTTAGTAACCATAATCTCTGATCTAAGTAAGACCATTCACAGCTTCATGACTGAAACAAGGTCCTCCATTAGAAATTTGGAGGCACAAGTGGGTCAACTGAGTAAAAGAGTTATCGAAACTCCTCCTAGTACTCTCCCAAGCAATATAGAAGAAAATCCAAAAGGAGAGTGCAAGGCCATCAATATAACTTACATGGTCGAACCTATATAGGAGGAAGAGAAAGTGATTTCCAGTGAGGAAGACCTCAATAGACGTCCACTGGCCCCTGAGGAGTTCCCCATTGAGGAACCAAAGGAATCTGAGACTCATATAGAGACCATAGAGATTCCACTGAACTTACTGTTGCCATTCATGAGCTCTGATGAGTATTCTTCCTCTGAAGAAGATGAAGATATTATTGAAGAGCAAGTTGCTTAGTATCTAGGAGCAATCATGAAGATGAATGCCAAGTTATTTGGTAATGAGACTTGGGAGGATGAACCTCCATTGCTCATCAATGAACTAAATACCTTGGTTCAACAGAAATTACCTCAGAAGAAACTGGATCTCGGAAAGTTCTTAATACCTTGCATCATAGGCACCATGACCTTTAAGAAGGCTCTGTGTGACCTTGGTTCAAGTATATACCTTATGCCACTCTCTGTAATGGAGAAACTAGGGATCTTTGAGGTACAAGCTGCAAGAATCTCACTAGAGATGGCAGACAATTCAAGGAAACAGGCTTATGGACTTGTAGAGGATGTCTTATTGAAGGTTGAAAGCTTTTACATCCCTGCTGATTTCATAATCCTAGACACTGGGAAGGATGAAGATGAATCCATCATCCTTGGAAGACCCTTCCTAGCCACAGCAAGAGCTGTGATTGATGTAGACAGAGGAGAGTTAGTCCTTCAATTGAATGAGGACTACCTTGTGTTTAATGCTCAAGGATTTTCTTCTGTAACCATGGAGAGGAAGCATGAAAGGCTTCTCTCAATACAGAGTCAAACAGAGCCCCTACACTCAACTTCTAAGTTTGGTGTTGGAGGCCATCATCAAGCTCTGAGTCTTTGTGAAGCTCTCTAAGAGCTCACTGTCAAGCTATTGACATTAAAGAAGCGCTTGTTGGGAGGCAACCCAATT
Source organism: Arachis ipaensis (assembly GCF_000816755.2). Taxonomy (NCBI): domain Eukaryota; kingdom Viridiplantae; phylum Streptophyta; class Magnoliopsida; order Fabales; family Fabaceae; genus Arachis; species Arachis ipaensis. Next base: position 57,165,224 of record NC_029785.2, read on the forward strand.
TTATTTAATTATATTTATTTATATTCCATTGTCATTTTATGTTTTCTTTAGGTTGATGATCATGTGAAGTCATAAAAACAACTGCAGAATTAAAGCAAAATCAAAAATAGCATAAAAAACAGCACACCCTGGAGGACAGGCTTACTTGCATTTAAATGCCAGTAAGGATAGCAGAATGGCCGTTTAACGCCTAGCCTGGCAGCATTCTGGGCGTTTAACGCCAGAAAAAGGTGTCTGGTGTCTGGCTGGCGTTAAACGCCAGAAATGGCAGACAGACTGGCGTTTAACGGCAGAAAAGGGTGTCTGGCTAGCGTTAAACGCCAGAAAGAGGCAGCAGACTGGCGTTTAACGCCAGGAAAGGTAGTAGAGCTGGCGTTTAACGCCAGAATTAGCACACAGAAGGCGTTTGAATGCTAGAATGGTGCAGGGAGCAGAATTCCTTGACACCTCAAGATCTGTGGACCCCACAGGATCCCCTCTACCCCACCTCTTCTTCTCTCCTCTTCACACATTTCCATAACACTCTTCCCCAAATACCCTTGACTAATCCCATCAATAACTCTTCCCCAAATACCCTTCACCTATCAAATTCTACTCACATTAGGATTTTTGCTGGTAAAGAATTTTATAAAAATAGTCGCGTTGTAGATATAGTTTCTAAACCTACAGAAATCCCTTCGTACAAACGTTTTGGTTGTCACAAGTAACAAACCCCTTTAAAATTGATAACCGAAGTATTTAAACCTCGGGTCGTCTTCTCAAGGAGCTGCAGGGAAGTATGTTTTTATTATTGGTTATGAAGATTGTAAATTGGGGTTTTGAAAATAAGGAGCAAGTAATTTAAATTGCAATTAAAATAAGTAAATGACTGTAAAATAAACTTTTGGTAAGGTATGAGAAATTGGAAGTCCTATCCTAATTATCCTTATCAATGGTGATGAGAATTGAGTCTTAATCCCACTTAGTTAGCCTTTACTAAAGCAAGGGAAGGTCAAGTGAATTGATTAGTCTGTTCTTCAGGTTCTAGTCAATTCCTAAGAAAGGACCGGAATTATTGAAGTTCAATTCAATTAGCAAAGATAACAATTATCGATCACGTTGAGTTTGATAACTCCTGAGTTACTGATTTCTTAACCAAGACCAAAAGGGGAAAAGTAAATCTATTCGAATAAAAATATCTTCAGATTAGAAGTAACGGTGGCATAAATAAAAGAGAGCGATCATAAACTGAAATACCTCAAATAACATTAATTAAAAGAATTATCTGTAACATAGAAAAGTTCATAAATTAAATTGAGAAGATAATAAAAAAAAGAAAGTTGAACCTGATAAAAAGAGACAATCATAAAAGCAAGAAAAATCCTAAATCCTAATCCTAAGAGAGAGAGGAGAGAACCTCTCTCTAAAAACTACATCTAAATCATGAAAAGTGAATAATTGGAGAGTCCCTTTGAATGGGTGCATTCCCCCACTTTATAACTTCTGATCTGTGCTTTCTGTACTTGGATCTAGTCCAAAAAGGGCTTCAGAAATCGCTGGGAATGTTTTCTGTAATTTCTTATGCGTGGCCTCTGTCACGCATCCGCGTGGGTCACGCGGTCGCGTCATCTGGAGTTTTCCTTATCACGCGTTTCGCTTCGGTCATGCGTCTGTGTCATCTGCGTTCTACTCAAGGCGTGCGTTCGCGTCATTCACGCATTCACGTCGCGCTCTCTTTGTGCTGGGCATGCGGCCGCGTCGTCCACGCGTTCGCGTCGCTGCCCGTTTCTTCAAAAACTCCATTTTTTGCTTTCCTTCCATTTTTGTATGTTTTCTTTCCATCCTTTAAGTCATTCCTATCTTTAGAATATCTGAAACTACTTAACACACAAATCACGGCATCGAATGGTAATAAAGAGTAATTAAAATAATTATTTTTAAAGCATAGGAAACATGTATTTCACATATACCACATAATAAGGAAGGGAAAATGAAACCATGCAATTAACATGAATAAGTGGGTGAAGAATTGAATAAATCACTTAAATTGGGCACAAAATATATCATAAAATATGGGTTTATCAACCTCCCCACACTTAAACAATAGCATGTCCTCATGCTAAATCCAAGATAAAGAGTAAGGTTAAAGTTAAAGTGGTAGAATCTCATGCAATGCAATCTACTCTAAATGCAACTACCTAAATGAATCATGCAATTCTAATTGTCATTCACTTGTATATAAAACTTACATGTAGTTGAATTAATTCACATTCTCAAGGAGTCATATATGCATAGCCAAACCTTAGATAATGTTAAAGCACTTTTACAATTGAGATGGGAAAGAAAAATATTGTACAAACTTGCAAGACAAATGACAATTTAAGCAGAGATATATGTTGATGAGCTATTGAACCCTCACTGGATTTTGTGTTTACTCTCTAGTCACTCAGTGTTTATTAGGTGAATCACTCTATTCTTCTTTTTATCCTTACTTTCTATAACTTTGTTCTTCATCTAACCAATCAATAATTACAGAATACAGACATACAAAAATCATGAGGTCTTTATTTAAGGTTGTAATGGGGCCAAGGTAAAGGTAAGAGTATATGTATAAGGCTAAGTGAGCTAATTAGTGAATCCTTGATTAGTCTAAGATCTCACCTAACATACATATTTTGTAATTCAAAGGTTTCTTTACCTATTTACCCAAATTTTCTCACTTTGTATTGCAAGCTCATATATTAACTTTAACTTTTGTCCCATGTGCATTGATTCCTTTTATTTTACAATTGGGAAATTTTTGTATCCCCATTATTTAAATAAAAAATTTTTTAATGCACATGGTAATTTAATTGTTTTGA
>NC_029785.2:57169152-57174676 GCF_000816755.2 Arachis ipaensis
AATGAATCTCATGAAATTGATTGCATGGATTGGTAAGACTTTGAAGCAATTTCCCTTGTTAATGATAGGTGATGAAACAAGAAGGCATTGAAGCAAGAATGAAGCAAGCAAGTGGCTAACAACTCCTTCAAGAAGAGCAATGTGCACGTTGCTAACTTGGAATTCAAGTTGGCAACGCCATTGAAGCTTTACTTCAGGAAGAGCACAAACAACCTTGCAAGAAAGTGGTCTCCTGTGAGCACTATGCACGTTGCTAACTTGGAGCTACATTGGAGTGCTTGGCAACAACGCCAAGAAGCAAACTGAGCAAGGTTTGGCTAGGAAATGAAGGTTGCTACGTTGCCAACCCAGAGATACATTGGCGTGTTCCAAGGCAACGCTGAGCTAGAAAACTTGGCCCAGGAAAGGGAGATGCACGTTGCCAACGCCAGCTCCTATAGGCGTGTTCCAAGGCAACGTAGCAAGCAAAGCTTGGTGCCATAAGGAAGGCTCGAGCACATTGTTGGCTTGGGAGAGCATGGACGTGTTCCAAGGCAACGCCAAGCTAGAAGGCAACCCTGGAGGGCAATCTCAAGACATCAAGCACGTTGCCAACGCCAGGATACATGGGCGTGTTCAATGGCAACGCATCATACAAGCAAGCTAGGCAACCTTGAGAATGAAGAGCACGTTGCTAACTTGGGAATGCATTGGCGTGTTTGGCAACAACTCAAGGCAGCTTGGATGATGACTCTCCCACTCAAGCACGTTGCCAATGTTGGGATGCATAGGCGTGTTCAATGACAATGCCAAGCAGCAAGCATGGAGCCATGAGGAAGGTTCGAGCACGTTGTCAACGCCAAGTTCTATAGGCGTGTTTTGTGACAACGTAGCAAGCAATCTTAGAGAGCAATCCTTTCACTCGAGCACGTTGCCAACACCAAGTTATGAAGGCGTGTTCCAAGGCAACGTGACAAGCAAAGTTGAAGGCTAGAAGGCAGCCCTGGAGGGAAGCAACGAGCACGTTGCCAACGTGCCAACAAGGGGGCGTGTCCAGCAACAACGCCAGCCCCATGTCTCAGCCCTGGGAGGTTTGGCACGTTGCCAACTTGAAAGAACAAAGGAGTGTTTGCCAAAAACGCTGGTGAGCTGGACAGCCTGACCTTACCTCCTTCAATGGAGTATATCTTGAGCTACAAAGCTCCAAATGAGGTGATTCCAACGGCATTTGAAAGTAGACATCCAGAGCTTTCCAACGATATATTATGGTATGGGTTTGACATTAGTTTGAAGCTTCAAAAGCGGGCTTCATTTGGAGCCTCAGAAACTGAACACGTTGCCAACTTGGAAGAGCAAAGGCGTGTTTGCTAACAACGCCCGCGATTTTGGCAGCCTGACCCTGTCTTCTTCAAACAAGAATAACTTAAGCTACAGAGATCCAATTTGAGTGCTTTCAGTTGCGTTGGAAAGCTGACATTCAGAGCTTTTCAACCATATATAATAGTCTATAGTGGAGCACAAAATTGAAGCCAAACCATAAGCAACTTTAAGCCCCAAAAATAAGAACAAGGAGTTAACATCCAAGGAAGCATGAATGAGCCTAGAGAGGCTCGAACACGTTGCCAAGCCAAGGGGGAGAAAGCGTGTTCATCAAAAATGCCAAGGGGTAGAGAATTTGGGCCAAGGAAGGGCACTAGCACGTTGCCAACTTGGAATGAACTGGCGTGTTTGACAAAAACGCCACAACCAAGGCAACTTGACCTTGCCTTCTTCAATGGAGCATAACTTGAGCTAGAAAAATCCAATTGAGATGATTTGAAATGCATTAGAAAGAAGACACTCTGAGCTTTCCAATGATGTATGATAGTCCATATTAAAGCAGAGGATTAAAACTCAAATTCTGGGCAACATTAAGCATGAAAAGTAGAGTCAAGAAGAAGGAAAGCCAAGTTGTTAGCAACAACTTGGGCTAACAACGCCCAAGTAACAAAGCCCACTCCCAGGAAAATACCATACACGTTGCCAACATGCATTAAGGCTAGCATTATTGGCAAAAACGCCAAGCCATTGGGCCAGGAACATTATGAACAAGCTCCTTCTCCCCTGTTTAGCAACACTTTTTCAATTGAGCCAGGAATTCAACAAAGAGAAAGCCCACATTGCTAGCCCAAATTAAATATCTCTAAAGGAGTTTGAGGAGTAGTATAAATAGAGAAGAGTTTGATACTTAGAGGGACTTTTTTTGCTTTGGAACTTGTTTTTAGGCTTTTTATACTTAGACATTTTCTATTACACTAGCAATTTCAATTCTTTACTTTTTCTCACCGGTCTTCTATTTTGTTTTTCTTGCAACTCTGAATTTCAGTTTTAAGAACTTCTTCTTCTTCTCCATTCTTCTCTAGACTTAGTTTAATTTTTATCTCTGCAATTGTTGTTGAAATTGGAGCTATGATTCACTAAACCCCACTTTCATTAGGGGGAAGAGCTCTGTTTATTTGAATGAATTGATAACTCTTCTTTTCCTTCTTAATTCAAGTGGTTAATCCAAGAGGAAACTCTTGCTCTTCAAAGATTAAATCACCATCGAAAGAGGGATTAATCTATATGAATTATGTGGTGAATTTTAGAAAGGAGCCACATAATTCAGTTTAGAGTTCATCCTTTCATGATTTTCTTAATCAATACACTTTGGTTGGTATGTGAGATGTAACCTCCCTTAGTTGAGATTCTGGAGGTTATGTGGCTTGGATTAGGAATTGAACTTCATCTCTTCTCATGAACAATTAGATCACGAGAGTGGCAATTGGTTGTGTTGAGAGAAATTGAGTTACCAAGAGATTGGGACTCAATTACCCACTAATTGCCATGGATCTATACCCATGCTTGAGAAGGAATTGATCAACATCAATTCAGGAGAATTTGCATCTCTGATCCCTAATCATCTCTTCCATCATAAATTCTCATTTCTTTTGCTCTTTAGTTGTTTGAATACCCATTACCCAATTCCCTTCTACATTCTTGCAATTCATTATTCTTGTCATTTACATTCTGTTTCTATATTTCTTGCTATTTACTCTTATGCTCTTTAAAATTCTGCAATCTTTACTTTCTTGCAATTTATCTTTAATGTCATTTAAGTTTCTTGCATTTTAAGTTTCAGTTATTTACTTTCATCTTCTTTCTCTCTTCTAGTTCTTTAAATTCCTTGCCATTTAAATTTTTGCAATTATGTTCAAAAATCACAAATCTCATGAAATCAAAACCATGTCTGCTTGATTAAATCTACCATTTAACTAAAGTTGCTTAATCTACCAATCTCCGTGGGATCGACCTCACTCTTAGTGAGTTTTATTACTTGATACGACCCGGTATACTTGCCGGTGGTTATACGTGAAATTAATTTTTTGCGTATTAGTGAGGAATGGAGGTCTGTAGCCCAAAGCCAGAAAGTTCCTGCTGTGAGGAATAATCTTCTTGTATTCTGTAGTAGGTGGCTTCTCATCAGCATCCTCCCAAGGCACGTCAACTCAATGGTCGAGCTGGGTAATCAGATATGGAAATGGGAGGGTGCCTCTGACGTGGACCCTGGCCATGTAGTACCGGATGAATCGTGGCAGGTATAGGTCCTTACCCTCCATCACACACCAGAGGAGGGTGATCATAGTGGCAGGTAGCTCCGTCTCGTGAGTACTCGGCATAACAAAGTTGCTCAGGATCTGGTGCCAGAGCCGAGCCTCATCATTTAGGTATATCCGCTTGATTCCCTTAGGCATGGTGGTGTTCTGACCCATGACCCATGGGACAGTCGGGTCAAGGGCTATCCTTGCCTTGACCGCATCCCAGTCAAACTTCATGAAGTGCATGTCCTCCTCAGCCTTTTGGTAACCATCAAGCTGATCGGATTTAGGCTGAAGCTGCAAAATATCCTCAATGGCCTCTTCATTGACCAGTATCTGCTTCCCTCTTAGGTTCACTGCATCTAGGGAAGTTTTGAAGTAATTGCAGTAAAACTCTCTTACCCAAGAAGCATTGACCTCTGTCAGGCTTCTCTCCAGGAAGAATCAGTCTCTTTGTTTGATTTAATCGGAGGTGTATTGCTGGAGTTCTTCCGGAATTTTCAGAGTCCGCTCCAGGTACAGGTTCCTGGAGGTTGCAAACACCTGATACTTCAACTCGCAGTATCTGTTTGCAAACTTAGTGGGATCAGTGGCAGGGAGTAGCTGGTCAGCCTTCTCCTGCGGGGTAAAGTGTTTCTCCCGCCAGGAGTCATCATGCATGATGTCCAAGATGGACATAGAGGATTCTCCTCTTTTCTGTTTGCCAGTTGTTGCCTTTCCTTTTCCTTTTCTTTGGGTGTCAGACATCCTGAAAAATAGAAATCTAGGATATAATAAAAACAGGAAAACAAGTAGGCAAATAACAAAATAAGCACATAGTGGCAAAGGAGCAGTAGAATAATGAAATGAGTTGAGTAAATGTGCATTATGGATTGTATAGGAGTTAGAAATCTGAGAAAAAATTCACAATCCAAAATGCGATATAAATAGAATTCATGTTAATTAGGAAAAATTATCATCATGCCTTGGTTAGAAGGTTACAGAGAATAGTGAAAAACCAAGAAGAGATGTTGTGAAAGTTAGGTTGGTTAGGAATGAAAAAGAGGTTAGGAAGTTGAAATCAGTGAGTTAGTAAAAAGAAGGTTAGAGTAAGTGGCATGATGATCATTTTCTAAGTAACAAGAATTTACAATTAGAAGCTATAGTCAACTCATATTCAAACAAGGAAGTTGATGATGATTCATATAGATATGAAAATAGCAAAAAGTGGAATTGAAGCATCCAAAATGCAATTTATTAACCAGGAAATCGAAAAGAATAAGAAAGCTTGCTCGTGCATACATGAATTGGTTTGGTAAAAGTTGAGTAAAGCAGAATTCAAATTGCCAAAACCAAAACATGAATGAAAATCAAAATAGTTTACAGAAATTTGGGCAGCATTCTGGCTAAAATTGGATGTTCCCGAAAAATAAACATCAAGCGGAATAGTTCATGTGAATTAAAATAAACTACAAATAGATATAAATAATATGAACATGAAAGAGCAGTTGCAATAGCAGCATGAACAAGAAGAACATCATACGAACAATACTTAGATCACAGCAACAACATAATTGCGAAAAGTATAAACAAGTAGCAAGAACAGCGCAATTAAACAGGCCTAAATCCACTAACCACATCCTAGGCTACCTAACAACCTAGAATCCACTACAACATGCATTTCTAACTAGCCTAAATGTAAACAGAAACGAAAAAAAAATGCAATTGACTACGAATTAAAATAAGAGTGGCGTTCGGCGGAACCTGGTAAGCATATGAATGAAAGTGGGGCAGAAAGATGGTAGGGGGTGGTTGTGGTGGCGGCTGACGCGGTGGTTGAGGGGGATGGCGCGGCGGTAGTGGCTGTTCGGAGGCAGGAGGGTTCGGGTAGGGTAATGGGGGTAATGATAGAGAGGGGGAAGGAAGAGAGGGTGGGTGGTGGTGATGGG
>NC_029785.2:57174945-57189605 GCF_000816755.2 Arachis ipaensis
AGCAACAGCAGAATTGCAAAAATTATAAAACAAGTAGCAAGAACAGCGCAATTAGTCAGGCCTAGATCCACTAACCACATCCTAGGCTACCTAACCACCTAGAATCCACTACAACATGCATATCTAGCAACCCTAATTTTGAACATAAACTGAAAAATATGCAATTAAATACGAATTGAAAGAGTGGCGTTTGGCGAAACCTGGTAGCCGTATGAATGAAAGTAGGGCAGAGAGATGGTAGGGGGGTGGTTGTGGTGGTGGCTGACGCAGCAGTTGAGGGGCATTTGGCACGGCAGTGGTGGCTGTTCGGAGGCAGGGGGTTTTTGGGTAGGGGTAATGGGAGGGGTATGTGTTAAGGGGGAAGGAAGGGAAGGGGTGAGGGTGTTGGTGGTGGGTTACGTGGCGGTGATGGTGGCGCGGTGGGGGTGGTGGTTGTGGAGGGGGCAGCGGTGGTGGAGGGAAGAAGAGAAGAGAAGAAGAAGAAGGAGAGGGAAGGAAGAAGGGGGTGGCGTCGCGGTCGTGGCTGGGTGGTCGATGGTGGTGCGGCCGGTGGTGGTGGTTGTTGGTGGCGAGGTGCAGAGAGGGGGATTGCAGAGAAGAGGAAGAAGAAAGGGGTTGGAGGGTGCGAACGGGTAGGGTTTCGCGTGGCTGGGGGTTAAGGAATTTGAATCCACGCGATCGCGTGGGACACGCAGTCGCGTGGCTAGGGTGGAATGGGGGTTGACGCGATCGTATGGGTGGCGCGATCGCATGGGGTGGGTAAAAGGATGAATGACGCGGTCGCGTGAGGCATGCGACCGCGTCATTGGAAATTGTGCGAAACACACAGTTCTAGTGTCGTTTCAGCGCAACTCTCTGTCTCCACTGGGGTTCTATGATATCCGCGCGACGCGATCGCGTCGCTCACGCTATCGCGTGGGATGGGTGTAGTGCAAATGACGCGATCGCGTCAAGGACGCGACCGCGTGGGTCATTTTGTGCGAAATGCACAACAGCCGCACGATTCCTGCCCAACTTTCTGGGCATTGGATCTTTACGCCGATCTCTAGATCACGCAACCGCGTGAATGACGCGGACGTGTGGGAGGTGGTTTTCGCAACTGACGCGATCGCATGAGCAATGCAGTCGCGTTGCACGCCTCTTTTTTTTAACATATATATGCAATTATGCAATTATGCATTATGCAATGCTAATGAATAATATTTAGGTTCAATTGAAAAAGAATAAAAATAAATAACACGAAATAAAATTGAAAAAGAAACGACCATACCATGGTAGGTTGTCTCCCACCTAGCACTTTTATTTAAAGTCCTTAAGTTGGACATATGGTGAGCTTCCTGTTATGGTGGCTTGTGCTTAAATTCATCCAGAAATCTCCACCAATGCTTAGAATGCCAACAGCCTCTGGGGTCCCAAACTAGGCATGTAAAGCTTCTGAGCAGTTTCAAACAGATTCTCAGGCTCCCGGGGTGACGAATGTCAGAATAGATTCCAAGATCCCAAACTTTGCTATTAAATCCGCCTTCGTCTTGATCTATATTTTTCCATCCGGGCAGTTTAGAAATTAGATTCTCACCAAAATAACCAAACATTTTCCGAGATCCATTCGATTGAACATGATGCCAATCCGTGCACTTTGAGTTGAAGCGGGAAACCTTATTGAACCTGGTGCACCAGCTCTGAGTGTGAGCCATTTTCCTCTTACTCTTAAAGCCGCAGAGAGCTCTAAGCTGGCCATCTGTTTCAAGCAAACCATATTCAAGTGGAAAAGTAAAGATAAAGGTTAAGGATTATACCCACTTGAAGCTTGTATTGGGTGGTAATGGCCTTGGGATAGGTGTTTCCAGTGGTTCTGTAAGTTCTACTCCCTTGTGCTCTTCCGTGAATTTCTCCACTTCCTGGCAGAATTCTTCAAATGCAACATCGTCCTGATCAAAGTCTTCTATGTCTTCCGCGTCACTCAAGTCATAAGATGGAGGTTGAGAAAAATCTACCTCCGCGTCTTCTTCGTATTCACTTGGATAAGGTTTTTCAATCTCAGAGAATTCACTTGCGGATGCAAGTTCATTACTAGGAGAACTTGACTTGTGACTATCATCATCAAGGAAACTTGCTTCTTGGATTATTGCGTCTAGTTATTCATAAAAGACATGCCTTAGGGTTTGTGCACTATCCTCCTTAGCATCAATTGTAACGTCCTTGACAGAATTCTCCACAATTCTGGATTCCCATGGAAGTTCAGCGTCTCCTAAGTCTTCAACCAACTCTTCTTCTTCTATAATGACAGCTTCCTCTACTTGTTCCAGTATGAAGTCATGCTCTGTTCTATCCACTGGAGTTTCTAGTATCTCCTTCATGCTACGATCTTCATTAGATTGTCCACATGGGGTTGTGGAAGGTTCTTGAATGTTCGAACGTCTAGAAGATACTTGACTTATTGCTTGCTCCAGTTGATGAAGGGTTGTTTGAAGTTGATCTACTGTTTCCTTGAGGCGAACCTGTGATTCTGGAGGTGATGGATTTGGACATGGTACATAGGGAAGTGGTGGTGTTTGGGAGTAATCGGATTGGGATTGGGGTAAATAAGGATCATATGATGGTGAATGGTGAAAAGACGCTTGTGAGTGTGGCAGTTCAAAGCTACGTTGAGAGGGTGGTTTATAGGCACAGGGTGGGGCTTGTTGGTTGTTACAAGGTTGTCCACCATATCTGTCAGCTTGGTATGCATTGTAGAATGGCCTTTGTCCATGATATCTTGGAGGGTGTTGTTGCCTAAAGGGTTGATCAAATCCTCTTGGCTCCATCCATCTTTGATCTCTATGACCTTGATGCATATTCCTGTTATAGCCTTCACTCCTTTCAACAATATTAAAACCAAACTCAAAGCGAGAGGGGTGAGAATTCATAGTAGCTAATAAAAAATAAAAAGCAAAAATAAAAATAGATAAACAGGCAAAATAAAATATTTACAATAACCAATAATAAGGCACACGTTTGCAGCTCTCCGACAACGGCGCCATTTTTGACGTTAGGATTTTTGTTGGTAAAGAATTTTATAAAAATAGTCGCATTGTAGATATAGTTTCTAAACCTACAGAAATCCCTTCGTACAAACGTTTTGGTTGTCACAAGTAACAAACCCCTTTAAAATTGATAACCGAAGTATTTAAACCTCGGGTCGTCTTCTCAAGAAACTGCAGGGAAGTATGTTCTTATTATTGGTTATGAAGATTGTAAATTGGGGTTTTAAAAATAGGGAGCAAGTAATTTAAATTGCAATTAAAATAAGCAAATGACTGTAAAATAAACTTTTGGTAAGGTATGAGAAATTGGAAGTCCTATCATAATTATCCTTATCAATGGTGATGAGAATTGAGTCTTAATCCCACTTAGTTAGCCTTTACTAAAGCAAGGGAAGATCAAGTGGATTGATTAGTCTGATCTTCAGGTTCTAGTCAATTCCTAAGAAAGGACTGGAATTATTGAAGTTTAATTCAATTAGCAAAGATAACAATTATCGATCACATTGAGTTTGATAACTCCTGAGTTACTGATTTCTTAACCAAGACCAAAAGGGGAAAAGTAAATCAATTCGAATAAAAATATCTTCAGATTGGAAGTAACGGTGGCATAAATAAAAGAGAGCGATCATAAACTGAAATACCTCAAATAACATTAATTAAAAGAATTATCTGTAACATAGAAAAGTTCATAAACTAAATTGAGAAGATAATAAAAAAAAGAAAGTTGAACCTGATAAAAAGAGACAATCATGAAAGCAAGAAAAATTCCAAATCCTAATCCTAAGAGAGAGAGAGGAGAGAACCTCTCTCTAAAAACTAAATCTAAATCATGAAAAGTGAATAATTGGAGAGTCCATTTGAATGGGTGCATTCCCCCACTTTATAACCTCTGATCTGTGCTTTCTGTACTTGGATCTGGGCTAAAAAGAGCTTCAGAAATCGCTGGGAGCATTTTTTGTAATTTCTGGTGCGTGGCCTCTGTCACGCGTCCGCGTGGGTCATGCGGTCGCGTCATCTGGAGTTTTCCTTATCATGCGTTCGCTTCGGTCATGCGTCCGCGTCATCTGCGTTCTGCACAAGGCGTGCGTTCGCGTCATTCACGCGTTCCCGTCGCGCTCTCTTCGCGCTGGGCATGCGGCCACGTCGTCCACGCATTCGCGTCGCTGCCAGTTTCTTCAAAAACTCCATTTTTTGCTTTCCTTCCATTTTTGTATGTTTCCTTTCCATCCTTTAAGTCATTCCCGCCTTTAGAATATCTGAAACTACTTAACACACAAATCACGGCATCGAATGGTAATAAAGGGAAATTAAAATAATTATTTTTAAAGTATAGGAAACATGTATTTCACATATACCACATAATAAGGAAGGGAAAATGAAACCATGCAATTAACATGAATAAATGGGTAAAGAATTGAATAAATCACTTAAATTGGGAACAAAATATATCATAAAATATGGGTTTATCACCTACCCTCTTCCCCATATCCCCTTACTCTTTTCTTTCTTCTTTTGCTCGAGGACGAGCAAACCTTTTAAGTTTAGTGTGGAAAAAGCTTTGCTTTTTGTTTTTCCATAACCATCAATAGCACCTAAGGCCGGAGAAACCTCTAGAAAGAGGAAAGGGAAGGCAATTGCTTCCACCTCCGAGTCATGGGAGATGGGGAGATTCATCTCAAAGGTCCATCAAGACCACTTCTATGAAGTTGTGGCCAAGAAAAAAAAAGTGATTCCTGAAGTCCCTTTCAAGCTCAAAAAGGGTGAATATCCGGAGATCCGACGTGAGATTCAAAAAAGAGGTTGGAAAGCTCTCACCAACCCAATCTAACAAGTCGGAATCTTAATGGTTCAAGAGTTCTATGCCAATGCATGGATCACTAAGAACCATGATCAAAGTATGAACCCGAACCCAAAGAATTGGCTCACAATGGTTCGGGGGAATTACTTGGATTTTAGTCCAGAAAATGTGAGGTTAGCATTCAACTTGCCAATGATGCAAGGAGATCCTCACCCTTTCACTAGAAGGGTCAAATTTGATCAAAGGTTGGACCAAGTCCTTAGGGACATTTGTGTGGAAGGAGCTCAATGGAAGAGAGACTCAAGAGGCAAGCCGGTTCAACTGAAAAGCCTTGACGTCAAACCCGTGGCTAGGGGATGGTTGGAGTTTATCCAACGCTCTATCATTCCTACTAGCAACCGGTCTGAAGTTACAATAGACCGGGCTATCATGATCCATAGCATCATGAATAGAGAGGAAGTAGAAGTTCATGAGATCATATCCCTAGAACTCTACAAGGTGGCGGATAAGCCCTCTACTTTGGCAAGGTTAGCCTTCCCTCATCTCATCTATCACCTATACAATTCAGCTGGAGTTGTCATAGAGGAAGACACCCTCATTGAAGAGGACAAGCCCATCACTAAGAAAAGGATGGAGCAAACAAGAGAGCCCACTCATGGACCTCAACAAGAGCATGAGGAAGTTCCTCATCATGAAATCCCTGAGATGCCTCAAGGGATGCACTTTCCTCCACATAATTATTGGGAGCAAATCAACACCTCCTTAGGAGAATTGAGTTCCAACATGGGGTAACTAAGGATGGAGCACCAAGAGCACTCCATTATCCTCAATGAAATTAGAGAGGACCAAAGATCCATGAGGGAGGAGCAACAAAGGCAAGAAAGAGACATAGAGGAGCTCAAGCACTCCATAAGATCTTCAAGAGGAAGAACTAGCTGCCATCACTAAGGTGGATCCGTTCTTTAATTTCCTTGTTTTTATTTTTCTATTTTTCGAATTATATGCTTTATGTTTTCTCTATGTTTGTGTCTTTATTACATGATCATTAGTGTTTAAGTGTCTATGTCTTAAATGAAAAATATTTTTAATTGCCAAAGAAAAAGGAATACATGAATTTCGAATTCTATCTTGAAATTAGTTTAATTATTTTGATGTAGTGGCAATACTTTTTGTTTTCTGAATGAATGCTTGAACAGTGCATATTTTTGAATTTGTTGTTTATGAATGTTAAAATTGTTGGCTCTTGAAAGAATAATGAAAAAGGAGAAATGTTATTGATAATCTGAAAAATCATAAAATTGACTCTTGAAGCAAGAAAAAGCAGTGAAAAGCTTGCAAAAAAAAGGAAAAAAAAAAGAGAGAGGGTAAGAAAAAGAAAAAACAAGCAGAAAAAGCCAATAGCCCTTTAAACCAAAAGGCAAGGGTAAAAAAAGGATCTAAGGCTTTGAGCATTAATGGATAGGAGGGCCCAAAGGAATAAAATCCTGGCCTAAGCGGCTAAACCAAGCTGTCCCTAACCATGTGCTTGTGGCATGAAGGTGTCAAGTGAAAAGCTTGAGACTGGGCGGTTAAAGTCGTGGTCCAAAAGCAAAAAGAGTGTGCTTAAGAGCTCTGGATACCTCTAATTGGGGACTCTAACAAAGCTGAGTCACAATCTGAAAAGTTTCACCCAGTTATGTGTCTGTGGCATTTATGTATCCGGTGGTAATACTAGAAAACAAAATGCTTAGGGTCACGGCCAAGACTCAAAAAGTAGCTGTGTTCAAGAATCAACATACTGAAATAGGAGAATCAATAACACTATCTAAATTTTGAGTTCCTATGGATGCCAATCATTTTGAACTTCAAAGGATAAAGTGAGATGCCAAAACTATTCAGAAGCAAAAAGGCTACAAGTCCCGCTCATCTAATTAAAACTAATTTTCATTGATAAGTTTGGAATTTATTGTATTTTCTCTTCTTTTAATCCTATTTTCTTTTTAGTTGCTTGGGGACAAGTGATAAACCCACATTTCATGAGTTCTTTTGTGCTTAATTAAAGTGATTTATTCAACTCTTCACCTACTTATTCACATTAATTGCATGGTTTTACTTTCCCTTCCCTATTATGTCATATAATGAAAAACATGTTTTCTAAGCTTTAAAAATTAATTATTTTAATTACCTTTATTTCCATTCGATGCCGTGATTAGTGTGTTGAGTAGTTTCAGATTTTCTAAGGCAGAATGGCTTAAAGGATGAAAAAGGAAACATACTAAGATGGAAGGAGAAAGCAAAACGGAGCTTTAAAGAAACTGGTATCCACGCGATCGCATGGATGACGCGATCGCGTGCCAAGCACAAATTAGCAGCGACGCGGCCGCATGACTGATGCGACCGCGCGCCTTAAGCAGAACGCACATGACGCGGTCGCATGACTGACGCGACCGCGTGGCAAGGAAAAGCTCCAATTGACGCGACCGCGTGACCCACGCGTACACGTCCTCGCAGTTCCTTGAGAAGACGACCCGAGGTTTGAATACTCGGTTAACAATTTTTAAAGGGGTTTGTTACTTGTGACACCCAACACATTTGTACGAAGGAATTTTTTCCGGTTTAGAAACTATATCTACAACGCGACCGTTTCTATGAATTTCTTTACTGGTAGAAATCCACGACGTCAAAATGGCGCCGTTGCCGGGGAACTGCTAATGTGTGCCTTATTATTGGTTATTGTAAATATTTTCCTTTTGCCTGTTTATTTATTTTCGTTTTTCCTCTTTATCTTTATTTGCTACTATGAACTCTCACCCCTCTCGCTTTGAGTTTGGTTCTAATATTGTTAAAGGAAATAGAAGTTACAGTAGGAATGTGCATTAAGGTCAGACCAATCAAGGATGGATGGAACCAAGAGGATCTAATCAACCCTTTAGGCAGCAACACCCTCCGAGATATCCTGGGCAAAGACCATTCTACCGTGCATACCCAGCTGAAAGACATGGTGGACAACCTTGTAACTACCAACAAGCCCCACCCCGTGCATATGAACCATCCTTTCAACATAACCACGAACCACCACACTCACAAGCTTCTCTTCATCATTCGCCATCATAAGATCCTTCCTTACCCCAATACCAATCCAATCGTTCCCGATCGTCACCACTTTCCTTTGTATCATGTCCAAGTCTGGAAAACCGTGAAGCAAAGGATCGCCTAAAAGAAACAATGATTAAATTTCAAACAACCGTTCAACAGCTGGAGCAAGCACTAATTCAATGGGCTACTAGGCGCTTAAATATACAAGGATCAACCACAGCTCCATGTGGATAGCCCGATGAAGAGCGTAGCATGAAAGAAGTACTAGAGACTCCAGCGGGCAAGACAGAGAATGAATTCATACTAGAACAAGTGGAAGAAGCTGTCATTGTTCAAGAAGAAGAGTTGGTTGAATTGGTTGAAGATCTAGGCGATGCTGAACTTCCTTGGGAATCCAGAATTGAGGAAAACTCCGTCCAAGATGCCACAGTTAACGCTAAGGAGGATACCGTACAATCTCCAAGGCAAGTCGTTTATGAAGAGTCAGACGGAATAATCCAAGAAGCAAATTTCCTTGATGATGATAGTCACAAGTCTAGTTCTCCTAGTGATGAGCTGGCGTCCGCAAGTGAATTCTCTGAGATCGAAGAATCTTCCCCAAGTGAATATGAAGATGATGCGGAGGTAGATTTCTCTCAACCTCCAATCTATGACTCGAGTGATGAGGAAGACATAGAAGACTTTGACCAGGATACAGATACAATTGAAGATCTTTGCATGGAAGTGGAAGAATTCACAGAAGAACACAAGGAAATGGAACTTGCAGAACCACCAAAAACACCTATCCCAAGGCCATTACCACCCAATACAAGCTTCAAGTGGGTACAATCTTTAACTTATAATTTTACTTATTCACTTGAATATGGTTTGCTTGAAACAGATGGCCAGCTTAGAGCTCTCTGCGGCTTTAAGAGTAAGAGGGAAATGGCTCGTATTCAGAGCTGGTGCACCAGGTTCAATAAGGTTCCACGCTTCACCTCAAAGTACACGGATTGGTATCATGCTCAATTGCATGGATCACAGAGAACATTTGGTCGCCACGGTGAGACTCTACTCTTTAACCCGCCCAAATGGAAACTTACAAATCAAAACGGAGGCGGATCTAAAAACACAACTTGGGATCATGGATTATGTTCTGACATTCGTCATCCCGGGAGGCTGAATATCTGTTTAAAGCTGTGCAGAAGCTTTACATGCCTAGTTTGGGACCCCGGAGGCTATTGGCATTCCAAGCACTGGTGGAGATTTTTGGACGAATTTAAACACAAGCCACCATAACAGGATACTCTTCCAATGTCCAACTTAAGGACTTTAACTAAAAGTGCTAGGTGGGAGACAACCCACCATGGTATGGTCGCTACTTTTTTTTTTCATATTATTTCTTGTTAATTGCTTTCATTTTTCCTTTTTCATTTTTATTTATTAAACCTGGAATCATGCATAAGCATCTATGATAGTCATTGCATTCTGCACTTTTCATGCATAAAAAAAAAAAGTGGTTGCACGACGCGACCACATGCCCCATGCGATCGCATCATATCGCGAAAAACACCACCCATGCGACCGCGTGACCCACGCAGCCGCGTGATATATATATCGACGTAAGGATCCAACGAATAGAAAGTTGGGCTGGAATCGTGCGGCCCTTGTGCGTTTCGCACAAATTGGCTCACGCGATCGCATGCCCCATACGATCGCGTCACTACCCAATACCAACCACACGCGACCGCGTGAGCTACGCGATCGCATCGCATGGATTACACATCGCCCCGAAAGGAGACAGAGAGTTGCGCTGAAACGGCACTGGAGTTGTGCATTTAGCACAAATTCCAGCGACGCGATCGCGCGACCCATGCGATCGCGTCACCCTTCTTTCCCCCCTCCCATGCGATCACGCACTCCACGCGATTGCGTCACTCCCATTCTCGTCCCAACCACGCGACCGCGTGCCCCACGCGGCCGCGTGGATTTTAAATTTTCTGTATTTTTTATTCCGTTTATGTTCATAATTAGGATAGCTAGACTTGCATGTTGTAGTGGATTTCTAGGTTGTTAGGTAGCTTAGGCTGTGGTTAGTGGATCTAGGTCTGTTTACTTGCACTGTTCTTACTTCTGCTTTACCCTATGTGCAAATATGTTGCTGCATAATCATGTTTCATATGCTGCTTTCTTGTATGTTGCTGCTGTTTACATTAAGTTTTTATGTTTATTTTATATCTATGTACATGCAGCTTGATTTTTTAATTCATATGAACTGATTAAATTGCTGTTTATTTTCCGGGACAATCTAATTTTAGCCTGAATGCTGCCCAATTTTTTTTTAAAATTTGTTTTCATTCATGTTTTGGTTTCGCATTTCTGAAATCTGTTTTCCTTTACTTTACCCAAACCACTACATGAATGCTATGGCAGACTTTCTCATCCTTTTTGATTTCCTGGTTCATAAACTGCTTGTTCAAATTATGAGTACTTCTATTCTTACCTGTGAATCCTTGTTATATGGAATTTTTCTATGCTACTTACTTTCCTAACTCACTGATTTTAATTTACTAATTTCTTTTTCAAATCCTAACCATACTAACCCTTTTGATCTCTTTTATGATTATTTTCACTTTCCTCTAACTTTCTAACCATGGCATATTGCTTACTTTCTTTCCATTTAACATTCATTCAATCATATTTCACTTACTTATTTTCCTTATTTTATTTCTCCTTTGCCGCTTGGATTTCCTTTATTTAATTGCCTATTTGCTTTTCGATTTTATCCAATTCCTGGTTTTCTGTTTTTCAGGATGTCTGCTTCACAGAGGAAAGGTAAAGGCAAGCGCAAGAGAGGAGATTCCTCCCAGTCCATCATTTCTCTAATGCACGATACATCATGGTGGGAGAAGAATTTCACACAGCAGGAGAAAGCTAACCAACTGCTTCCTGCAAATGATCCTATAAAATTTGCAAACTGGTACTGTGAACTGAAGTACCCGGCTTTTGCAAACTCCGGAAATCTATACCTGGAACGTACCTTGAAGATTCCAGAGGCCCTCCAGCAATACACTACTAAGCTAATCAAGCAAAGGGGCTGGTACTTTCTGGAGAGACAACTGACAGAGGTGAATGCATCTTGGGTCTGGGAATTCTATTGCAACTACTACCTTACTACCCTAGATGCAGTGAACCTGAGAGGAAAGCTAATTCTGGTCACTGAGGAGGCCATAGAGACCATTCTCCAGCTCCCCGCCACGTCCGATCAGCCAGATGGTTTTGCACAGGCTGAGGAGGACATGGGCCAGATGCAGTTTGATTGGGATGCTGTGAAGGCAAGGATAGCTCTCGACCCTGCTGTTCCTTTGGAGATGGGTCAGAACACCACTATGCCTAGAGGGATCAAGAGAGTGTACTTAAATGATGAGGCTCGGCTTTGGCATCAGATCTTGAGTAACTTTGTGATGCCGAGTACTCACGAGACAGAGATCCCGGCTACCATGATCACCCTCCTTTGGTGTGTGCTGGAGGGTAAGGACATTTATCTGCCTCGTTTTATCCGGCATTATATGGCCAGGGCCCACGTTAGAGGCACCCTCCCCTTTCCTTACCTGGTTACACGGCTAGGCCGTCAGGCTGATGTGCCTTGTGAGGATGCCGATGAGAGATCACCAGCAGCGGACTGCAGGAAGATCATCCCGCACAGTAGGAACTTCCTTGCTTTAGGCTACAGACCACCACCTGTCACTGCTACTGATGAGATAGCCCCTCCGTCTGCTGGACCCTCTTCATCCACAGCTGCCCCAGCTGCCCCTGCTGCCACCACTGCACCTCCACCCGCCTCTGAGCCGGTCTATCGCCTCGTGCACCGTCTATTTCGCCAGCTTGATCAGATGGAGCACCGTAACAGGCGCCGGTATGAGAGATTAGAGCGCCGCAGTAGGCGACGCTATTCCCATCTGAAGCTGATGATCAGACAGGGCACCGACATCCCCTCCGAGCCTGACACCCCTTCAGAGCCATCAGAGGATGAGCACGAGGAGGAGCCTCATTCCCAGGCGGAGACTCATCAGCAGGCAGCCACAGAGCAGGCTGCCCCGCATCAGGAGGTTATGCACCCGATAGAGGCTGCAGATCTGGAGATCCCGCTCCAGTCCGTCCCACCTCCACAGCAGCCAGACTTCTTTCCTTCTTTTTGTTTTTCTTTCTAACCAAGTAATTTAATTCAATTGAGATTCATAGACAGTAGGCCACTCTTTACTTAGAAGGGGATATCCTAGCTCTTTATTTACTAAAAGTGAGCTATTATACAATCACACACATACCACCACTTACTTTTATTCTACTTCTAACTAACATAGATTATCTTGCTTCACATTCAAACTGTTCTTTTATTGAATTTAAAGATGCAGGGGACAATACATACTTCTTGTCAAGTGAAAGTAAACACACAAGCACACACATAAACTAGCCTACTTATTTTGAAAGAAACAAACATAATGCAAAGATCTTTAATTAAAATGGACTACTTGGAAATGCAAAGACAATTTAGAACAGATTGAATTTGTAGTGATGAATAAGGAGCAAGTCCACCTTTCATTTGTCATGCCTTTTCTTTCTCCTTTCATACACTTCGCTGCTAGAGTTCCCACCATCCTTTTGCTTCTGGAATGAGGTTACATCTCTTCAGGAACTTGTATCTGTTCTTGTTGTCTCCTTCCCATTCTGAGTTCTCAAAACAAATGTCTCAACACCAAACTTAAATCTTGCTTGTCCCCAAGCAAGAAATGAATTATTAAGAAGAAAGAATGAAATGGAAGAGGAAGTTCATGCTAGCAGAGTATTATTGATAGTTCATGGGGTTTTATGTGGATATGCAAATACTCACTTCTTATTGATTCCGAGGCCTAGAAAGTCTCCTTCAAGCTTCAAGTGACATATTGCTATGACCTCTCATTATTCCTTTATCCTTGGCTATTAGACAAAATTTGCTCCTTCCCTTGCCTTTGCCGTGATCATTCTCAAGGAGTGGCAGATTTCTTACTTGAAGCATGTGATAGGGTTTTGTCCTTATGCCATGCTTTCCTTTATCTTGTCTTTTTCATTGAAGATTCTTTGACCTCCTAGTCATCATAACAAGACAACATACATTAGTCTTATCCAACCGTAGCAATATTGTTCTTTTTAGTAAAAATATGTGAACCATCAATTCTTATCTCATGTGAACCGTGACACTTCCTTTGGAGGACACCAAACTTGATGTTTGGTAATGTATAAAGAAAATGAGTTTCTTCCTCCAATTAGTATCATGCATCCTGAGAGTTAATTCCCCTTCCTCTACATCTATGATAGCTCTAGCAGTGGCCAAGAATGGCCTTCCCAGTATAACAGAGTCACCATCATCATTGTTTGATTCTAGAACCACAAAATCAGCAGGGTATATAAAACTGTCCACCTTGACCAAAAGCTTTTCAATTACACCTCTGGGGTATACCATTGACTTGTCTACCAGCTCTAGAGACATTTGTACTGGTTTGACCTCCTCTATATGTAGCTTTTTCACCAAGGAGGATGGTATTAAGTTAATACTCGCTCCAAGATCGCACATTGCTTTAGTAATGGTCAATTCTCCAATGGTGCAAGGCAACAGGAAGCTCCCTGGGTCCTCAAGCTTGGGAGGAAGCCCCTTTTGAATCAAGGTCCTGCATTCCTCAGCAATCTTTATGGTTTCTTTCTCATCCCAGCTTCTTTTCTTGTTGATGAGATCCTTCAGAAACTTGGAGTATAGAGGCATTTGCTCAAGTGCTTCAGCAAAGGGGATATTGATTTCCAACTTCTAAAAAATCTCAAGGAATTTGTGAAAATGCTGGTCTTTAACCTCTTTGTTGAACCTCTGAGGGTAAGGCAGTGGAGGTGTGATGCTTTTTCCTATTTGCTGCTGCCCTTGAGCTACTTCCTTTGAGCTATGTGGCTGGTTGTCCTTCTCTTTGAGTTTCTCAGTGCCTTTGTTTGGCATCACATCTTGCTCCTTATCCTCATCTGCCTTTGTTTGATTCTCATCCTCTGTTGGTTCTTTGATGTTCTCTGCTTGCTTCCTTGTAGTGTCATTGTTGCTTATCAATGTTCTCCCACTCCTCAATTGTATTGCCTTGCATTCCTCCTTGGGATTTGGAATTGTGTCACTGGGCAGTACGTTTGAAGGTCTCTCAACAGATACTTACTTGGAGAGTTGCCCCATCTGTCTCTCTAGGCTCTTTATAGAGGCTTCCTGATTCTTGGCTACCATTTCTTGGTGTTTCAACATTTTGTCTATCATGGCTTCCAAGTGAGTGATTCTTTGGGCTTCAGGTAATATTTGAGGTGGGTTATTAGATGTGGGTGGTGGATGGTAGGCATTTTGGTTGGTGGGTTGGTTATTAGATTGGTATTGGTTGATGTTGGGGTAGTTGTTTTGAGGTTTTCTGTAGGGGTTTTGGTTATTCTACTGCTGGTTGTGATTTTGGTTGTTTCTTGGATTGTGTTGGTTTGAATTCCTCTGCCATGGTTGTTGGTTTTGGGTATGGTTATCTCCCCATCTGAGGTTTGGGTGGTTCTTCCAGGATGGATTGTATGTATCACCATACACTTCATTTGGTCCTTGATTGTGCATATACTGCACTTGCTTTTGTTGTTGTTCTTCTTGAGTTTCTTCACTTTGTCCCCATGTGGTTGATGGTTGGCTGGTGTTAACTTCTGCAACTTGGAGACTATCAATCCTCTTGGCCATTTGCTCAAATTGTTGTTGA
>NC_029785.2:57190205-57192378 GCF_000816755.2 Arachis ipaensis
AGATCTCAGGACCCAGAGACTAGAAAACCAAGTCTAGATCTCAATGCCTTCGTAGATCCAACAAGAACAATAGCAAGGAAATTGTAAATTGCGAAGAGAATAGATGAAGAAGTAAGTAACAGAAACGGAAATTCAATTAAGCAGTAAATAAACAGAGAGATCCAAGATTGAGATTGAAACAGAATTTCTTCAATTCTCCAATCCAAGATCCAAGACAAATGTAAAATGAAATTGAAAGCAATGGAAACAAAGAAATTAAAGTTCAAAAGCTCTCCGAAAACTATTATGAAAATTCCAAAAGGAAAGCTCTCTTAATAACTTGAATTCTATTCTATTTATACACTTTCAAAAATGATCTTCAAGCCTTGAGTTGGGCCTTTGTTCTTGGTGGAATTGGGTTGAAAGAGGCCTTGGTTGATTGCTCTTGAAGTTTGAAGAAGAACCAAAGTGAACCAATTGAACCGGTTTTGAAGTTAGCCATAGTTGGACCTAACGTTTGAGCCAAAGTTAGGGGTCTAACTTTGGCTCCAACTTTTCATAGCAGCAAGCCAAATTCTTCTGGTATGGACGTTGGTGCCAACGTTAGGGGTCTAACTTTGACCCTAACGTTGGCAATGCTTTGTGCTAGTGGCGCCAACGTTAGCCTCCAAGTTAGGGGGCTAACGTTGGCGCAAACGTTGGCCCTTCCCCCTTTGTGATTCATGTGCCAACGTTAGCCTCCAAGTTAGGGGGCTAACGTTGGCACAAACGTTGGTGCCCAGGGGAGAACTTCTCTTGCCAACGTTAGCCTCCAAGTTAGGGGGCTAACGTTGGCTCAAACGTATTAGTTTAGTTTGCAATTCTGATTTATTAGTGGATTAATTAGTATAGTTTACCCTTTTTAGCATAAGATAGTATAGTTTAAATAGAAAAATATAAAAAGGAAGTAAACTAGAAACTTTAACAGAATCAAAACAACCCATACCTTGTATATATAGCATTACATGTTAGTTGACAATATTTCATCAAGGAGGAACATTAAAACTTTAAAAGCTACCCTAAATAATTTTTTTCAAGAGAATAATGGGAATTTTTAACTAAACCTGCATACAATATATGAATGATATATGATGCTTGAGTTAGAGAACACACAGCCTGTGAGTCTTGAGCTTAAATTATATAGTTGCATTCAAACCATAATTTCATTTCTGTGTGTCATATTTCTTCTCATTCTGATATTCTTTACTTTGCTTTAATCTATATGTCCAATTATAGAATATAGAATAGATACATACCAAGAGAATGATTAAGGCCATCATTTGATTTTAGCTCACTCACCCCAAATTAGCCTACCTTTTACATTACCCTTGTTAGCCCCCTTGAGCCTTTCAAAACCCCTTTATTCTATTTAGCCAAATTACTAGCCTTAAGCAGAAAAACAAAATAAAATCCCAAGTGAATCCTTGGTTAGCTTAAGATAGAAAATTATAAATAGAGTTAAATGCGGGAAACCTTTTGGGAACATGGATAATAGAAACAAAAAGGTAGAAAAGTAAAAAGGAATAAAATAAAATTTGGGAAGCATGCTCATGAGAAAATCTAAATGATTCAATTATCATGTGCATTAAAAAAAATTAAAAAAAATTAAAAATAATTAAAAAATAATTAAAAAATAAAAAAAAATTTAAAAATTTTTTCAATGAAAACAATGCACATGGAATAAAAATTAAAAAGTAAAACATGAGCATGTAACTATAAGTGGGAAATATGGAAAAATAGGTAAAGAGATTTTATTTTACTAAATATGTATGTTAGGTGAGATCTTAGTCTAATTAAGGATTCGCTTATTAGCTCACTTGACCATATACATAAATCCTTACCTTTACCTTGGCCCCATTACAACCTTAATTAAGACCTCATGACTTTTTGGTATGACTATATTCTATAATTGTTGATTGGTTAGATGAAAAACAAAGCTGTAAAAATTAAGAATAAAAAGAAAAATAGAGTGAATAAACCCAACAAACACTGAGTGACTAGAGAGTAAACACAAAATCCAGTGAGGGTTTAATAACTCATCAACATATATCCGTGCTTAAAATTTACTAATTGTTTTGCAAGTTTGTACAATGTTTTCTTTCCCATCTCATTTGCTAAAGTACTTTATTATTTAAGGGTTGGCTATATATATATA